>NW_025335817.1:108204-230963 GCF_004798865.1 Varanus komodoensis
GGATTTCCCCATAACCCTAAAATAGGACCACTAACCCATGAAATGTATGGATTTCTAAAATGCAAATATTCCTGGGATTTTTTCAGCTCTCTCATTCTGCCTCGGCCGTCCGAACGCGTCCCCACCCTCAGAAACATCAGGGGCGCCTTAGTTTTCCGAACCCTAACCCTACCCTGGATTTCCCCATAACCCTAAAATAGGACCACTAACCCATGACATGTACGAATTTCTAAAATGCAAATATTCCTGGGATTTCTTCAGCCCTCTCATTCTGCCTCGGCTGTCTGAACGCGTTCCCACCCTCAGAAGCATCAGGGGCACCTTAGTTTTCCGAACCCTAACCCTACCCTGGATTTCCCCATAACCCTAAAATAGGACCACTAACCCATGCAATGTATGGATTTCTAAAACGCCAATATTCCTGGCATTTTTTCAGCCACCTCATTCTATCTCAGCCATCTGAGCGCATTCCAACCCTCAGGACCATCAGGGGCACCTTCGTTTTCCAAACCCGAACCCAACCCCGGATCCCCACCCTTGCTTAAGTCAGCACCGCAGTCTCTGCAGCTCAGGCTGGGCAGGGCATGGGTAACGCATGAGGCTAGGAGAGAGCAGCCACCTAGTGAATTCTTGGCGTATGTGAGGTTCAAAGCAGGGACAGCTTGATCCACAGCCTGTTTTAGTCTTTTCCTTCCAACTGTGCATTTTTCATTCACCGAAAAGCTGCGAGGTCCCACGAGCGAAATGGAGAAGCTCTTCCTTGACACTGGAGATCCCCTTCACTTAATCGCAGCGATAGTGTGCTTGGCTGAGGCTAAACCAGACCCAACTGCTCCCCGTTCCTCTGGCCTCGTTTCTGGCACCCGCCGTAGGTGCACACTCATTATTTCCAAAATATGCTGTGATCGCCAGACGGCTTGATCCAGGGGACCCTATGCCAACGACACTGAGTCAGTGTTTCTCGCGTTTCTCGGAGGGAGGCTGGCAACGTCCAGCTGAGGCAACGGGAACTTTGCCCGTGTGTTGCAGCACACCCTGTGAGCAAAGAAAATTGTATTTCAGGCGTGTCCTTAGCTTAAACCACAGGCTGGCAAGAGATGAACTGAGCTGAGACACTCTGCCCATTGGACACTCTGCCCAACCACTGCTCTGATGTTGGCCTGCTGCGGCTGCGATCCAAGAGTTCGGCCACACGCCGGAGAGCGTGCTGATCGGAATATCTCCGTCTGATCCTTGGCTCGCAGGTCCCGCGGGCCCCGACTAGCAGAGCCAAGGGAGGAAGGAGCCAAGCCCAGAGCGGTGGAGGGGGGTGCAAGCTGGATGGTGGTCTCCCACCCGTGTCAAAGCGTGCATAAGAATGCGGGGGAAATCCACTCGTCCGGGAAGGCTAAGCAGCCCATCTGCAAAGCCTCAGTACAGGTCCCTCATCTGTGCAGAAACTGTCAGTAGGCAGCAGTGGAACATGGGCACATCCTCTCTGATTTCGCTAAGCAAGAACCAACCATGTGTGCATATCACATTTCAGTGGGATTTCAAGCAGCCCAACTCTGGGCTGGATTGTGGCCAAGGGGCTGATTGTGCCTCCCAGGGTTATATCCTCCACATTAGCAGATTCCTACCCTCTCACAGGAGAGCTGCTTTTCAGCCACGCCTTCCCCTGGATAGCATCAACTCGGATAGGGGAATGGATGCTTCCAGGGAGCAGGTCTCTCCCTCCTAAAGCCCACCCCGTGACATCATGTGTTTTGTGCACACAGGAGCAATGGCTTGGTGCCTTTCTGTACAGAGAGGAAGGACATGCCTTCTCCTCTCGGTGCGAGGGGGGAAACAGACTTGCTCTAGCCCTGAGGGGGCTAGGCAGGGATTGAATCTGCAGCCTTCCACACGCAAAGCATGCATGCTGGCACTCAGCTGCAATCGCTCCCCAGGGAACAGGGGTAGCTGCAGTGCCACCTCCTTGCCATCTCCAGTGGTGGCGCTGGAGCACAGCAGGGAATCTGCCAGCAAACCCCAAGAATGGAGGATGCCCAGTTCATGATCCCCAGCACCTTTCAGGGGCATGTAGCCCGCTTCCTTGTTCTAACTGGAAAGAGGCTGGAGAGAGACAACCTTCTTCCTGGGCCACTCATCATTCGTTTGCGGAGATGCAAACATGGAGACCGTGCCTCTTGTGGCAGTCGCCTTAGCCTCTTCGAGACAGCTCCCTGATGTTTTGAAGAAGTACCTCCAAGGCAGAAGTCAGCCATTTAATACAGGCTTCTGTTCCTCAGAGTTGGAGGTGCGACTCTTGTTTAGATTAACCGGAGGCACTGAGGCTCAGGCATTTGGGCATCCAGCCCATTTCCAGATGGAATTAGTCTCTCTGTGTTCTTCTTGTTCAATCGAAACCTTTGCTCCTGTGTCTGGGCAGCTTTTGCAAACTTGTGTTTACAATGAAGAAATGCCTGAGCTCCTTTCCAGCTCTACACATACGTCAACACGGCCCTCTCCTCTTGCTTCAAATGCAGAGTACAGTTGGCTGTTGAACGCTATTCGAAACAGAGCACAAATCAGGATACCTCCACTGGGAGCAGGTGGCTCCAGCATAAACTGTATATCCACTCATGTTTAGCTCCCTGCTTTTAGAGAATTATCCATGCTGCCAAATTTAGGCTGGGGATAGGCTTCAGAACCATGGTTAGCTCCTGGAAAGGTCAGACTAACATCCAGAGTGGATGTGCAGCCCTGCTGACATGAGAGCCACCCAGGCAGTTTTTACACATTCCATGAACAGAGTTGGATCCAAGACCATGCAGCAGCTAGAGCTGAACCTTGGACTTAAACTCCAGGGCTCCCACAGCTCAGGGGCCTCCAAGTGCACTGGGAGATGTGGGCATCAGAACAAACCGCAGCTTATTCTTGCAGCCATGTGGATGCAAGGATTTAGGTGAGCTTAAGGCACAAACCTGTCAGGAATTTGGAGTCAAAGTCTGATTTTGGTCAGAGTTTCATTTTGTGTACAGATCAGGCTTGGCAGACCAATCTGTCGTTGTGCTGAGTGGAAAAGCAGTTGTAAAGGATGTGATGGCAGTTGGGTCACGGGAGAAGGGAGCATGTGAGTTGTCTGCTAAACTTGGCGATCTAAAGGGAGTCCCCCTAAGGTTTTTAAGCCCGAAGTATGAAAAAGCTCTGCTGCTCCAGTTGTCTGGAGGGCAACAGCGCTGGGCATTGGCTGTTGGGAATGCATTATATCACCCTCTTAAATAAGCTTGCAAGGGTTACTAGCCTGGGAAAACATCTCCTAGTCTGCCTGGGTGACAGAGGAAGAACTAAGAGCTCTCTTTCCTCCAGCAAACCCACTGCACCTTCATACTGAGCACAGAAAAGGAGCTTGGTTTTGACAGTGGGGGCAGGGGTGGATGGAGCACTCCATCACTCCTCCAGTAGACTGATCAATCACCTGTACATAGTTCCTTGTCACCTTCAGCTGCCAGGTGAGCATTTAGGTATCAGGTTGAATTAGACTCTTATCTTTCTTCTGCGGGGCCCAAGGTGCTGCATACATGGAGAGCTCGGAAAGTTTCATTCCAGACCTTCACCAGACTAGCTTAGCCTCCAAGGAACATGCAAACCTGCCTCACCAAGCATAATAAACACGAAGGTGCAATTAATCCATTTCACATTTCAAGGCAAGCTTGCTCACTTTTGCCCTGCTTGAACCAATACACTAACCCAAATTCAGTGACATTCAAAACTCACAGTTCTCCAAATAGTGCAACTGAGTTCTCCAATTTACAAAGTGTACAGAAATGCGTGCAAAAGGCATGGAGAAATTCATTAGGGGAATCTACACAATCTACACAAAATGTGCATGTTCGTGAAATTATATCTTGGCGTCGTTACTTATTAGCTTTCTAGGGCACCGCTATTGCATAGGTAGTTACTCCAAAAAGTTCGCTCTGCTCTGTTTACAGTGCAAAGAGGTCTTTGTTCATTAAATTAGAGATGGACGATGGAAACAACACAACCAGGTTGCAGTGTGTTCAGTGCTACAAAATGGGCCTTCTCACAACTGATATGACAACCTGTATGCTACAGGGAACTTCAAATGTTCACGTGCATGTGAATTACAGAGGAGATGTACTCATGCACACCTTCTTACACTTAGAAAACTGACTTCTGGAAACCTGGGGAAACAAGTCAACACTTGCAGAATAACCAGCCAATGTTATTCTAGCCAATAACGTTTTAGCATGGCATCGCTAGACTGATTTACCTGGGAGAGGTGAGGGAGAACAAGATACAACAAATAGGAACTGATCCTTATCACAAAGATGGCGGGGGTATGATGGGCCCCGTCCCTTCTCAGTTTTGCTTCCTCCTGTATTTGAATTCTTTAGTTTTCACTCCTCAATGGGACAAACGTTTCCCATTTTGGTACATCGTTTTCAGAAATGAACCAACCTGGAATGATCACCTGGTCCTAATCGGGACATGCTAAGAAGCATCTCCTAATGCGGTGAAAATGGGACAGGTGGCCTCGGAAACTAGTGGACTCTGTTAGGAGTTTTTAAGCAAAGGTTGCAAGGCCATCCGTCAGGAATGTGGTCCCAGTGGACTGACCAGGCATGGAGAAGACACCATGTTCTGGTTTGCCCCAGCAGCAACGCCTTTTGACCTGGCCCTGCTGGCTCAGGATATTCATCCTAACTGTCCTTATGGGAGAGTTCAGCTCCATCAGACACTGTGGGATTACTTCTGAGAGAAAAGGACAGGAATGCAGAGCAAGCGACGCGGGTGGAATGTGATGGGAAACTCTTCTCACCACAGCCTGGTGTTTCTGCTTCTGCTCCAGCTGTCCTAAAAGGGCCCGAGGCAAGCCCAGGAGAAAGAACCCTTGCCCCATGAAGATGAAGATGGAGCTGTCTTTAGGGTCGGGTGGGACTTCTCAAGGAGGCCAGATGGAGCACTGCTCCTCACATCTCTCCTGGGGCAGGGCAGCTCAGAGGCTCTGGCCGGATGTGATGGTACATTCTTGGGCTCCCAGGTGGTCCTGCAGCTGCCGATGGCATTGTCCTTAGAAGGCCAAGAGGAGAGGAGCACCCAGCCCATCCTGCTGCTGAGTTATGGTCACTGAGAGCCGAGCATCCTCCTCTTTCATTTGGTTTACATCCAATAAGCTTTCTCTCTGGCTTTTGGAGAAGGATGTTTCAGATGCTCCCAGGAGAATGCAAGGCTAGATAAAGCAGTGAGCCAGGGACAAGAGGAAGTGGAGAGCCAAGGAGGAAACAGAGTTCAGCTGCGGGAACTGGAACGGAATTATTCTCCACAACTGTGGAAAAGCAGCCCTTGGAACAGTAAGAGCCACATCTAAAAATGCAGGACAGGACATCTGAAGCTAGGTAGGCCCAACCTGGTTGCCTTCTGGGTTGGTTGGACTCCCAACAGCACCAGCCGACTTGCCCATTGGTCAAAGATGATGGGAGCTGTTGTCTAAAAGCTTTCTGAAGGGCACAAAGCTAAAGAAGATGGATTGACATGGTCATCCCATTATCCCTTTCAGGTGCCACTTCATGACACACACACACACACACAGTGTCTCCCTCTGCCATTACTGTCAGGAAATACTTTCGATACATCCATATAACCAAGATTTTCAAAACATGTGCAACCGCATTGAAATCTACAGATGTTCTCCCCACCCCTACTGAGTAATATCAACCAGTTCTCTGACCCTTAGTAAAGCAGCTTCTCATTGACCTTGAAGGGTACCTAACCAAGCTAAAGCTCCACAGGTCTGGTGAAAACATCTGAGAAGATCAAGAACACCTGTGTTCTCCAGGTATGCACCACCTTGGGTTCCAGAGAAGAATGGCAGGGTCTGATTCAGTCTGACATCTAAATGTTCTCCTGGTAGCCAAAGGTGACAAGGACCTATATACAGGTGAGTGAGCAGTCCGGTGTAGGAGGAGTGGGGGGGGCAGGTTGACCCCGAACCTCTTCTGCACGGCCCAACATAGAAATGCAGAGATAGGAAAAGATTTGAGAACTGAGAACCACTGCTCCCCAGGTTGGACCAGTCTGGCTCAACCTGGAGTCCTCCAAGTACTGTGAACGACAGAGATGAGAGAAGTAGTCCAACCCTTCACTAGGCTGGAGAATACTGGAGCAGACAATATCTGGTTTGATGGGCAACAGATGGCCTTATACCAAGCCAAATTATGCTCCCCATACTTAATGGTAAAGTTCCAAGTTCCAAATGTTCCAATAATCAATACTGGAATGGAAACTCTCTCTGCCAAGGCCAGACAGTTAGTGGGGGAAATTTGTCATTAGTTCCTCATGAATCAGAGCAGAGTGTTCTGCCCATTCATCCAGATCCTTTTTATTGCAACCCTACTTAGGATTGTCATTTATTTATTTCATTGTTGCATTTCTAGCCTGCCTTTTTCCTGCAGAAAACTCAAGGCTGCTTACATAGACCTCCTTTTCTTCTTCCCCTTTGTTTTATCCTGAGAACAACCCTGTGAGGTAGACGAGGCTGCCAGGGACTGGCCCAAAGTCACCCAGTAAATTTCATGGCTGACTAGAACCTGCTCTTCCAAGTTCCAGTTCAGCTCTCTAACTGCTGTACCAAATTGGCTCTCAGGACTTTTTCGACCTTCCAAAGGATCATGCTAATTATCCGGGAGCATCGCTGTTCCCAATAGCATTTGAATTTTTCCAGGAATGGTTTGGATTGACTGCCTTCTTGTGAATCGGATAGCCATTTAATTCGAACCCCTTACAAGGAAGAAACAACTCTGCCCCTGTGGGAATTGGGCTATAAAAGCCCATGGTTTTTTTGTACACAGCTTCTATAAAAATGACTGACTCCTGTCTTATCAAAATACACAGGAAGGACTTTCGAATGGTGTCTGGTTTAGTTACTAGCAGATGAGAAAATAATAAGCAACCAGATTTC
Source organism: Varanus komodoensis (assembly GCF_004798865.1). Lineage (NCBI taxonomy): Eukaryota > Metazoa > Chordata > Lepidosauria > Squamata > Varanidae > Varanus > Varanus komodoensis. The sequence goes on from NW_025335817.1 coordinate 115,148, forward strand.
TTTTGTCAGCTACAAAAGCAAGTTAAGGATCTCTCTACTTAAATTCAGTTTGTGTTGTCTCTTCCCTAGCTTAAATAAGTACATATATTCATATTTTTATATTCTCATTTACTATACTGTATATTTATGTTCAGATAGCATTATCTATTGCCATATATCATCTGTATATTTTAAATTACCATGTTGCATTTCTATTTGGGTGATTTTAAAGGGCCTCGTTATTTATTTTGGTCTAGGCCCTGCGATTTATCTTATGTTTAACATGACTGTCTTTGGTGAGTCTTTGCTTCTTGATCAACTCCATGATTGTGTAATAAACTTGGATTCCTATTGCAACTACATCACATCTTCCAAAACCTATCTAGGACATTCTGGAAGCATTCTGGGGTTCAGCAACTACATGCCTTCTGGGATGCTGACTCAAACCCTATATTTGGGAGTCGATAAGTGGGTGGTTTGATGCAAACATGTAATTCTCATAAGAACTGCTGAAATAGCAGAACGGCTTGCCAGGGAAAGCTGCAGGATGACCACTGTTGGGTGGAATCAGGAAGCCTATTTGAATATTCATCCATAAGAGAAGCATCAGAAATAACTGTTTCAGATGTAATAAGCGTGCGAAAGACGTTGATCCTGCTCCTCCAGGAGATCATTTGCAGCATTATCTATATGCATCAGGAGTGGTCAATGCCCTTGTCGTCCCCCAGACGTGGCTGTAGGCCACAGTTTGCCAGTCGACATCAAAATGATTTCAAAAATGGGGGCAGAATCATGCCTGTAGTATTACGAAGCAGCACAAACTGTCAAATTTTGCTGACCCTTTTAGGGCTCTGTAGCAGCAATGGAGTCCCAACAGGTCAAATTTTTCTTGCAAATGAGCTAGATCTGACAGTGTGGCAGAGGCTGGTTTCCCCCCTATTTCTTCTTATTATTTTTAGGATGTGGCAAGGTCCTCATGCAGCTCATGAGCCATGAGTTGTCCACCTGGCAGAAGCATGGAGTCGGACGGCCTCTTGTAGGCCATCCAGTCCAACTTCTTGCCCGATGTAGATAACTCCGAGCAAGGACATCCACAAGAGCAGACTTCCCAGTCCCTTCCTGAAGACCACCATCATGGTTGCCTTCCATAATTGGTTCCATTGTTGGGATATTTCTTTGGCTAAGACGTTTCTTCTAACATATCGCTGAAATCGACCCTCCAGTTGTTGGAAGAAGTGCTTGAATAAAGTGGATTAGAGCCAGAAAGTAAAGGGATTGGCAAACTTTGCACAGTCAAAGAAAACTGTAACAATAAGGCATCTGGAAACAATAACGGGTGGGCAAAGTCTCCTGGATAAGCAGCAGAGCAACTCAGGCTGGACTTCGAACAAGGGATGGGAGAGAGATGTGCTTGGTTCAAAATTGAATGCTATTTCTAATTTCTCACTTGCAAACCGAAGCTCAGTTATCCCTAGAAATTCAAACTTCAGCAAATTTTGCAAGGTAGCTCTCCAATCAAAAACTCTGCAGAAAATGCATATATTAGAGGAAAGTGAAAACAACAATGTGATATTCATGAAAATAACATTTAAGATATTGTTTCGGGAAAATGCTTGCAAAAAAAGGTGGATATAAGCAAAAAAAAGTGTGTATCGGGAGAAATGTGGACAAAATCAAATGCAAATTTCCATCCAAATGTTGTAGTGAAAAGTTCATCACAGACTGTTGTTAAGACAGGAGAAATGGAAAACTGAGAGAAATCCAATGTGATAGATAGATCCATCTCAAAATCTAGCAGACTGAAACCTCCACTACTTCAGAGAATACTGAACATGCCAATCTTTTCCTATGCAAGGAGGCCAGGCGAAGGGAATTTCCTTTGACTCTTCACCCTAAGTGCTGGCTTTTGACTCTTAGAAGGAACTCAAGTGGAATTCAGCTCTTGGGCTGAAAAGGTTCTGCACCACTGTGCTAAGGTGATTGAGCAGATGAAACTGAGCATTATGTTTGCTCACCACAGTGGCTTCCATTGATCTGTCTGAACATTGCTCTTTCGAGGCTGGAGACAAGCAATAAGACAGTTTCTCCCTGAATGCATGCACAGGCATGTCCCCATCAAAGGGGTAAAGCCACTCTGAAAGGTGTGCTAGTGCCATAAGTGATGTACAGGTCTGGCAGGTTTTTGTAGAGCTTTGAAAACCTACTCAACCTATTTGATCACAGGACAAAGTGTATGTGGACTATGGCAGATTTTATTTGCCTTAAAATCATTTGTCTGTCTCCACTGTTATTGGCTGGACAAACAGCCAGCACGTAGCCATTGTCAAGAATATTGTTGCTCCAGCTAATTGTGATGTCTCGACCTGGTTTTGCAAAATGGCACATATGGATGGTTTTCTCTGAACGTTTAACGGTCCTCTCCACAGGCGTTGCAGCTTCATGAAAACTGCAGTTTATGCTCTTTGCAGAGTCAAAAGTCGGGAGAGCCCTTGCAAAATAATTGGCAATGGATCTAGTTGAATTTTCTGTGCTACTTGGAACAATCAAAATGGTTTATTATTTCTCTCCCCTGCCTGCGCCCTCAATAAGCCACATGTTTTAAGGCTGGAGTTCTAAAGCAGCTGAAAAAGCTTCCAGCTGATGGGAAACAGCAAAGGAAAGAAATTATGTGAGAGAAGGAAGGACCAGAGACAAGCGACCAGATATCGTGGGAATCTAGCTGAAATATGCTTATCTCACTGCTATTTTTAGCAAGAGCGAGAGAATTAGTAAATGAATGTCCCCAAACAGGGTTAATCGGGTGGGTTTAATCTGGCGACTGGGAAGTGTTGTATTTTTATTTAATTTTTTTTCTATCAGATTTTGAAATCACCAGAAAATAGAACATTGTGCGGAGAGAGGAGATGAAGGAACAACTCCTCCTAATGCCATTCAGCATCTGTATTTTTGCTCAAGCTCAGTAAGACTTTACTTTTGAAAAGGGCTTAAGAGAAAATGACTTCTTGCACGTACAAAATTCCTTTTTTTCTGTTGCACTGTTAAAAAGCATCAGGGGAAAGAGTTAAATGGCAGAAGTGTTGGGCAGAGTACATTTCCAAAGCATAGCATCTCGAAATTCTGTGCTTTCTGCCCAGGAGACCTTGTGCCTATAATCTTTATCTCCTTGCCAGGAACGAATGGTGGAGCCAAGTTTCAGAACAGTGGAATTCAAGTGTGACTTTCTGGACCAAAGCATGACATTCTAATTTTGAACCAAGCTCAGACTTGCCCAAAGCCAGGCTCAACTCATTAAACTTCCAGCCCTGGTCCCAGCCTGCGAAATGACAGTAGCCCTTGGACATATTAAAGCAGAATATCACTGAAAACAATGTCTTGTCAAATGAAGTAGTCTTCCTGAAAGAAAGATATATTCAGGGGGCACTGGAAATATCACATCATTGGTGTCTGCCTTAACTTCGAGAGCCAAGAGTTCCACTGCAATGTTCCCACCCCAGTGAAGACCCTGGCTAGTCAGGTCATGGGTCCATGTGGAACCACCAGGAGATAGTCCTCTGCTGTCCTCCATGACGGGCCAGGTTCATCAGGGAGAAAGGATCTCACAAGTATGGCTAAGAGCCCCATCTGTATTCATCATCCGTATCCTCCCTTTCTCCAGTTGCAATGGACCAAATGAATTTGTTGATTCTGCCTGAGGACTAGATGAAAATGAGTCTCACGCCACAGAACGGTCATCTTGCACAAGACAGTAGTGTAATTCTGTCGAGGCGTGTTCCATCTTGTGATAGATTTGCAGCTATCTGACTACCGCTGAGTCAGATTTGGCCTGAGATTTGCCAAAAACTATTTTTTTAAAAAATAGGGATTTGGAAATGAGTCCACAGGCAAGGGATGGACATCTGTATGCAGTGCAGAGTCTCAAAATGTATTTTAGCTGACAAATGCTCACAAAGAAATTTGGATATACTGGTTAGGCCTGGGAGTTCTACTCCGTAATTAATTCTGAGAAGTGCTCGTGTGGTTAGGAAGTGCTCAGATAACAGCAGTATTCAGATAGGCATGTGAGAACAAAAGCCCACACACACACACACACACACACACACACACACACAATCCATCAAGAGGAATCAGCAACAGTGATGGGCTCTGTCTCAGCTGATGCGATGATCCATCATGTATTGATCTTTCTTCATTCTGTGGTATTTATATTCTGAATTCTTCCTCTGGGAAAGAACCCAGGGTAGCTTATCTAATCCTCCTCTTCTCCCTTTTTGTCCTCACAACAACCCTGTGAGGTGGATTAGACTAGATCTTAGAGCTTAATTTCACCTTTCAGGCCCAAGCCCAAAGAACAGCAAGCTGCCACCAGCTCCCTACTCACCTGCCCCTTCCTTGGAGCCGCAGGAGATGGAGCCGGCCTCAGAGCATCTTCGGAGTACGGCTGTCCAGGCGCCATGCAGCAATCTGTCTGGCTGTCCCCTTCTCCCCGGTTGCTTTAGCAGGAGGTGCCTGCCCTTGAAGCTGGGGCCTTCTACATGCAAAGGAGGTGCCACGCTGCTTTTCTCCAAGCCTCCAGATGTCAGATTCTGGCGTGCCAGATTCGGGAATGGTCAATAGATTCTGCAGCTGGCCGGGGCATCAGTGACCCTTCCTTTGTGTGACGGAGCCACGTGAAGCAGCTGCTTCCAGCGGCACGTGCTGGTTTAGAGGAGGCACCATTTCCATACCCCCAGCTTCCCTCTTGGTAAACTAGGTAGCCGCCCCAAGACTTGATGGGCATGCATCTGGATATACAGGCCATGAAGGTTCAATGAGTTGCAAATATCAAAGTAAGAAAATAAATGGAGTGACGGGGCAAAGAGGAGGAGGAGGTTTGGGGGAAGCATCGGTGGGAACGGAGAGAGCCAGGTCCTGGGCAGAGCAGATCACTTCCAAGCCCACCCTCTTGATCTACAGCATTTCTTCTCGGGCAAACCAGCCCCAGCGTCCCTCAGGGACCCCCTTGAGATGCCAGTTGCGCATTCTGGTTCTCAGCATGAACCTTAATAGGGGATCAGATGACATTCCCTGCATTTTAGAATGCTCTTTCTTTGGCCAGAGTCCAAAGAAGTCCAAGTCTAAGCATTTCCAACAGCGCTGCAAGATGTCTACTTGTTCAGAGGAGCGTTTAATTGTCGGGATTAAATAGGCTTTGATTTATATAGATGTATCCAAATGCTTCAGAAAGATGGCTTTTATTTCTGTATTGAGCAGATGCGAGACAACCCCACTGTTCCATCAATAGTTGTCTCTTTGGAAAGTCGCCTGGTCCTTGAGAACAGCGCTGACTTCTGTCGCTATTTGTCATGGCATCGGAGTCCTTCGCCTTCAGCAGTATGGCAAAAAGGCATATAATTTTCCCTTCTTAAATTATTTGTTGCATCAAATTTGTCCCTCAAATCACCATTCATAAATCTACCATAACAGAAACAACGAAGACAGTAGAAATGTTTCCATTATTTAGATTCAGCTGCCATACCTAAATGGAAATCCCATTTTTCAAACCTCACGTTAAGAGAGGGAGGGAGGGAAAAATGTGCAAAAAGATCCCACAGCCTGTTAGCAGCTTAGCAACGTGACATGACACTGATTAAAGTATAAGATTTTAAACAAGAGGGAAGGAAATTAGGTTTCAGAGATATAACTGAGCCTGTGGTTTTAGTTGTGGGAATCATAACTGGCTGCCCAGAACTAAACATTTATAAATGGAATGATTTTAAGAGAGTAGGACATTGGAATGGGAGAAAAATTAGTTGCATTTGTATCTTAATGCGACATAATGCAAACTTACCTAATTTTGCTCTTAGAAACCAAGATGTGAACTGAAGCTTAGCTATCCTTTTTCATCCGCATGTGCACAAAGTTTGCGATGGAGTTCCTTCCCCACACCCCACCAAAAAAGGCTTACCAAGATTGGTCTTTTGGGGGAAATGCACATAAACTGTGGATGATGATGCTCAAGACAGCATTATATCAGCAAAATTGCTGGCAAAATGTGTATATTCAGTAAAACTGTGAGCAAAGCTGCCTGCATTATTTATTTATTTATTTATTTACTTATTAAAACATTTTTATGCCACCCCATTCGCCAAAGCCTCGGGGCGGCTTACAACAATAAATTAAAACCAACATAAATAAAAATTAAAATATATACATTAGAATAATAATAATAATTCAATATATATATATATACCCACACACACACACAATATAAAATAAGCTGCCCTGGCCAGATAAAATTCAATAGTATTAACATTTAAAATGCTGCTTAAATAAAAAGGTCTTTGCCTGGCGCCGAAAAACAAATAACGTTAAGAGAACTATGTGAAGAAATGTGCACAAATTTCCATGTGAGGTTATTTTTTTAAATTCTCAGTGTTCAGGACTAACTGAATGGAAGAGTGGGGAAATGAGAAACAGGGAGAAAGCAAAGCTTACGGGTTTGTGCATTTCTAGTCTGATGCTTGTCTCTCCCTGTGCTTACGATTCAGTTCCTCGTACCCCATGATCAGCCTCAAACGCGAGTACTATCAGGAAAGTCTGTACTCTAGTATTGATCTCACGTCTCATGTTCCAAACCTGGGCAAATTGCAGGGAAAAGGGGGGAAAGTTCATAATTGCAGAATTTTTTTAAAAAAATACAAATTCTTGCTTTATGTAGGAAAGTTGAGCAACTTCAAAAAAAATACATTTTGATGAAATTTTTGTTTCTTATAAGCTATCCAGAGACTCTGGTATTGGATGGCATACAGAAACTGTAAATCAATAAATAAATATCTATCTTGTCACCTCATCGTCTTCTAAAGCTCCCTTAATCCAGCATCCTACTTAGATGGAAGCATCTCGGTAGACCCCAGCAGGACCAGAATCCAAGAACCCTCCCTTCTTGCTACTCATCCAGCAGCTAGTATTCAGTGCTAGTCTGCCCCTGAATGTGGAGGTTCTACAGAGTCATAATGATTGTGTGAGAGACTGAGAGAGAAATGGTACGTGTGTTTCCCTGAAATTTTGTTGATTTGGGGATTGTAGGAGAAAGCCCAAACTGTTCCTGGAGATGAATACTCAGCATCCCTGTCCCAAGGTTGGGAGTCTTGTTAAGGAGTTATCCACTGCCCTGCTTGAGATGCTAGTGATGTTACTCACCTGTGTCTCAGTGGAGGACACACAGGCACACCTTCTGGTGCAGAAAGGTACCTGCAGGGAATGACAACGCAGCATCTTTTGGGGTCCCTCAAGGCCGAGGCCCTGGGGTGGGGATAGGCGAGTAAACAGGGGTGTAAGAAGATGGCGCTGGCCTTCCCTGTATGAGGCCTGCTCTTTATCTCTTTTGCTAACTGGTTGCAGTTCTTTGCTGCCTCGCCGAAAAGCTCACCGGGTGGTAAGAAATAACTAACACCCTAAAAACGCAGCATAATAAAGCCAACCATAAGCATGCGTTGTGTTGGAAGTACAGTATAAAGCGACGGAGAGCTAAGCCCGGGACGCTGTGATGCAGCAGCGAGAGCCCAGTGGAGGGATGGGGGAAAGGGCTCCCCTTGGCTGGGGTTTGTTCTTTCTTGCCAGAGTGGTCGTGCCCCCCAAGGGGTCGGCCATGGCCGATGCCTCAGCTGCATGCGCCCCTCCCTGCCTGCTTTTCCAGACTCTTCTCACAATGGGGGAAAGGGCAGGTTTTTATTTTATCCCACAGTTAAGCCGATGAATACGTATTTTCCATCCCTCCACAGGCCCAGCCTCTGCCGTAATTACTGTTATTATTTTCAGCACAGCTTCCTCCGCCGATGCCGGGGGTGACCCTCTTAGCATTCAGCAGCCATTAGATGCCAAGCAGAAGCTGAAAGAGCAAACTCCGCTGAGCCACCGCGGGGAAGGCGAGCCACGGGGAGGGTGAGGCCAGCCATGTGGTTCGGAGGGAAGCAGAAAGAATGGGGACATTCAAACCGTATGTGCCTTGTGAAGTTTGGGAGCCCCAGTGACTCATGCCTTTGCAAAAGAGAGCTTTTTATGGGTCATGAGTCAGTTGTAAATGTTGCGCTGAGAATATTGTGGCTTTGTTTTTAATTAGAGCCAAATGTCGGTTACTGATTCTCATTTGCGGCACGGTGTGCCCAGTGATGTGGTGGGAGGAAACAGGAATTGTTTTGGTGTGGAAGGGAACCTGTGGCTCACCCTCAAAGAACCAGCCCTCCTCTGCAGGCCTTACACAACTGGTCGCAAATTGCAGCTCCCAGCGTTCCTTGACCGTTGGCCGTGATGGCTAGAGGAGGCTGACAGCTGTTGCACAAAACATCTGGAGAGCACCAGGTTGGGGAAGGCTGGCCTAGCCTAAGAATAGACACCCACCTCCTTCCAGGGTGGAGGTGGAAATGGACAGATCTGCTTGAAGCATGTCCTTTGGCATCAGCTCAATGGGCAAGCCTTATGTTAAGGAACACCATGTGAGTTCCGAGAAGCAGAAGTGCTTGTATCCTGCAGTGTAAATGCAAACCAGCCCAAGGACCAGAGGGAGGCCAAATCGGAGGGATTGCAAAATGTCATTTGCTGACTTCTTGGGTTTCTTTGAGATCTGAGAGCATCGGTGTGGACACCTCCAGAGGAGTATCAGGTTCCTCTTCATGATGCTCAGCTTTCATTCATGTTTTCTTGTGGTTCGGCTATTTATACATTCTAGTCATCGTTATTGTAACGATTTGCTAGACATAACTTGTGGGATTATGGTGACCACTTTGAGTTCAGAGTTAGAAAACTTCTGGTCAATGAACTGAACCTCAAATCAAACAGCTGCTCCCACACTGCCCCGTGCATTGTGGATCCCATAATAAGATCCTGAGAAGGAGTATATAAACTTGATCACCTTCCCAACATGCAAACATGCAAAATTCGCGAATTTTGCAAAATTCGCAAATTTTGCTGCAGTTTAGTTTTGATCAGAATTTGCTCAAATTCAGAAAGTTATCCACATCTGGGATAAAAAGAACTTGAGATTAAAAAGAAAAAGACTGCAGGAGAAACCAAAATGGAAATACTTGTCCTACCAGGCCTGGGACTTGTGCTCTGAAATTTCTAGCTTTGTATCCCCATGTATCCATCCATGTTCATGCTGAATTAAGGTTGCTACCAGCTTATTGTTAAAACTCTGTCCTTTCCACCTTTGTTCTCTGAAAAGGAAGATAAACAAATATGTATATAACAAAGAGGTGTGTGTGTCTTTAAAGATTAGCAGCTCGATGATAGCATTAGCTTTTATTGACTGAACTCGAGCTTTGGGTAGAAGGGTTGGTCTAGATGATCTCAAGATACATTCCTACTCTGACATTCTGGGCTGTTGTAACTCTGCCTGGGAGAGTCTGCGAGAACTGATCAGGTTCTAATACTGGACCCAATGGACTGCTTCTATTTTCAGACCTATCCAGGACATTCCCCAAACTGATTAATGTATAGTGATATATGTGAATCATGTCTCAGCAAGAAGAAAATGCAACGCTATGCTATCCCATTCCTGAATTTCAGCACAAGCAAGAGAATGAGTCCTCCAAAACTGTTTGCGAATCCCCGATCCTGAATTTGTGTTTGGCTTATGCGAATTTCGCCACGCAATTTTGTGCGAACTTCGAAAACGCACAGCCTTTGAATCACCCAAGTGTAAGTCTGTGAAGCAAAGTGAAATTGTTTGCGGAGAGGGGATTGTGCAGCCTTCACAGTGCTCCTTTTGCACATTTTTTTATTCACACTAACAGAACAGCGAGTGCAAGCGAGGAGAGACAAGCGGCAAGCTGATGTTGAGATTCTCGGGGTGAGTGTGACGGTGCCTCACTCGATGATTCCTACTCATGCGACAGCAGTTAAATACATGCATTGCTGCCTTGCACACACAAAAAATACAGACACTGCTGAGGCTGAGAGATAAAAATATCAAGGCACAAGCTTGAGGCTGGCTCCAGCGAGTTAGTATAAATATGAATGCAGATCTTTCCCATCAAGGAACCAAATGTGAGAAATCAGAATATAGACTCTGGCTTGAACTTCCGGGGCCTCAGAAGAAATTCCTTCACACTCCTCCTCACCTCCCTTTCCAAGACGGAATGCTTCTTCTGGCTCCAGAAGGCCAGAAGTTTGGATTTATATATCCTGTCCCACAGAATTTCAGGGCCCACACTGTCGTTTCCTCTGGGAACGTGGGGGTGGCGGAGGAGAAAACACTTCTAGCCAAGTTTAAGGTGGAACAGAAGAGACTGTGGGATTGTGAATGTGAGCCTTCCCCGTCTCCCCTATGGGGAGGGGACAGGGATACCCCCTACCCTCAATCCTTTCCAAACGTGCATCAATCTTCTACCTAGAAAAGCCGGCTGCTCGGGTGTGGATCTTCTCCTTCTGTGCAACCCTCTGTCCTGTTTTCTCATGGAAAAAACTGGCTGGATGATGCCTTTTGCTCCTGGGGACATGGAAACCTCTCCTAGAAAACCACAGCAGCAAAGGAGATCACTCAGTTTCTCCAAAGGAACAGACATCCCAGGAGTTTTCCACGAGAAAAATGTGCTTTCATTTGACAGTCTGAGTGGGTTTACTTTAAAGTGCAGCTGTAACATTTGCCTGATTAATCAGCTAACTTAATCATTTTTTAAAAAAATTATTCAGTTGCCCTGATGAATAGAGCAGAAATAAAAGTAAAGGTCTACAAAATTTTGAATACAGGCTGTCATGGTCAAGAAATTGTCCCATACATTCTGCATGAAGAATCTTCTTAGAAGAGGCCCCATTATTGTATGAATGTGAGGCGTTTAAAACAAAATATGCTTCTGTTTTGAGAAGGTGCTTTTCCTGCATGCAACCACACAAACATTTTGTCAATGTATTAAGTCAGGCTGCTAGGAATTTATCCATTAATGGGAAAAGAGAGGCAATTTGCCAAGAGTGGAAACCAGAAAATAGGGATTTCCCTTGGCAAAGAAGGACAGTTGGACCTGCTACCATACTGCACTTTTGTGGAAGCCCTTCCTCTCTGGCCAAGGATGCTTTGTGGCCAAGGAGCCAGCCTCGGGGCTGGCACCTCCTGTTGAAATGATTCTGCTGTGGTGATGGAAAGAACCTTTTTCAGAACATGGAAACACCATGGCATGGACAGCCCTAGCCAGAAATAGTCAACCATACTGTAGGACCACTTCCTAGCTTCCAAAGGAGTATAAAGAACATTGTTTTCCCAACAGCAAAGCAATTCATCACTCTGGCTTGCAAGAATATTTCAAGGTGGAACAGGCCCACCTTGGCAGTGGTGGCGCAGTGGTTAGGAGCACGGGACTGGGACTCAGGAGACCTGAGTTCTGGCCCCTGCTGGGCCATGGAGCCAATGGGGTGACTTTGGATCAGTCACAGACGCTTAGCCCAACCTACCTCACAGGGTTGTTGTTCTGGGGACAAGAATGAGAGCAGCAGGAGGAGAAAGAGGCAAGCTGCTTTGAGCATGTAAGAAAGAAGCAGAATAGAAATCAAATACATAAATAAATATTATTCTGCTAAGTTCTGGGGATGATTCAGCCACTGTTCTGCATCTCTCTTCCACCACTTTTGGATGTGGGTTCTACCATTACCACACAATGTTTCCGTCTATACAAAAGGGGTGTTTTTCTCCCCTCAAATCTCTTTCTTTCTCCTGGTTTGGCACACGACTCCCCATTTCCTAATCTCTGCTAAAGAGATTATTTTCCACCCCGCCCCCAAGTTTACACCACCTTTGAAAATGTAAGAGCATATCACAAAGCCTTGTATTCAGTCATGCACTGATTTGGTACTTTTAAGAAAAATAGGATAACCCATTCTTCCAAAATGGAATGAAAATAATTCAAGCATTTTTTTTTCAGCAAGAGGCTTAAATTCCCTCTTTTGTGCTCTTTATGCAAACCACACTTTTGAGATGGGTGTCCAAAATTATCCTCGGCGCAGAAGAGAACATGGAAGGGGGAACATTTCTTATGGAAATAAGGATTTTCCCAGTGCAAGTTCTACCTTTGGCTTTGCAAATTTGGGGTGGGCTTAGGGCTGAAAGAGGGGCAGAACTGTCTTCCCCTTTCTCCCCCTTTTTGGGAGTAGGGCAGGGGGCAGATTCTTGCTGGGGGAAGCAAAGCGCATCAGCCTTTCTCCCACTCCTTCTTGCCACACCCCAAATGCCTCACAGGCCGTTCTGAGGAAAACAAAATGGCAGCCTCAGACTGAGAAAATTGGTGAATTCCAGCGCACACCCTCAAAATTCACTTTGCCCTCACCAAATGCCTTTTTGGGGCCTGCAAATAGGATCACAACATGAGGAGGAGATACTTTGGCACAAGTGTAGAGCGAACCCACTGGGGGAATTAAGAAGAGCTTCATGTATTGCTTGGGAAAAGACCCCTTCTATATAATATTGAACAGAAAGGGATTCCCCAAGAAATAAGCAGCATTCCTTTACGAAACAAAGACTTGGGATCATAATGAAGTGTGCTGGACACACGCATCTCAAAGGAGGGCCCCACGAAACCTCTGGATTTCATTGCAGAGACTTAATGGCCTCCTTGCTCGCACACCTGCAACCATTTCACACTATTAACAGCAATGAGTCATTCTATTTTTCATCATCCCATCCATGCCAACTGGAGTTTACTCTGCAGACTAACACACGGAAGCCCCCTGGGCCTCGAAGGGCTGTCCGAATGCCAGGATAGCCCACGGTGGCCATCAGGCCTGAGAACTAGGAGCCAGCTTGGTCGTGGGCCAGCGGGAGGCGTGAGTGATGAGGGGGAGCCGGTTAGCCGGTTCCTTGGGGAAGCCAAGCGACTCATCCATCTGATCTGCAAGCAATTAATTCTCTCCCCCGCAAGCTGCCCTCCCCGTGTTCCAGAGCATTGCAGTTCCTTGACAAGAAAGAGATTCCCAGGATTCTTTTCTGAAGCAGAGATGCCCACAGCTCCAGTCTGGCATCGCAACACCTGCCCAGGACCAGCCTGCACACGCCCATGAGAACGGGGCAACGAGAGGTGGCTGGAAGGGGCTGTTGCTCCCACTCCAGGCTCACGTTCTCACCGACGCCACGGCTCCGGCGGCTGACATTAGTGCAGGAAAGATTATGCAGAGGGCTCTCGCCTCCTGCCCTTGTCCCACGTCACGTGCATTTGATTTTCCTCGTCTCACCCACCTTGTTCCGTGGCTGAATTCCCCATCGTGCAGCCAGCAGCACACTGAAAAAGCACCTGTCTGCCTTGGCCCTCCTAGAGTGGCAGAACATCAGCATACAGCCCTAATTGGCAAGATGCTGCTTCTTTTTGAGGTTCCTTGGAAGCCCCTGGTCCTTCGTTAAGCCTCCGAAGGAAGAATATTTCCTAGAGGTCATGGAGGGTGCAATGCAAGGCCCTGTACGATTGGCGTCAAGGGTCCTCCAAGGTCACGTTTCAGCGCAAGAAACCAGGGTGGACAGCTTCTTGCTGCACAAAGCATCTTCTCTGGGGGGAGAATGCGCTAAGGGAGGCATGTTTTCCCTCTCTCATAATAACAGCATCCCAAGAGGGTGCCGGGAGAGCCTTGATGGCAGCTGCAAGGAAGAAAACCAGGTTCAGTCAGGAAAGACAGTCTCTCTCAGCCTGGACTCGGGGCCTCAGGAGCACTGCCTCCGGAAATCCTATGCTTCGCTCCTTCCAGACCCGTTTTCACCTATGCCACCAAAACATCCCTTTCCCACCCACCACCCCAAAAGAAGATCCATCGCCTGCATTTTCCCTTTGGAAAGAGCAATCCCGCAGGTCAGCCAAAGGCAAATGTGTAACTGAAGCCGCATTGCAAAGCTTTTGTCTCCTGCACCGTTCTGAACTCTTCTTACGACGGAAGAACAGGAAATGTCTATTCCCAGGGAAGGCCAATTTTCTCTCCGTTGCTCGTCTGATAGGGTATAAATCCACATAGCTCAGATAAGCATCTTGGGTCACCGTCATTCCCATGGGAGGGACACCTCCCACTATGACTCACTTCTGCATGCTAATTCATGCAACTCGTGGGCAAGCTTAGAAGCAGAGCTGCACGGAGACGGAGCTGGATGCAGGAGCAGAGCAGCCCCTCCCAAAATAAAATGACCCACGTCCTGAACCGCCCCCTCCGCACACGTCTGCTCTCACTCGCCCTGGAGTGGAAGTGAAAAGAATCCTGGCTCATCACTCATTTGCATTTGTCAATTAATCACCCAACTGAGAAAAGTTCATTTATCCAGTGCTCGGGAGTGCAATCCGTGGGTACCCTTGCGAATATAAATTCCTACCAATTTAGAGACAAAACCAGAGACAGGGAAGGCGATCTCTGTGCCAGATCTCCTCTGGTGTGTGTGTGGTGTTGTGTTCCATTGCATCCCCTGCTGCTCCTCATTACTAGCCGGATCTGGGCCAGGGGAGGCAGCAATCGGGTTGCCAGGGTGAAGGGGGCAGCCGGCCCTGCTGGGTACTGGCCCGCGGCCGGTGCCCAGCCCCCCGGCCTTCACACTGGCCCCACCAAGCCCCACCTCAAGGCAGCGGCTTGCAACTTCCGTGCAAGACGCTCTTTTCCCGGCACCTGCATTTCTTTCTGGACCCTTCCGCATAAGCCCGCTGTACGCGCAGGGGTGGCAGATGCATTGCTCAAGCACAGTGAAACGGGCCGTGCGGTGCAGAGCCGGGGCAGGCTTCCCAGCTCGTTTGCAGAAGGGGCGTTGGCCGGCTGTTCCCAATCTTGCCTCCGCGGATTCTCAGCCGTCTGGATGGAAGGCGATCTGACCCAGAGGCTGAGTGACTGGACAGAAAAACCGGTGCATGTGAGGCAGAGCAAGCCCAGGGTGGAGTCCGGAAATGGTTGCAGAGCAACAGAAAAGAGGGGAAGGGGGAAGGCGGCAGATGAACTTGGAAACCGCATCCTGTGGGGCTGATAGAATCCTTCCATGCCAAGTTCTCTTTGGCAGGTCTCTGCCTCTGAGCGCCTCTGAGTCACTCGAGCAGACGTCACAAAAGCCCTATTTAGATGTGTCCTCCCCCTCCACCAATCCCCCTCCCCTTCCTCCTCCCCCTCCTCCTCCTCCCCCCTACCCAGTGGCTTCAGCCCTTGGTTTCCAACTTGGGCCGATTCCCTCAAGCCCCTCGGGAGGCCTTTTCTTAACTGAACTGTGATTAAAAATTGCTTCATTCTGTCCTGGCCGGCTGCAACGATTCCGGAGCAGAGATGCTTCTAAGGCAAGTTCTGGCAGGAACGTGGCTGACCAAGGGGCTGCATTTCCTCCACTGCTGTTCCCTGGACTCAGGGAACCCGATTCCTGGCGCTGCACGGAAGCCCCCTCCTCACACACCAAGAAGCATGTCCAAGCAAGCATGTGATGACTCTTTGTGCCAAGCAGAGAGGTGAATCCTCCCCATTCCTATGCCACACACTCCTGGGTGTGTAAGGCGAGGCCACTCCTCGTGGGTCCCCAAAGGACATCTTGAACCATCTCTCTGTTCAGAGCCTCTTTGCTGAGGCTTCTGGGCCAGAACCCCTCCTTGGGCCCTCTCCTTCAGCAAGGCTGCCTTCTCACCACCACTGTCACCAGCTTCCCCTCCTTTTCCACCATGGTTCCCGATGGCTTCCTTAAAAGGTGGAGAAGAAGCCAGTAGACAGTTCCTCCTGTTGCTCACCACCACCAGTGGCCAGGGTGGACGAGAGGGCCACCTCCGGAGGGTTCTTATCTGCCCATCTCTATTCCCATGGCCCTTCTCAACCCTGTTTGGAAAGTGCCTTGTTAAAATGTAGAGTTAGGGTTGTGCTCCTCAAGCTTCAACAACCTGCACTGGGGCTAACCTTGATGCTTCTCAGGATGGAGGACCATCAGCAGCCTGGTTAGCTGCTGAAGAACTGGTAGCTGAGGTTTAGGAAACGGGTCTGGGACGCTGCATCCCCGGAAGCCCTCTAGACGTTTTGGCTGACGACTGCCATCAGCTCTAGCGAGTGCACCCAGTGATGAGGGATCGTGGGAATGATCCCTGCAGGCCACGACTCCAGCCCTCCCTTGCCTGGGCGCCTCAGCCCAGCCAGGGAGGGATCAAAGTCCCCTTCTGTGCTATAGCTGCAGGATGGCAGACGGAAAAAGGGGAAAGGGTGGTGTGTAAATGGTTTTGGATGAATGGGCCTCCTGTCGTCTTGTTTTTATGTGCTGTAGAGTTGTTGTTGTTTTGCATATGCGTGCCTGTGTGTAACCAGATTCCAGATCTGGTTGATTCCGGCTGATTTGTGATCCAGTGGGCCATTGCCCTCTTCTTTCTCCCGTGCTTCTTTACAGGCAAAATCTCAGAGTAGGGGCTGCATGTGTCTAACGATGATAATATTCTTCATCATCATCATCATCCCAGCCTTCCTCACAGACGTGCCCCTGAATCACTGGCTGCCCTCCCATTTTGTCTTCACAACAGTCCTGTGGGGTAGATTAGACTACATGGTGGCTGCCCCACAATCACCCAGTGGCCCTCGTGGCTGAGCAGAGGCTTGAACCCAGCTCTCCCCTGTCCTGGTCCGAACTGCCAACCCAGAGGCGGAGCACGTGCTTCCCACAGGCCAGGCACAACCTCCGCTGCCCCTGCACGGTGCCAGTCTTTGGCAGCCGCTGCAGCGCCCAAGGGGCCAGAATTAGCTCGCCGTTAGAGCACACTCGCCCCCGTTCCTATCCCCTTCCCACCTCTGCAGCTACTGCGCTCTTGAGCCACTGGGCATCACTGCTCCTGAACTTCTCCAGCATCTTTTCAATAAACAGAATCAACAGCCATGTTTTGTTTGCTTTCAACGGGGCAGGGAAGAGAGAATTTGCAGAGAGTGTGGCGAGGGACAGAAACACAATCCCATTGGCCGCTGCTTCCGCCAAACACACATGCCAAGAGGTACCAGAAATCCTGGCTTTCTTGCCCAGTCACATCCTGGCACAGGCATGGGCCGATCAGGGCTTTCTGGTGCAGAGAATGAACCTCCTGGTGCCAGGTTTTCTTTCCCGGGCTCCTTTCCCTAACTGGAAAAAGCTGTTTTCAATTAGCCAGATTGAAAAGGGCAAACGTTCGTGGACATCTGTGTCATGGCAGTGAAGAAACAGCCGCTGTCATGGTGGCAGGAGTCAAAGAAGCCGTCTTACTGGGGCTGTTCAGCTCCGGCCGTACACCATGCTGTCACGGATGCCGGTCTAGACCTCCGAGGTTGCTCACGCTCCGGAATTTGGGGCAGAGGTCCAAGCCACACCTGGAGGTACCAGGGAGAATGATGTCTCTCTTACATGCAAAGCGTTTGCTCTACCTTGAGCTAAAGCTTTTCTTGAACAAGCTGCGTGATGCCTGCTGGACTAGGGAAGTGTGTGGAATCCACCAGATCCCCCTGGGCTCAGCTGCCCAGACTTGGGTCTGCCCTGCAACAACCCAGAGTCCAAATTCCTGACAAGCGTGCCAGGAATTGAGCCCTCTGTACTGTGCAATCAGCCACCTTCCCTGCATGAGCAGCTGCAACCGGTGCCCAAGAAGCGTCTACTCATGAGGCACAATCCAACACAATCCCAGGTTGGAGAAGATTTTTACTTCAACCATGCAAGATTAGTTTGAATTTCTACATTACTGCACACCTGACTGAATGCTGCTGGTCTCTCTCTCTCTCTCTCTCTTTTCCAATGCAAAATTTATAGATCTGTTTGTGTATTTTTGTATTGTTATCTGCCATGAGTTGCAAAGGAGACTTGGACCTACACGTTATCCACACAGCTGCGGCTTGTCCATTTCCATGTCCTTCCCGTAATATACTTTTTCATCTGGCCAAACGAAGCACTGAAGGAAATGCCATCAGCGTTAGACTCTTGACGGCCCCCATAAATGCATCTTGGACCAACCTTCATAGGACTGTGGAATTCTTGCCAAATTGTCTGATCTTCCTAGTAAGAAATGTGGCTGGCCAGTGCAAAGGAGAGAAGCAGGAACACACACGAGAACCCCAAGCAACGGGTTTCCTAGAAACAGGAATGTACAGGAATCCTCTGGGGGAAGGCCTTCAAACCCTGCTATAAAGCTGTTTGGGATTCTGGCCAAGAGATTGAGCAGTGAACAAAGGATTCAGATCGCAGTCATTTATGGAGCAGACAAGCCATGACTCCCTTTCCCCCTGCCTCGTGGGATAATAACACCAGCCTACCTTACAGGGTCGCTGCACTGAGATAGTAGATACAAATAGCTTGTGCAAACTCTTTGAAAAAGACCTGACTTTTCTAGAGCGTGCTCAAAGGTTCCAAGCACATGATCCACCTGGAATCCAGATGAAACCCCATAGGGAAGGGGCAAGGAGCTCCCGAACTGGCCCATAGGGACATGGGCTTTCTTCTTGGCCCTCCCCCTTGCCAAGCCCTGAAGACACAGTGTCATCAGCCCCTTTGGTGTGCCACTTGCTGCCCTGATTGTGGCAGCACCCAGTCATCACAGGGAAGAAATCGGGGGGTGCTCACCGGAGCTCGCACACACTGGAGATAGGTTTTGGAGAGAGTGCTGCAGAAGAGCATTGTGAATACGCTGGGCCAACAGAAGGATGGACAGCTGGGTCCTGCTTCAGAGCAAGCCAGAATCTTCCCAGGAAGCAGAAATGATGAGACCGGAGCTGCCAAACCTGGAGAACATCATGAGAAGGTAAGACGTGCTGGAGAAGACAGCCATGCCAGGGAAAGGCGAAGGCAGAGGGAGGCCAAGCATGAGATGGATGGACCCCATCAAGGAAGCCACAGCCTCAGGTGCACATGAGCTGAGCAGGCGTGTCGAGGGCTGGACATTTGGGGGGTCTCAATCATGGGGTCACCATAAGTTGGGGATGACTTGATGGCACAGGACAACAACACCTCCTACAGGCCCCAAGTGCCCCCCATGTGCTGATGCTTAGTGTGCTAACATGCACCTCCATACATGCCCCACCTTCGCTGGGCGTGGACACGATGCTCCTTCCCTGCTTTCCATGTCATTCATGCCCAGCGGAGATGGAGAGAAGCCCATCACAGCACAACTCTTCCCAGTGATCTAGAAGCAGCCCTGCAAGATCAAAACCTGAAGGACACTGGCCCATCTTGCAGGAGTTTTCTCTGGCATCCAACGAGCTGCCTGCTTCCAAGCACAGAGGGGGTTTTGGCAGTTTTGGAAGCATCTGCAAACCGTTGAACCGGAAGCCTGCTGGGGTGGCCAGAGGCCCTGGACTTTGACTGCTGGGTGTCACACACCTCGGACTGTCCGTGCTGCCCTGCAGAGCCCGGCACAGCTTGGAGCGTTACGGACAGGAGGAAAATCAGTCCTGCCCTCGCATCCTCCCGAATCCAGCCGCCCGCGTGTGTGTTACACCATCCGCTCTGTTTGGGGAAAGGAGGGCCCGTGCAATGCGCTTAGCAGTTCCTCGGCAACCTGATCCACCCAGTGCATCAGCAGGTGCGACACCGCTGTGTGCACAGCTCACGAAGCCGGAGCCAGGAGGGCTTCATGGCCTCAAAAGTCAGGCCTGAAAATGACGTTAAGCTCTGCCATGATGCAAGGCAGGCCTGGTGCCTCCACGTCTCCTCCAGCAGGGCGGCCTGCTGGCAGCAACAAACATCGCAAGTGACATAGCCGTGCCATGGGGTGCTTCTTGTTCAAGTTCCCACCCTGCTTGCCAGCCGTGCCTTCTTCCAGAAGATTCCATTCCACCAGCCCTCCGGGCTTTTCCACCAAAACACATCCAAAAAATGCCCTGAGAATGAAGCAGAAAAACGGGAGCCTCTTTCAGGTGGGAAGAAAATATTTAGGAAGTCAGACATGGGGCTTCCATGTCTTCCCTGGAGCTTCCCAGAGAATGGCCAGTTCTAGTGGTGGAAAGCGGGACGCCAGTCGAGCTCGGCAGCCAAGTCGCTTCTACCCACGTGCTCAAGTTTCCCTTTTCACGGCCTCTGAGTTGTTCCACGGCCCTCCAATCTGCATTGCCCCTACCCCAGCCAGCACAGCCCATGGTTGGGGATAATGGGGGCTGTGATCCAAGAGGAGGGCACTGGGAGGCCTGCCCCGATAAGTCCATCCCCCTTTCAGCTTAAGCAAATCAGAGCCTAAGCTGTCACGACAAGAAAGCTGCTCAGCCTCCTCTTTCAGCCCTCCGCCTGGTAGAGGCCACCTGTGGAGGATGCCCAAATCGGATTCTTGGCTCCTTGGGAGAGGTTGCGTTGGGCTGCCCCATATCCAGAGGGGGTGGCGCGCCTTCTACTGGTCCTGATCCACCAAGCAGCTCCTGCTCCACAGGCAGGCAAAGAGGAACTCACAAGCTGAACATCTGGGCCAGGTCTTTCACAGGGATCTGCTCCCCACAATGGGGCACGGGGGAGGTAGGAGACGGGCTGGCGCACCTTCCTTCTGCATCTCTTCAGGCCCCGTCATTGCAACCAGAAAAGCTGCCATTATAAAGACATACACAGCCTCCTAAATTTATGCAACCACTTTTATTTGTGGCCTGGGGGAAGGGAAAATGAGCATCTTGCAAAGAAAAGCAGCTAAGAAAAACAGAAGCCTGAGGTTTGGCCGGGGCCCACCTGCTATTACACAGGGTGTGCACCCTCTCTCTCCCTCCGTGCAAACAAACCGGGGGAGCGGGCGGGCACCCACCAAGCATGGCGTCCAGCCGGCATCAAGGGCTCTTTTGAGAAGGACGCTGACATGAATAACAACATCCCGGCATTCCACACTCGGCCATGCTGATTTCCGTCAGGCACTGCCATGGGCGTCTCCGGCTGCCGCTCGCCCTGATCCTGAATGCCAGCTTTGTGCCCCAGCAGGGTGGCTGCAGCGAAGGAACTTATCCAGCTCACCACACGTGGCAGCCGTTCCATCAACCAACCCCTGCAGGACGGGGAAACATTTCTGAGCCCCAAATGTGGAAGAGACCTGGAGGGGTGCAAGAATTATGCCCTGCTGCAGAATCTGCAAAGATCTGGAAGTTGCTGCTGCTGTTAATTTCTACACAGTGCCAAAACTTTCTGGGCAGCTCCTTTCAGTTTACCCTAGACCTGAGGGTAAGTCAAGAAACCCTTGCATAGCATTTCTGCACAAGGGCTGGAACTAAGTGCCACACGTGTGTGTCTGCCCTAGGATGGCAGGTTTGACATTTGTTGTTCTTTAAGCAAGTTGCTAGTCCTTGTGGCGGTGATGGAGGAATGAGGCAGCTCACCAGTTTGAATGGGGCAGAACCTTACCTGTCAGGGGTGAAGCCAAAGTACAAGATGACAGATTATAGCCAGAACCTGGTATGGTATTGGGATGGGATGGGATGGGACTGGATTTTTCTGTGGAATCTCAGATGTGGATCTAAAGGTTTAGGTCACAAATTTCTAAAGAATCTGACTGGAATCCACAAGCACTGGAGAGCCAGTGTGGCGTAGTGGTTAACAGCACAGAACTGGGACTCAGAGGACCTGGGTTCTAGTCCCTGCTCAGCCATGGAGCCAACTGAGTGACTTTGGGCCAGTCACAGACGCTCGGCCCAACCTACCTCACAGGGTTGTTGTTGTGGGGACAAGATGGAGGAGGAGAATGATGTCAGCTGCCTTGAGCCCTTTGTAGGAAAAAAGGCAGGATATAAATCAAAAAATAAATAAATAAACAAACCTCTAAATTGATGCTACACCCTAAATCTCAGACACTCAGGGAAATTGACAGATGATCTTTGCATGGGGAGCATGTACTTTTGGACATGTACATGGTAGGTGTTTCATGAGTGGAGCTGGCTGGAGCCGGGGGTCAGACTAGATGGCCGGGGAAGCCCCCTCTGACATGCTCTGTTTTTGTGTTTCTATGTTACCCTTCACATGCTCAGAGACAGGGTGACATCTGGCTGAAATGAGCTTTTTGCTCTGGGTCTCTTTCAGGATCTCTTCCTTCAGAACAGCCAGCTCGTTAGCCGAAATCCTAAAAACAATTCTCATAAATCCATAGCATTTCTGTGAACAAAACCACCAGGATAATTTAAAAAGTCAGCGTTTGTGGCTGTATTAAATTCCCTCGCTTCCACAAGAATCTTGCGCCCTTCGTGTAAGTCACATGTGGCCACAGGGCCCAGCTGGGATCGTTCTGTTCTGGAGTGACAGAAACGTTTGCCCTTTGCTAAGGATCGCACGTGGCAGGCAGCCTCCGGAGGGGGTTGCTTTGCCCTTAGGATCAGACCCTTCCACTGCAGTATTCTTCCCGCCATACAGACAAACACGCAGCTTCAAAAACTGCTCTGCCAGGAAGGTAGGAGGCCAGGCTGGCAGAGGTGCTCGGGGTGGGAAAATCCATACGGGGCCCGTTGCATTTCAAGAGCAGAGCGTCTGTCCCCTCGCCGTCTGTCACAGGAATGAGGAACTCACTGTGAAGGGACGAGAGAGTCAAACAAGCCCGTTGCTTCCATGGGAACGTGCAAACAGAGCTCCCCACATGGCCAAAAATATATTTTGACATTAAGTCCATGCACAGGGATATGTTTTTGATTGTGCGATGCTTACTCAATTAATTAAAATGTTTAAACTCAATCACTGGAATGACTAAAAACTCATTTTGACAAATCAGTGCACGCAAGGTTGAGTGTTGTCATGTTTACTTGGCGGATCAGGTAACTTTACTGGCCCAGCTAAACAGATCCTGGTGGCAGGCAACCTGTATCTCTGAACATGTGTGTGCGTTCGCTCTTCCAAAAGAATGCAGATATTCCATGGGTGTTTCCAGAAGGTGTGGACATAGTAGTTGTGTGCATCCTTGCAAGAGGAGCGGGGGTACGACGGCCACTGCAGTGAACGGGCAGTTCTGGGGCAAGGGCACCAAAGCTCTCCCTGCTGAGGGACACCACCCCCTTTCAGAGATTCTCCTGGGGACTAAATACAAAAAGCTGAGGCCAAAATAAAAAGGGAAGGGGGGAAACACCAGAAGAACCAGCTTATTTTGGCTTAAAGCTCTTCCTGCCGGTTGCGAAGCATTTTAACCTTTAGAAGGGGGGTTGCAAAAAAGCCCATCTGTAAAGATCGGTGCATGCAGGGAGCCAAAGATGGGCCAGTGGCTCTGGAGCAAGGCAGGAGGGCTTTCTCAGCCACTGGAGCTCTGTCTTCAGTGAAGCCCCCACCACTTAGTTCCTCTCTCTTCCTCCTCCTCCTCCTCTCCTCCAGTCGCAGGCTGTTTTTGTCTATCCCTCCTTGAAAGTTGGGGAAGGATCAGGCCCCCGTGTCTGGGCGGGCCCACGTTGTTTGCAGAAAAATGACAAGCAGGAGTTGGCCATAACTCACTTGGCTCAGAGCATGGAAAGCTTTTTCTACCTTATAAAGTCATTCCAAGACAGAGAGGTCTCTCGAAGCCCGTCTCAACTGTGTGGCAGGGAATGGATGGCCACGATTCTGCTGGGAGGGCCGGCCAGAAAGTCAGTAGGGTGGCCAAATTGGGGAGCAGCTTGGGGACAAATCTCAGGGCTCGTTCTTCCTGGAAAGCCAAAGACCAGCGTTTCGCGGGGGCCTAAGCAGAACCTGCACGCCGGGCTTCCCCAAACATAAATCTTCCCTCTGCTCCTCGGCCTTCTTCATACTCCCTTCCTTGCAAGCTTCCCCCTCCACTTTAAATTAATGAGTTTTTGCAGACCAGATGTACACAGTCATTTCCTCTTGTCTCCTGCATCCTGGTCCTCTTAAAGGATCCTGGTCTGTCATTTCTGCAACAAAAAATTAATCAGCCCTTTGCTTAGAAGCTTCTGACCCGGTATGTAAAATCAACGCAGGATCCTTCCATGCCTAGGAAGAAACCTCAATGCGCTCTGTGCTAGAACCACCTGCATCCAATCACATCTGACCCCAGGGTGACCCGTGGCCCTGAACAACAACACCCATCATCCTCAGCATGGGCCATCCTGGAGCTCACAAGAATCCGAGTCTAACAACATTCAGAGCATAGGTTCCACCTGCTCCAACATAACCTCGGTTTCACAGAAGCCCCTTGTCCTCTTTAGCCAGTAGATTTTAATTTCTGGAGTCCGGCCAAAATAGCAGGAACAGGTTCTGTGTTTTGTTATAAGGAAGTAACGTTCTCTGTTGCAGTGAGAGGCTGCACAGAATGATCTAGACCAGTGGAGAGCAACTCTAGAATGATCTAGAACAGGAAAGCAAGTTCTCCTCACCCCCTAGAGATAGGATACCCTTCGGGAGATATGTGGCTATTTTTATTTCTCCTTGCTTGCATTTTATGGAATGTTTTAAGCTGCACTTGGAATGTTTTATGTGAGCGGCACGAAGAGCCCTTAGGGGAGACGAGAATGAAACCACCCTTTAAAAAAAAATTATCTGTGCACTGTGGGAAAAGAGCACCCTCGGGTTTTGTGCTTCTGGGATGAGATGCTCTGAGAGGTGATTCAGTGAAGGGAAGCGGGGAGGATGAGGGAAGGAGAGGAGGGGTTGCCTCGAGGGACCTGGGCACCAGAACAGACTGCAAAATCTGGGGCTTTGTTCTGATGAGCCAGAACGAAGCTGATGCCGGCCTCCTTAGGCTGATGGAATCCAGCAACGCTCTTCCTGGATTGATCCTTAAGGGACTTCTAGCTATAAAAAATAAGAATGAACCCATCTGTAACAAAAAGAGCCAGGGCATCTTTGAACAACTGCTGGGGTGGGAGAGATTGTCCCCCTCTTGACCTGTGAAACTGTGTTGCGCTTCTCAGATATTCAGCAATTATCCAACTTTTTCTTCTCTTCAAAGAAAGAGGAAAGAGATGTGTGTTCTAGTTGAGAAAATAATGGCTAAGGAGGGGGAAATTATGCATGCTGGATAGAAAGACTGTTTGTCCCTCTCCGTAGTACCAGGGCGCTACATTTAGGAGAAGCCAACAAGGAAGGGGTGTCTTCATGGTTCTGCATTAGTTTATGGAAAACATGGCCACCAGTGGGATTGATGCTTTAATGGACAGTCATGGAGGAAGACAATCTGTTAGGATATGGAGTCACCATGTGCAGAAGGAGTTGGACCAAAGAGCCATCATGTCAAGTCAGGGAATATGGAAATAGACATTCCCCAGTTTGTGGCCACCTGGTTGTCCCCCATGGAAAACAAGATCAGTCTTCGTTCAGGTCCAGGACAACTCTTCTTACATTCTTACGCACCAGACTCCCACGCTGTTGCATCAGCAGTGCGGCTGAGTGGTCACCTGCTGAAGCAAGATGGATAATGCCATCAGCTTTGCTTTTACCTGCTTTCCAGTCTGGGAAACCCCTCCTTTCCTTCTTCCTCTCTTGAATACGAAGAAATGTGTGAATTTTAGTAAATCCTTATTTGAAGAAAAATGAACTGAAATTGAATTCTCATCTGCACTGGCCACATTCAACACATACATGGAGATAACCTGTTTGCACTGCCTTGTATCTGATTCAGCCTTTCGCACTTTCCCTGAATGAGGCATGGTGGAAGCCAGAGTGCTTCAAACCCAAAGGAATAAGAGCAAAGTCCTGGGCTTGCTTGGATGAATCGGTCAGTTTTGCTGTCCCCCAGATTTGTATTGATTTATGTATTTATGAGGGGTCTTTAAAAACTTTCTGCACTTTCATACAATATATTTTATATACTTTTTACTGATGGCATTAAAAAGTTGGTATGACACTGGGAAAAATGCAATGCAAAGGAAGGAGACTATGTAGATAAGCCATGTAATTTGTTTTTGAAAGTCTTAATAAATAGGGTTTTAAAAAGTGCGGAACTGTTTTGAAGAACCCTCATATTATTTAATTGCTATACTGCCCAGTAGCTGAAGCTCTCTGGGACCTTTTCTTGATGTCCCAGATAGGAGGAATTTTGTATATTTTGGCTGGTTCTGATCCAAAGTGAATCGGACTGAAGCTCTCCCCCCTCTGTAGCTGAGCATTGGCCATTAGAAACACGTGTCCCTCCAGCCCAAGAGTTGGGCCGTGTCTGCAGAGAGTCTACGGGCACAGGGGGTGTGCAAAGAGCGACAGAAAGACACTCCTCTGCAGAAAGACCTGGTGGGGTGGGAATCGGGCGGGAAAGGGTGCCACGGTGCCCTGCATGGACCTGAGGATGAATTGGCCCCTCAGATTCACTGGGTACAGGGCGCCCTGTGTCTGCCGGCCAGCCTGAGGTGCGACTGCCCCGGGTGGGGGAAGCAGTAACAACGTCCGCTTGTGCACCGCTTCTGGTCCGCACCTCCTCTCCTTTGAAAGGCACCTTCAGTCCTGCTTTTGGCCTCAGGAAATAATGAGGCGGCTCCACTCCCAAGCATGTTCCACAAACACGGCAACAGACAAGGCCACGGTTGTTCAAAGCAAGGAGGACGCCTGCCCTGGGCAGGTTTTTCCACCTTATGAAAACTGTGCGGCTGCAGGAGGAAATGGAAGGGAACACATGGGACCCTTTCAGGGAGAAAGCGCGCGTGTGTTGTTTTCCCGGAGCACGCTCCAGCACGCTCCTGCAAAGAGCTCTTTTTTCCACCATCCGCCCCTCCGTGCCATGCCGAACGCCGATTGCTCTAAAGAGTTAAAGTGGTCTTGCTCCCACATCCCTTGCACTCCCTCTGCTTTCTCCGACACACCTGCCATCTTCCCACACTCCCTTTCCTGCACGTGTTTGCACACTCATGCACACACCCTGACTGCACACACCCTGACTATCCCCACTGGCTAAAGCTGCTCCCCACGGCGGGGTTCTCTTCCTGATCGTCCAACTTCTCCAACTAACATCCCATGACGGAGCGTTGGTGCCCATCGGAGCAGACGCCCAGTTCCAAATTTGGGATCCAGCAAGTTCAGTCACAGGGATGGTTTTACCTGCTGGAGACACATCATTTAAAAGTGGTTCGAGCGACAGGACGGTCCTCTTTGCATGCACTTTCGAAATGGACACTCCGAGCGGCATTGAAGTTATCCTAGCGCTTGCACTGTTTGCACGCGTCAACAGATGGGGTTGTTTCTTTGCCAATCGTCAAACGATCTCCCATCTTTTCAGAAACAGCTGCCCTGAAAACCTGTTTGGTGTAAATCTGGCCTAAGGTCCCAGAGGGGTGCCTAAGAAAATGCAGCCCCGATTCCGATCGACAGTAGACAAAGACTGCTAAGGAATGGAGAGCAGAGGGGCTGGATCCCCCAGAGATGATCGGGCTCATTCCTGTGAGCACTTACTTGGGAGTAAGGCCCCCAGCTGCACACGGGCTAGTGCGGCTGCTTACTTTTGATGCAGGATACAGGTAGTCAGGATGCAGCCCAGCAGCAAGCATGGAGGAGAACTTGGCAAGGAGTAAGCTTGCCTGCTGCTGGCTTTGCATGAGGGCCGGCTCCGAGGAGAGGGATGGTTGGGCACCGCCGGGGGGGCCACAGCCCAGCAGGCCCTGCCCAGGGACAGGAGCTGCAGGACACATGCAAGGATGCAGCCTGCTTGGTCCCCTCTCCCTGGGCCAGGCAACGGAGGGGTGAAGAGGCGCTGCCCACGCGGTGGCTGCCCCCCGTCTGTCTGTCGAGCGAGCTTGTGCTGACTGGATTAGCCTTGAAAGCAGCTGGGGGCTGCGGTGGTGAGGGGAAGACTCGGGGTGGGGGGCGCAGCTAGAAGTGCTCAAAAAACTGGAGCTGGCATGGTCTGCTTGGATTGCTCTGGCTGGACCAGGCCCTCTTATTCCAACATGCCTTTTCATATATGGATGTTTGATTGCCCTGCCCTGCCCTGCCCTGCTGCTCTTTGCCTCACCTCGCTTTTGTGGTCATAAGTGTCCACGAGCCCCACTTTCACCAAACCTTCCCTTTCCCAGAGGCAGCAAAAGACTGCAAAGTTCTTCAGCCGAAGCCTTTAGCCACCCACTCCTGTTCCTTCTGCCCACCCCAGAGGGAGACAGAAAGCTGACGGCCGGTCCAGCTCCTTCTGGGTCTGTTTGCCAGCATTATTCCTGGCACTGCTCTGGGTTCCTTCACTTGCAGCCGCAGACACAGAAGCTTTTCATGCCCCCGAGCTTGACGGGGCATGGAGATAAGCAGTGGTGGAAGGGAAGAGTCCTCTGCTAAATCTTGGCATGCCAGCTTTTAAAAAATGCAGAGGAGGGATGGTAGGTCAGAGGCAGAGCAGATGTTCTGCATGCCGAAGGTCATGCGATCTGGTCCTGTGATCTTGAGCTAAGAATTAATCAATTCTCTTACTTCCTCTTTACTCTGGGGAGCTGCCGGCCAGTGTATGCAGAGCAAGATATCTAGGTAGACATCCCGGTGGATGAATGGATGATCCGATTTATTCTAAGACAGCATTGTAGGGTTATAATTTCGGGGGAAAGCACAGGGACCAAAGAAGGTACAGGCTCCCCTGTTCCAGCGTTGGCAACAGGAAGGACGCTTTTCTGACTGGCATCCCAGCCAACACAACTGCCCCACCCAGCCTTAGGTAGCTCACACATCCACACCTGTCCTACCTGCACCTGGTCTTGGACCCCTCTCCCTGCCCACACACAATTTTGAACCGTCCTTGCTTCTGCTCTTCCTGGAGGAGTCCCCTGTGTGCTTTTGATAATTAAATCAAGTTGAGGAGCGACAGGAAAAGCATGAAAACAAAGCTCTCGTGAACATCAGACGAAACAGAAAAGGGGGTGTGAGAAATGTGTGCAACTCTAAGGCCAAACAAAGGAGGTGGAGTGGGGGAACAGGAAGGAGCGGCGGGTTTGGGGTTCTCCTTGACCACTGGCTACTGTACCATCTGCAAGCAATCGGTCCGGCCTGCCGATGACCATCTAATGCTTGTCAGCTTTGCTCGCTCCCATCTCCTCCCTTGCCAAGCTGTGCAAATGAAAGGCCAGGAAAGGAGACTGAAGCGAGGGAAGGGGAGAGATGGGAGATTTGGGGTTTCCTGTTGGACGCCGGCCAGAGCAGCATCTGCAAGCAATCAGTCCTGCCATGGACTGACCATTGAACCTGCCTCTTCAGCAAGGACTTGTTAGTTCTCCTTATCCACATCGCCTTCCCTGCTGCTGTGAGCAAAGAGGGAAGAAGCGGCTATTTCCAGGCCGACGGCAAGCGAAGCCTCAGTTTGCCCCTGCACAGGCCTTTAGGTGGCCATCAGCTTGGGAGTTCTCCGGCCTCAAGATTCCTGAGTGCTGGCCAGAGATGGCAACACTACATGCAGTTTGGCAGGATGAACCTTAGCTGGGAAAGCACTTCCCACTCCACCCATTCCAAAATACGATCCTTGTGCTCTCAAATGTCTGTGTGGGATGAATATCACTGGCACAAAGGGGTTAGACAAAGAGTTTTTGGACTTCCTCGCGTAGGCAGCGGTTGGAAGAACCGATTCCTTTTGGAAGGCTTGTGGATTTTGTTTGTTGTTTGGTTTGAAGAATGGCTGCTTATTTACAAACAGGTTGGCCAGGGAGGAGGTGAAGGCACGAAAGCACCCAGACAGATCGGCTTGGTTTGACTCTTTAATTTAGAGCTCATGGGATTGGGGAGGAGTGTTGTGGTTAGGGTTCAGCACAAACACACCTACGCTGGAATCCGCATTCCAAGAATATCCCGCTACACTCCTGTGAGCTAAAAATGACAAAGCCAGAGGAAGAGGAGGACAGAAAGGTGCGATCCTGTGGCCCCCTGACATTGTCTGGAGGGCCAGGGAGTCCCAGCTCCTAGGACCCGATCCTTTGCCCGCCTCGACCACCTCTGCCACCATCCCAAGCTGGCATGGAAGGGACCCATCTGGTTCCCTCTCCAAGGTCCCAGGGAGGAGAAAAAGTGCTGTGCTGGAGGGCAGAGAAGGGCCTGCTCCTGTCCCAAGGAGACCCTGCCATGGGGTTCCACTCAGAGGGCCCAAGATGTCTGATCAGATGGCACGGGGTGCAGTGGGGCAGCAGCCTCACAGCACTTCCTGCCGGGCATGGATTCACACACGCCCCTGAGCTCAGAGGCTTGTGGGAACTGAGGGCTGAGGTCGAAGGGGAGAGAAGGGCAGGGTGTACTTCCCAAGAGGGGCGTTAGTGCCAAAGTGCTGGTGTGGTGATCTCACATGTCGGAATGGGACTGGGGGACCCAGGTTCTAGCTTCCCACCCAAGAAGCTCCCTGGGTAACCTTGGGCCAGGTGCAGACTACCTGTTATGAGGGTAAAAATGGAGTAGAGGAGAGCTAGGTGAGCCGCCATGGGTCTCCATCAAGAGGAAAAAGGATGGGAAACGAACATGCAGTGTTAGTAGCGATGGGAGGAGGAGAAGGAACAAGAACGTTCTTCCAGTGCATCCACCTGTCCCGTCGTTGCTTCCTCAACCATTTGTCCATTCATTTGTTTTCCCACTCTTCCTTCCGCCTTTTTTCTTCCCGAAAACAGAGGAGGGCTACCCATGGAAGGCAGCACCATCAGGACCTCCTGTAAAATTATGTGAATGAGTCCCAAGGGATACTCAGAAACAGGTTGGGGGAAGCATCGGGATTCACAGAGATCCAAAGAACTCGGGGTCCGTCAAATGCCATTTGTGCTTTGACTGCCGGGTTGAACAATGACTCAACACAGGTTGCAGAGAGCTCCGTGCCTGCTGGGGCTGAAGGACCATTATGGGATGTGATTTCCCATGCAGCCACGCCTTGTGCTCTCCCTTCCAGGGGCCCTCGCAGAGTTGTTCCAAAAGTTGCTGCGCTTTTGCTTTCAGGGTTAAGTGTGTGCTGATGACTTTTTAATCCGCGGATCAGAAACGCAGGGCTATCTTGCCTCTCGGCAACACCCCACCATTCGAAATTGCCTTCCTTTCCTTTGTTCACTGATGAATGAAATTGACTAAGGCGTTAGCTACCTTTGACAAGGTCTAGCCAATTTCGCTATTCCATGGCTTGCTTTCATAAGGAGCTGGGGAAAGAGGCAATTATGAATTAAGGTGGAAATTAGCCAAGGAGCAGCAGCTGGACCTTGCGGGACATTTGAGCTATCCATTCTAGGCCAGTGCCCATGCCACTAAAATAATGAGGAAAGTTGTGCGCCTTGCTCTTCAAGTAAGATTGTCTCTACTTCCTGGCTCAGTTTCTCATCTGCACTCACCGCCTGAGTTCGCTATTAGCAGCACTGATTGGTTTTGGCTAGGCAGATTTCAAACTGTTTTACAGAATTGTTCTCCTGGTTGACGGCCTCAAATGTTATATTGCTAGCTCTTTTGCGGGGACTTTGTTCAAACGATAAGAGAAGCGTGAGGCAAATTGAAATAATCTTCCAACATTTGGAATTTGCCGTTCAGCTCTTTGTGGGGGAAGAGAAAAAAGGATGAAGTACCATATTATTATGGCTGGATGCTGCTATTCCAAAGTGTTCAATTTATGCACCAACTGTATTTTCACTCTTTAAAATACACAGTAATCTGAGAAGGAAGGAGCTGATGAGTGAAGAAAGAGTTTTTCATATGCATTAACTATTTGGATCTTTACCAGTTTCGTGACATTACAGAAATGGAAAAAATATTGCCAAATCTTTTGTCAACAGTAGCTATTTTAATCGCTTTAAACTCAGTCAGACAATGAGTTCTGCTAGCCCAATACTGCCTAGCCCAGCCCTCCAATTGTAATACTACAATTCCCATCATCCCCAATCAAGAAGGCCAACGGGTGGGTGTGGTAGCAAACGCATCTCAAGGGACACCTGGCTGGGGAAGGCTAGCCTAGTCTCACGGTGGGTCAATCCAGAGCCTTGGGCAAAGATCCTTCACTCCACCTGCCACCTGGCCCTTTTTTAAAAATCCAGGTGCCAGGAACCCCGACTGGACTGCAAAGTGAGTGATGGATCCGGCCACTCAGCCCCAGCCTTTCCCCAAATCCTAGGAGAGTCTTGGATTCCATTCCTTGGAGTCCGTGGCCTTGGGCATCTTGAGGATGAGCTCGTCTCGCGGGGAACAGTCTTCATGATGACCCTGAGTCTCTGCCGGTCCAGCGAGGAAGAGTGGGAAGAGGAGACAGAACAAGAGCAGCTGGGGATGATGCTGGTAGGAAGGTGAAGGCCCCGTGGAGGCCGTCCTGCACAAGGGGCTTGGAAAACATTGAGCCGTCACTTCGGTTCCGCACATTACTTCTTAAATTCGCGGAGCAAAACCTGTATCCTCAGGCCTCTTGGAGCCCTTCAGGCAGACTTTGACCTGTCCGAGCCGTTCGCATTGGCCCTGCCAGGGCGGATGGGAACTGTAGTCCCAGCCATCTGGGGAAGGCCAGGTTGAGGAAAGTTCCTTTAAAGCAACCAACCTCTTTTCTTCCTGGCTCAGCCGGCCTGAAGTCGCTCCATCACCGGTTCCCGGGCATCGCCACTCGCCCTGCTTTCCCAGCTGCAGGAACCGTCTCCACGTTCCTTAGTTGGAGAAATGGTTGCCTGGCTGCATCTGTGGCAGGGGTGGCGATTCCTTTCATGCTCCAGAGTTCCTGGGCTCCTCCGTGGAGCAATTACGACTCAAGGCAGAAGAGAATGAAGGCGGTTAAAAAAAGAAATGCAGAGCAATCCAGGCAACTGCTGCTGGCTGGAAGCTTGGAAAGTGTGACGGGGAATTCTCTTCTCCCTGCACTGTGAACGCCTCTGTTGTGCTCTGACGAAGCAGAAGCAACTTAATTTCCTAAGGGATGCTTGGAGCTGGGAACAACTGGTATTTTTAGCCCAGGAACATGGCGGTGTGGACTCGGGTCCCACCCAAAGAGGGACAAGGTGCTATCTTATAGCCAGAACTCCAGCACGTGCTCACAGCTATTGGTGAAGCTCAGTGGTGCAGGAGCGGCAACATGCTCCCAGTTCAGTCTTGGCATCTCGGACGTGGGGGAGAGAGACCCCTGCCGAAGTCCTGAGAGCACCGTAGCTGGATAGACCTGTGCTCTGACAATGCATAAGCATCGGTACCACCGTTCCTGCGAGATGCGCAGCGGCTGATCAATATGCAAACGGAAGCTTAGCAAGAAATTAACTCTCTGCACATTCCAGCACCTTAAGGCTTTCATGTCACATAGCCAAGAAGAGGTTTTAGCGTGTGAAAATGTCCACAGCCACACATCTTGGGGAAGGAATGCAAACAGCCCTGGCTCCTGCCGGGAAGCTTGCATGTGCCTAGAAGCCCCCTAGGTAAGCCTGTGCGAGGTCATTACCATCTCTTTGGATGGATTGGCAGAGGAGGCGAGAGCTTTTCCCCCAATGTACGTATTCAAAACTGGCCACAGCTCAGCACGAGACCACCCGATTTGCTTGCCGATGGTCCCAGTTTCGACTCCTGCCATCTCCAAGGAGGGCTGGGAAACGCCCCAAAATGAAAGACTGCCAGTTAGTGCAGGTTCAGGAAGAGGCAGGCTCAGAGGACGTCAGCACAGTTCATCTGCTTTCAGAGGAAAGATGCTCAGAATGCAGAAAGCCAAGGAAGAATTAATCATAGAGTCATAGGATCATGGAATAGCAGAGTTGGAGGGGCTGTGAAGGCCGTCAAGTCCACCCCTCTGCTGTTGCAGGACACCGAGTCACACCATCCCACTCTGATGGCTATCCAGCTTCTTCTTGAATGTCTCCAGTGTGGGAGAGCCCCCCACCTCCTCAGGCAGCTGGTTTCACTGTCAAATTGCTCTGCCAGTGAGGAAGCTTTTCCTGATGTCCAGCCTGAATCAACTTGCATTGATTATTCTGTGTCCTGCACTCTGGCACCAGCAAGAAGAGATCTTGACCTTCCTCTTTGTGACAGCCTTTGGGGTACCTATAGAGGGATCTCATGTCCCCCTCAGTCTTCTTTTCTCAAGGCTGAACATGCCCAGTTCTCTCAGGGCAGTGTTTGCAAACCCTGGATCATTTTTGTTGCCCTCCGCTGGACCCTTTCCAATTTACCTGCATCTTTCTTAAATCTTGGTGCCCAGAATTGGACAGAGTATTCCAGCTGAGGTCTGACTAGTGAGGAGTATAGAGGAATTCCTACTTCTCGTGAGTTGGAAGTAATACTTCTTTTAATGCATCCCAGAATAGCACTTGCCCTTTTGGCAGCTGCATCACATTGTTGGCTCATACTTAGCCTATTGTCCACAATTTCTCCGAGATCTGGTACACTTTGTCCTCAATGCACACCAGACTCGTTGACAGCGCTGCCATTGCGACACGGTGCATGCACATTAAGGGTTGGATTAATGCATCACGCTCGGTTTTTTTCAGGTTCCTTCTACCCCCAACTACAATGTAAAGCCATGGTCGTGCACATTTCCTCACATTAAAAAAAAATCCAAAATTCGAATGCATTTTCCCCAATGATGCCCATTTTCACCCACTGAAGGAAGCATTTGTACATCTTTTTTTTAAGGCATGCTCATTTGTATTACTTTTTTTTTTTTTGCAAACTGCAACACAAACTTTGGAAATTTCCAGAGCAAACTGTGTTCCAATTCATGTTTCAGTGGAGGAAGCGCATATCTGACAAGAGCAAACCCAACCGTAACAAATCGCTCACCTGCCGCAATGTATCACCTGTTATTTCATCTGCCACGGAGGCTCATTTTGACTTACTGAGGACCAATAATAAAATTACATTTTTCAAAGGTTTTGAAAGATAATGTTAATCATTTTCTAGTAATTTGTCCTTGCCGTGAGTATGTGTGGATTTCTTTCCAGTACTTCACAGCCTCTTGCCAATATGCCAGTCCGACAGCAAATATGTATTCTTCTTACAGGCAGCGGTTTGTTCCCTGCAACTTTATTAGGCAAACAAGCAAATTCACGGCTGGTGTTGCGAACTTTCGAGACTATTCAAAACGGGGGTGTCTTTCTTGTGTTTTTGAGCATCATACTTGGTTCATACTTCCTAGCGCTTATCAGAATTTTTAGCATTCTGCTCCAACTGCTCTTGCTATAATCCTCATAAAGACTGGAACATCAAATGTGTCTTATACAGAATCCATCCCTCCAGCCCAGTAGTGCCAACACTGACTGGCAGCAGCAGGCGCTCTTTCAGGATTTCTTTGCGAGGCCAGCCCTGGGGATTCTCGATGGCATTGCCCCAGCCGATTTGATTGCTCGGATCCAAAAGAAATTACGCTATGTATCGCTTCCTTTATGCTGGGATTACAACAGCCTTCGACTACCAGGGTTTTCCTAGCATGGCCCTAAGCGAAGATCAAGCACCTTCTTGGCTTTTCAGAAAGCCCTGGATGGGCGCTGTATCTGCGGTAAACATGGAGATACCTCAGAGCAAGAGTCTCAGGGGACGCTCATGGTCCCAGCTTTGAGGTTCTCTGCCCATGGTGCTTGGATGGTGATGGAAAGACCTGTGCAGGCATCGCTTCCAATAGCAGGAATGTGCCTTGGAGAAGGGGAAAGGGGGCTGCCAGGTGGAGAGCGCCATGTATGGACACGGGTCCCTAGCTACACCCTGCCGTTCTCCTTCCCTAGCAGTTCAGCTCGCTGGCCAAAAACGGCCATCTCTCCAAACAGATGGAGAGAGTCCAGGTGGAGGTGGAGAGGTGTACATCCAGGTGGGGTGGGGTGGGGTGGCAGGAGTCCATCCCAAGCAGAGTGGGCAGTGGGATAGTCCAGGGGGGGTGGCCCTTCCCATGAAAAGGACCCTGTCCCTGTCTTGTTTTATGAAAGGATGGGGGTTATAGGTTTGCAGAAGCATGGTGCCCTGCTCTCCCTTTCATACAAGACAGGACCCAGGTCCCAACCTCCACTCAGACATGGAGTTCACTGCATGTCTTTGGCCCAGCCATGCTCACTCCGCCTAGCCTACCTCACAAGGTTGACCTGAGAATAATATTTGGGGAATAACAGAGCAATTGAGTCCCTTCGAGAAAAGTACTCGATAAAGAGCTCCAGAAAGGATGCTTCTCCTAGTAGGGTTACCCACGGACTCCCTTTTTCAACATAGTCTTATACACTCAATATATATAAACCTGATGGGAAGTCAATATAAAATATATATTAGTGGTATCTAATTCCTTATAAAAGGAATGCAATTTACAGGGGTCCTACCTATAACTGCTGGAAATGTAATACATTATCTGTCAATTTTATGCCTACTTGGTGGACTTGGCCTGAAATGAGAGTTTATTAGAGGAAAAATAATTTTCTTTTACTCTCTCTTATAAATTAAAAAAATGACTTTTTTACCGTTTACCCCTCAAACGCTCAGTTTTATTGCCAAGACAGTTAAGAGGGCCAGGTAAGGAAGGATTAACACTGTCCCCTAGTTTCCACTTTATTAACAGCAGCAAAAATTGGAGTAGCAAAATATTGGCACACCCTATGATTTGGGAGAAAAGAGCAACGGCTAAACCAAGTCTGGAATACTTGAGGTCGGTCCCCACAGAAATAATCCAGGGAAGGTCAACGGAAGCAGAAATAGGTGGTCATTGCCATATTTTGCAATGGAAAGGATACGACTGATTTAAACCCGTCGGCTAGTGATGTTTGCACAGCGTGGTACAGTGGTTAGCGTGCCGGCACTGAGCCTGGGGCAATCCGGGTTCTGGTCTCCACTCAGCCATGACATTCACAGAACAATTTTAGCCATCTTGGGATCCCTGTGGGAGAAGCGGGGAAAGGCAGGATTTAAAGCATACTAAAAATATTAATGCTAATGCTAATAAAAATAAGATGTGCCGGGTATTTTGGTCTTTTTAACATGAATCAATAGGAATAGCCAGGCCGTGTTTTTAGAGCATGAGATCCTCATTTTAAACGAAGGAAAAAAGCAAGCGCCAGACTGTCCCCTGGAGAGTCGATTTTGCCTCTTTAGGGACGCATAAGTTCTCTGAGACTAACGCAGCAGCCGCTGTCTGGAGGCACAAGGAGAATGGCAGGCAGGGTGACCTTTAAAGTTGCTCACAGATGAAAGCCACCTCCATTTAGGACTGATCTTTCAGTGACACAAAGGGCTGGGTGGGTTTGCAGGCCAACATGTCACATCCCAGAAGCAAGCAGTGGGGAACGAGCCAGAGCGGCTGTCCTGCAGCGACCCCTGTTATTAGAGGGAGGGAGAGGCATACCCCGAATTTTGGCTGTTTTTCCCGTGCCAAAGCACCCCTTCCTTTGACTGATAGCCTGCTTTAGGAGCACAGTCCTTACAGCAATACCCGGCCCTTGCAAATGTACAAACAGAACCACACGCTGCAACTGAGAACGGGAGTAACCATCTTGGTTCAAGCAGGAGGTTGCAGAGTGGTTCCTCTCCACAGGGCAGCTGGTGGCAGGTGGGCCCGTGGTGGAAGAGGAGACCGTCCCCGTATGAAGCATAGCACAGAGTGTAAACTCAGTTCCTAATCATGACTCAAAACCCACAAATAGGCAGGGCTTTTTTTGTCACAGAACGCACCGGAACAGCATTCCGGCACCGTTTTTTGACGGATTTTTCCAAGTGATTGTGAATCACCCTGTTGGGTGTAGTAGGTCAGCAGCAAAAATCATTAAAATAGTGCCTGCGGGCTGCTTGTGTGTCGGAGCTGATT
Source organism: Varanus komodoensis (assembly GCF_004798865.1). NCBI lineage: Eukaryota > Metazoa > Chordata > Lepidosauria > Squamata > Varanidae > Varanus > Varanus komodoensis. The sequence continues at coordinate 152,563 of NW_025335817.1, forward strand.
GTGAGGGTGCTGCTCGGCTTGGGACGCCGCTCGGCTTGGGACCGGTCGTGTGGTCGCACGCTGAGTGCTTACTGCCGGTGGTGACCACTATGTTTGTGTGTGTGTAGAGTGACTGGCTACGTGCAAAAGGTAAATAAGTTCTTTATTTCAAAAAAAGTTGGTGAATTGAACATCTTTTTTAGTGTAAAAGTGTGACCCCAAGATGTGAGTTTCGGCACCTTTTTTTTTTTTTTTTTTTACAAAAAAAGCACTGCAAATATATAACAACATGCAAGACAGCCGAATCAAAATAAAAGCAGAACACTTTCCTCTACTCCCAAACGTTGCACAAAGAAGTAGGCGTTTCACTGGCACCTGAAGGGCAACGGCATGGAGAACAGCTGCATCTCTGCCAGAAGGGAGTTGACCGCTGGGGTGCCCCCACCAGAAAGGCCCTGCAAAGCGTACGGCCACATTCTTCAAGGATATACTGCAAGCACTTTCTCCCCAGCCAGTCCTAAATCTTGGGAGAATTGGTACCGGGGAAGGCTGTTCCTCAAGTACCTTGGACCTGAGCCAAGTGCAGTTTTCCACATTGGCACCGCCACCTGGAATTGGGCCTGGATGTTCCCTGTGCTACAACGGCCACATCTTTGAGGCTGTGGTTCTTTGGGCTGTTGACACAAGAGCCCCTGTCATCTGAACCAGTGTTGGCCAACTAGCCAAGAGCATCTTTTGCACAGCTTGGTACAAGCAAAGAGGCCTACCAGCGATGCTACTTTCTCTGTCCGGGGGATTCCAAGATCCTTCCGAAGATCATCGGAGGGCAGCTGCTGAACAAAGGGCAAGCTTGCCAAAGTTACAGCCCTCCAGAGGAAGGGGGCTTAGCAAAAGAGCAGCGTTTGAGCCCACAAGGACGTTCAAAAAGTCAACAAGAGAGAAGCGCAGCATCGCCGAGTCCAGGGGAAATGACAGCGTCATCTCTAACCTTTCTAGAAAATGGCTTGTTTCAAAGATGTAAGGCTTAGAGGAGGAATTTTGACAGCCTGCACATCATTTTGTTTGCTTGCTGCTTGCTTAGAATAACAAGTTCTGTACCATCTTTGCAGGCAACTGACAATATCGGATGTCTTAATTTTGTCTGGGCTCGTGTTTGATCTGGAAGGTCGGCAGAGATGCGGAGCAGCATGTCCATTTTTTAATCCTTCTTTATGAGACTGGATTAATAAAATGTAAAATGTTCTGATCCTGGGCAAGATAGTGGCAACTGCATGTCATAGAGCTGGAAGTGCAAATACTGTTAACAGATAAGCTAGAATGCCATCTTTTCATTGCACATTGGGATCTATAATAATCAGCAATGAAGCCTACGGCCTGCAGCCAAGACCTTGACACCTGGACACCTGAAACCTGGCACACATAATAAGGGAACTTGGGCAAAGCCGTCTTAAGGGGCGGGAGAGAGAGGTCTCTACCCATCTTTTTACACGTCTCTTTACATGTCTCTAACCATCTTCCAGGGACTGCAGGTGGCGCAGTGGTTTAAACCGCTGTGCTGCTGGGCTAGGTGATCGAAAGGTCGCCGGTTCGAATCTGCACAGCAGGGTGAGCTCCCATTGCTCCACCCCAGCTCCTGCCAACCTTGCAGTTCGAAAGCATGCCAATGCAAGTACATGAAAAGGTGCCACTTTGGTGGGCAGGTCACAGCGTCCCGTGCATTTTGGTGTCTAGTCATGCCGGCCACGTGGCCACGGAGACTGTCTGGGGACAAGCGCTGGCTCCCTCGGCCAGGAAACGGAGATGAGCACCGCCCCCGAGAGTCAGGCATGACTGGACTTCACGTCAAGGGGAGCCTCTACCTTTACCTTTTTTTAACCACCTTCCATTGCTTGGTTAGAAGAGAGAGAGCTGTCATAGTTAAACTATGTAATCTGCCACAACTGGATGTTGTGACGGCCACAACTGGGGTGGCTTTGAAGGGGGATTGCACAAAACCCCAGAGGGAAAGGCTGTCAGGAGCTATTTGGTCCCGGTGGCTTGATGCTACTCCCACTCTCGGGGCAACATGTACACAGTTTGCTGAGGAACATGGGCCGGGGGGTGCTCAGGTCCTACTTTTCTGTTTCCATGGGCTGCGGGGTGACCCTTCTTTCTTTGTTTGTTTGTTTACGTGTATTTATAGGCCACCTTTACTTGCCGGGGCCTTCCTAGGCAGCTTACAATCCATTAAACATATTAACAAAATGAAACACATTAAAATCAATTAAAACACGACGAATTAAAACATCTGTGAATAGAAAAAGGGCCCCAGCATTCAGGCGAAGTGTTTAAAAAGTCCCCAGAAAGGAATTTTTTCTCCTGGTGCCGAAAGGAAATAAAGATGGCGCCAGGCGAATTTCCCTAGGGAGGGAGTTCCAAGGATGGGGAGCAGCAGCGGAAAAGGCCCTTCGCCCTGCGCGGTGGGTCTCATAGAAGGGCCTCCTGGGCCGATCCAGCGGAGCGGTAGGTATATGGGCGCAGACGGTTCTTTAGATAGCCGGCCCCCAAGCTGTTTAGGGCTTTATATGTCAGTACAAGGGCCTTGAATTGGGCCCAGGCCACAACTGAGAGAGCCAGTGTGGTGTCGTGGTGAAGAGCACGGGACTGGGACTCAGACGGTCTGGGTTCGAGTCCCCGCTCAGCCATGGAGCCAACTGGGTGACTCAGGCCAATCACAGACCCTCAGCCCAACCTGCCTCACAGGGTTGTTGTTGTGGGGATAAGCTGGAGGAGGAGAATGATGTCAGCTGCCTTGAGCCCTTTGATTTATATCCTGCCTTTTTCCTACAATCAATCAATCATAAAATGAAGTTCTTTCAGCACTGATGTTATATGGACTGCTCTTATGGCACCAGAATACTGGCCTAGGCATCCCCTCGGGCTTTTAAAACATGTTTGCTTAAGAAAGGTTTTCTTCCCACTTGTTCCTTGTGGGGTGGAAGGAACCCCAGTTTCGGGGTCGGCCATTCCTGCTGGGTTTTCCAGGGAGGAGGGCAAGGTATCAGTGGAAAAAGAGGGCTTTGGATCCACCTCCTTTCCTGGCTCATTCACATGGCCCTGACAAGAGCTGAAAGGAACGTGCCAAGGGAGGCAATGAAGCATTTTGTAACTAAGCACAGACCTGCAGCTTCTTTGCAGAACTTCCCTGTCATTTATGACGGGAGCCTAATTTGCATCAGTTGCAAATCCTATTCATTATCTGGCTTGTTTCCTTTACACTAGGATTGCGCTGACATCCACTTGTGTGTGTGTGGGACATGCGGACATGCAGATAAATTCCTTCCATCGGTTTTTCTTTCCTTTTCTTAATGAATTATCAGGTCTCTTTCATTCCACTCCCGGCTCATTGTCCGAAATGCATTTTTCTTCAGGGATGTCCATGGCTCTCGCTCCACGGGTGCAGCTGTGCACCAGGGCCCGTGCATATCAGACAAGTGCAAATCTGTACAAAACCGTGCTATTTTTTAATGGCTTGCACATAGGCAGAATCTGGGTGATGTACTAAAACCCAGATTGGCAGGGTGGAGTCACAGAAATGCTACCTCATTTCTCCAGCATCCCTCGCACAGAGAAAAAGAGCTGAGGATGCATCTTTTCTCTGTGCTGGAATGAACAGGATTCTTGAACTGGATCGTCCACGCACACTAATCCTGGAATCATGCCCACAGACTGACACTGTTGACACACCTGCTCTTGCGGATGAATTGCTCTCTCTGCAATGTTTCCTCGTCTTTCTGACCCAGTTCCATTACGTTGTTTGATGCATCATAGTGAGAGGGAACGGAAAGGCTCTTTGGAACGCCTCCCTCTCTCTCCCTGCCCTGACAGCCACTAAACTTTTGTCGAAAGCAGGAGGCCGAGGTGTCAGAATTGTAAGCCACTGCCAAGAGGAGGGACACGCATGAAGGAAAAGAACAGGCAAAATTTGTCCGTGATGAGGATTTAGGGTCGAGGGCTCTCAGGAAAGATGCTCTCAGGAGCTCCCCTGCCTTCTTTGAGTCCACCTTCCCACTGCCCAGGTGTCCTTCTGCTTGCGGTCCTCCACCTCTTTCTCATCCTCACTGCTGCTCACTCAGATGTTTTATTAGTCACAAGTCCCACTTGGATCAGGGGTTTATTTCTGGAAAGCCCACAACCTGGAAACGGCACCCATGTCTCCTCTTTCCCACCAGCACCGTTTCTGGACCAGAGAAAAAGGCAGGCAGGCAGACAGACAAGCCAGTTGCTGTGGGGAAGAGGAGGAACAGCTCCGGGGGCTCTTGTCCGTGGGCCCCTGCAGGGTATGGGACCTCGGCAGGTGCCCTTGATGCTGGGCCTGTGAGAGAACATAGCCGAGTGGTACAGCAGAGGAAGGAGGGGAAATGTCGGCCTTGAAGAGGGAGTCTTTTTCAGACCAGGTGCGACAGCATCATCTGCACTGATGCCAGGAAACGGGGGGAGCCTCTGGCAGGTGAACGGACCGCTAAGGCCAGAAGAGATGCTATTCGCCACACCACATGGGCTCTTAAGTTTCTTATTTAGGCCAGAGTTTGTGGCTGCAGCCGTCTGGGCATTTTTATGGGGCATTCCAACTCCGGTGAGGCTCTCTCAGGGCACAGTTTCTAGGGAGAAGGGAAAGGGGCATTTGGACTGAAATCTGATGGGAAAGGGCAGTCGCTATGTTGGGATTCCTATTCCCTAATTGTGGGGTGGGGGGGAGCCTCTGGTTATATACAGCCCTCCACCCCTCTTAGTCCAGGCTTTTAGTCCATCCCTGGGCAGTCTACTCCAATCCAGTTCTACTCCAGATGACTCCAACCTGCTTTGATGGAGAGAACATTTGCCCAGATGCTACTTTCCCCTTTTCATTACCAACAAAACAAAGCAAAGCAAAGCAAAGACCCACTCTGCCTGCTTTTCCTCTGGTCGTACCCACAGCTGCAGTGAGGACCCAGAAAGCTTCTGGGTGGAATTCCTTGAACCCTGAGCTGAAGAAGGTGTCCACGCTCTGCTCTTATCCTTGCTGTCTGGGGATTCCCAGGGTTACTCAGCTATGAAGTGCATTCCTCATTGAAGTTTCTGATCTATTGCTTTTTCTGTCTTGAGGGACTGAGCATTGGCACAGTTTAAGCGAGTCCTGCTTTCGCAAGGCATAAATCTAGTCGGTTAATAAATGCATTTCATCTTCAGCTAATCTGCTTCTAGACAACACAGCAGGTGGTTGTCAAAAATGCTCTTCAAGGGCCTTACCTAGAGGTTAGCACCCCATCTAGTGTTGATGTTCTGCATTGCACAGGCTAGCGTTCTCTCAGATTTATCTTGGCTTTTTTTAAAGCTGTAAGGCAGAAAGAAAGGGGCCCCAGATGATCTAAACCTGCAATCCTGTACACAGAGGAAATAAACCCCTGATCAAAGTGGGACTTGTGACTAATAAAACACGTATAGGATAATGAGGCCAATTTCTTGATGGAACATGTATAATAAGCTGCTTTTTGCAAATTATGAATGAGCTTCATGAATGGATCAGCTTTTAAAATACTTTCATATGAAGGAAAAATAAGAGATTACACAAAATCCACTGTCCTTGATTTTCGCTACCTGTAGGAATGCGGAGAAATTGGTCTAATTAGAATTTTACCACCAACTTACTGAATTTTGCAGTTTTGAATCAACAGGCGAACTGAATTCGCAGTGCTTCAAGTTTTGCTATGCCGTTCTTCAATCAAAAAATGTGCACAAACCTGCATGTATGGAGGGGCAGTGTACCAAAACATGCAAATATTTCTGAAAATAATGTGCAAAGCCACCTTCTGTTAGGATAAAATGCTTGCAAATGTGTGTCTATGAAGCAAAATTGCACATATATATTGCATATATATATAGCAGAGGAACTATGCCGAAAAAGGTATGCAAACTTTTGTGAGAACTACCAAAGTAAATGTTTCACATGTTCTCAATATTGCAGTTCCAGGTAGTGGCAAATGCCGCCAGTCTGGTTTTCTGTGCTGCTCTCATACAGGAAAAATGAATTGTTGCAAATAGTCTGCATTCAACCCACTTGCCAACATCATCTTCTCCTGATGTTCAAATGAGCAGCAGCAAATTCCAAAATTGGAAGGTGTGCTTTGAATAATGCTCCGTACAGTTTGCTGCTTTCTTCGATTTTTGCTTTGTTCATCCCTTTAATTCCTCCCCCCCCCCCGCCCCCGGAAAACTTCCCCTTGGGGGTAAAAGGAGGGAACCTAGATTTTCTTCCTATTTCCTTTACTTTTTTCTGTGCCTTTCTACCCTGAATGCCAAGTCTTTTAGCCTCAGTGCTGGTATAATGCAAGGAGTTCATCTCTGAGGAATTCAGGGCAATGGCAATGACATTAGATTATCTACAGGCTTCTACAATCACCTACAAGGACCTACATAGAAACATAGAAACAGAGCGAGTCAGAAGGGATCTCCCGGGACATCTAGTCTGACCTCCAGCATCAGCCGGCTCCACTCCTGACATGCCCACCATATGCATGTCCAGCCTATCTTTGAATACCCTCACCTATGGGGCCTCCACCACCTCCCGTGGAAGCCCATTCCACACCCTTGGGGTCCTAACAGTCAGGTGGTACTTCCTGGCATCCAAATTGAACCTTGGTTCCCTGAGCTTCCATTGGAGTGTGTCCTGCCTTCCTCTGCAGGGGAGAACAGGTCTCTACCCATCTCCATGTGACACCCCCTCACATACCTGAATGTCGCCAACAGATCCCCTCTGAGTCTCCTCTTCTCCAGGCTGAAGAGACCCAGTTCCCTCAGTCTTGCCTCATATGACTTCCCCTGCAAACCGGCCACCAACCTTGTGGCCCTTCGCTGCACTGACTCTAACTGCCTACAATCACCAGCATCCCCTGCCAAGAGCGCTAGCTGGGGGATCCTTCAGAAGGTCTCCCTGCCCAAACATGCCAGGGATTGCTCTTCAGCTGATCTACACTGGTGCCCCTTCCAGTCCTTCAACGAACTCCCTGCACTGCCTAGGAGCTCTCCTGACAGGGCGACAAACAGGTTCAGAAGCACCATGTGAAATCTTTAGATGTGTTTTCAGGACACTCTTGGTGCTTCTCCGATGCACGTCAACTAACCGTGCATCGAGTTGACCATTCTCCGCGTCTGCTCCCCTGGGAAAGGCTGACGTGCCTGAGAGCCCATCTCTTAACATCTCCTTTCTTTCAGTGTCCTTCTTCGGAGATGGCTACATGGAGATGCCCTCAGTGAGCACTTACACGTCTGTCCTGCTCCGTATGCAATTCTACACCAGCCAGCAAAACGGACTCCTATTCCTAGCGGCAGGGCAGACCGACTATCTCCTGGTAGAACTCCGCGCTGGCATCCTACAGGTGAGCACAATCTTCCCTGTGTATGGAACAATTGTGTCATCGTTGCCAGTGATTGCAAGTGAGGAGGGGTGAATTCAGCACCGAGGGATTCCCAAGCATAAACTCACCAAGTTTGGAGAGGTTCACCCCGCCCCAGAATGAGCCAGGCACAGATATGTGTGTCCAGCTCCAACTGCGATGGATTGAGCGATTGATTGTGTTTTTAATTGACTCAGAAACAAATTTTCACTGGGCAGATTACAAATGGCAAAAAAGAAGAAAAGACAATAGAAATAGTTAAAGGAACACAATACATATAACCATATGTGATATGCAAAATAGTATAACAATATATTGCTTAATATTATATTATATTCATGTATAACAGTACAATCACATAATAACAATTCATTAATTTAATAACATCACAGTCTCTATAAAACAGTTCATCTCATTTTAATGCAAATTTCAGACTTTTGAGCCCCTGTGTGAACTGAAACGTCTCCCTCGTTATTCACACTTTGCACTGGAGTTCTGTCATCAAAAATGCATAAAACTTATTTATATTATTGCTGCCCTGAGATACTGTAAAGGGCAGGATACAAAAATGTAAATAAATAAATAAAACTGCATATATGAAGAGAAATAATGCCCAAAAAGCTCTTATTAGGGAAAGTGTTTGCAAAAACGTGGGTATACCTGGCAATCGGGCATAGAAAAACCTGTTCCAAAGCAGTTAGGAATTTTCAAGGGAAATTTGTAAAAATATTCTCAACATTTAAGAGAAACTGAACTTAAACTTGGAGAAATTCTTACGATGAACTGGATTTGAGACTGGAAAACTGAGGACCTGAGACAAACGGAAATGGAGAGAATGATCTAGTCCTGCTCTTGATATCTGTGGAGAGGAAAATACTGGCTATTATTATTATTATAACATTTCTATGCCATCCCTTGCCGAAACCTCGGGGCGGCTTACAACACGATAAAATACATTGAAATACAATAGCACATAATAAATTACCATTAAATACAAAAATACAAAAAATACTCTCAAAGGGTTGTTGTAAGAGTGACTGAGACAATGTGTGTGAAAGACTTGAGCATTCAGAAATGGCTGTTTCAATGATGGCGTTGCATTTGTCTTGCTTTTTTTCAGGCCAGGATAGGCTTGGGCCCCGAGGAACTGACTGTCAGAACTCCGGCAGGATTGCATCTCAGTAACCTTGTGATCCATGATGCTGATCTCTTGGTGGCAGAGGGGTGGATGACTTTGCTTGTGGATGGAGACTTCAATGCATCTGTGGAAATTCCAGGACCAGTGCAAGAACTGAACATTGACTATGGCCTCTATGTTGGTGGAATGGGGAGCTTGGAACTGCCATATCTCACCGGCGTGAGTTCGCCATTCAGGGGCTGCCTCCACATGGTGATCTTCAATGACCACGATATCCTCTCTGCCCTGGCCTCTGGCACCAGCACTCAGAGATCCCATGGCATCCGAGAGGGGTGCAGTGTAGAGTTTTCTGCTGGGCCCGAGGACCCCCTCGGCTTCCTGGGACCAAGCTCATACATCGCCTTCCCTGGCTGGAGTGCGCGGAACCAAGGAACCATTGAGTTTGTGATCACCACGGACGTCAAGCAAGCCCCTCTCATCTACCATTCTGGGCTAGAAAATGACTTCTTCTACCTGGAAATTTTTGATGGGCGCTTGAGAGGGGTGGTGGAGAAGGGAAATGGCCTCGTGGTGCTCCACAACAATATCTACATCAGTAATGAGCAGGACCACTACGTCAAAGTTTACATGGATGTCCGGAAGTTTGAGATCCTTGTGGATTACTATGCCTCACAGACTTCCAACAAGGGAATCCACAGTTACCTTGACCTCCAGGGGTCACTGTTTGTGGGAGGCCTGAACGAGAAGGCCGCCAACAGAATGAGAGAGCGTGGGCTAGCTTTTCTGTCTGGCAACGAGTTCTTCAATCGTTCCTTTGTTGGCTGCATGGAAGATCTGAGAATAAACCAGGAGAAGAGGAGCCTGCAAGATGCTCTCATCACTAGGGACATCACAGCAGGTTGTGGGAAACTGGACCAGTACTCAGACTATGAAGTTGCCTATGAGCAGGATGAGGCCACCACAAGCTCTCCTCCAGACCATTGGCATGGCCCTCTTATGGAGACCTGTCTCCCTGACCCTAGTCTTCCCCCCATCTTCACTAACTTCACCAAACTGCTGCACGTCAGTCCCCTGGTTGTTGCTGAAGGAGGCACGGCTTTCCTGGAGTGGAGGCACACCCAGCCCACCATTGACCTGAGCAGTGCCAACATCAGGCAATCTCAAGTTCTCTTCAGTGTCACCGCAGACCCAAGGCATGGACAGCTGGAACTGGACCTCTCCCGCGTCAGGAACAAAAGGAAGTTCACTCTGTTGGATATTGTGAATCGGAAGGTCAAGTATGTTCACGATGGCTCTGAGGGGCCCATGGACCAGCTGCTGCTGGAGGTGGTCGTCACAGCCAGGGGGGAGGTTCCTGAGTGTTTGTGGCAAGGTCAGATATATTTGCTGCCTATAAAGATCAACCCAGTCAACGATGCTCCTGAAGTGAACTTTCCCCACGGAGACCGCATGGTCATTCTGGAGCACACACGCAAGCACCTCACCCCAGAAATCATTCAAGCGCTTGATGATGACTCCCCTTGCGACAGCTTACGATTCCAGCTGCTTGGTGGAAAGAGAATGGAAGAAGGTTATGTGGAATATGACTTCCATCCTGGAGTCCCAATTGAGGAATTTTCCTGTAGGGACCTGGAAGCCGGCCATGTGGCCTATGTCCACCAAAATGGGCCCACGTCAACACTCATTCTCCAAGTTAATGATGGCATGGTCATGAGTCCAGTGGCCACCTTGAGGGTGGTTGCTGTGGAACCAGACATCCAGGTACGCAACAACACAGGTCTCTTTGTCTCACAAGGAGGCGTTGTTCCAGTGACCACAGCCAACCTCTCTGTGGAAACCAATGCGGTCCAGCAGAAAGTGCCCGTTCTGTATCGCTTAACTGCGCCCCTGCAGTATGGTGAGCTCCAAAAGCAAGGAACCGTAGGAGGAGAGTGGAAGAAGGTAGAGTCTTTCTACCAGCATGATCTTGAGCAGGGGCACATCCAATACTTCAGCACAGATGACGAACACCGGACAGAAGACATGATTGAAAAGCTGCCATTTACAGTCCAAGTGGGCCAGAAGATTCTGAGGAACAACACATTCCTCATCAGAATTAAGAGAGCCACAGTCAGGATGAAGACTCTCATTCCCCTCCAGATGAAAAATGAGAAAGAGAAGAACATCACCTCTGCTTTAATGGAGGCGGTTTTAGAGGAGCCAGGTTCCAGCCCAGACTCTTTCCACTATGTCATAATTCAACCACCCCAAAAGGGAAACCTTGAGCTTCGTGGCCTTCGGCTGACAGAGGGCTTTGGCTTTTCTCAGGAGGATCTGCAAGGACATCAGCTGCATTACGCTGCAACCATCAGAGACTCAAAGGAAACCGAGGATAGCTTTCAGTTCCGCATCATGTCTGGAGAACATTATTCCCCCGTATACACTTACAGAATAGAGATTGGGGGAGATCCAGATGCCCCCACTCTGACCAACGTTCTTCTGTCCATTCCAGAGGGAGGCCAGGCCATCATTTCCAAAGACCACTTGTTCATCAAGAGCACAAACAGCATGAACTACGCGTACGAAGTGATAGATGGCCCAACCCATGGGAAGCTGATACGGAGAACATCTGAGGATTCATCATCCAGTGAGGAGGTCATAACGAGGTTTACCAATGAAGATATTCTCCAAGGCCGCCTTTGGTATCAGCATGATAGTTCCGAGACCCTCGAAGATGATATCCCATTTGTGGCCATCAAGCAGGATGAGGGGAGCTCTGACTTGGAGCCTGAGGATGTGAGAGGTGTCTTCAGAGTCTCTATTCAACCCGAGAACAACCATGCTCCTGTCCAGGTGGGCAACAAGGTCTTTAATGTGGTGCGTAACGGGCAACGCCTGATGACCACAGATGACATTGCCTTCATTGATGAGGATTCAGGCTTCTCTGATACACAGCTGGTTTTTGTCCGGAAGGACATCCTTTTCGGCAGCATCATCGCTGCTGATGACCGGAGTCGCCAGGTGTACCGCTTCACTCAGGATGACCTGCGGAAGAAGAGAATCCTCTTTGTCCACTCAGGAGCTGACCGAGGCTGGATCCAGTTCCAGGTTTCTGATGGACAGCACCAGGTTGCAGCTCTGCTGGAAGTGCAAGCTTCAGACCCGTACATCAAAATCAACAAGCACACCACGAGCTTAGTCATCCATCAGGGCAGCCAAGGGACCATCGATTCCTCTGTCCTCAGCCTGGAGACCAACATGGATATCCGGAATGATGAAGACATCCTCTTCCGCATCGTAGCCTCGCCCAAATGGGGAGTCGTGCTGCGAGGAGGGCAGGAAGTGTCCTCTTTCACCCAGAGGGACCTGCTAGCAGGAGAAGTCCTTTACCATCACAACGGGAGCAGGAATACTCAGGATAGCATCCATTTCTCCATTGAAGCCAACCAGGTCACTGTGGAGGACGTGCTGAAAGTCACCATATTTTTAGATTCCCGTCCTAGCCCTCTGAACATTGTTCACCATGAGAGGATACACATCCTCCAAGGAGAAGCTGTGGAGATTAAGAATGACTATTTGCTGGTAAGTTGCATGTTCCTGGCATTTTTTTGTTTGCTTGCTTGCTACCCTTCCCTCAGGCTTGGACATTTCCCCTAGTCCACACGGGAAGAAGTGTCGAAACAGCCTATGGCGTGAATGCTAAGGGAAAGGTTATGATTATGATCGGGGGGTTTTGTTAAATAATAAAATGTGGACATCAGTCCTATGCACACTTAGAAACATAGTGTTGGAGAAGGGCTTGCAGGCCATCAAGTCCAGTCCCTGTGCTCAGTGCAGGAGCAGCTGCCAGCCCATTCCCTGAAGACCCCCACATTCCCTCCCAAGCCTTGCCAAACTCTGCTTGCTGTTAAGAAATCACATGCAAAACGTTCACTCATCGTTATCTGCAAGTACAGCTGGAGAATCTTCCGGCTGAATTCCTGAGGAATTGTTGGCAGTCGGTGTGAACAACACTGAGCTCAATCAAACAACACTGAGATCAAAAATGGTCCAGAAAAGGACAGCATCCTGCTTTCCAATCTTCTGTCCCAAGTCACTCGTAGAAATATGTGTGTGGGAGGGGGGTCTTTAATCCCAGAAAGTAGATGCCCCATAAGACTCTTGCAGGGCAATTCTACATGTCCATTCAAAAGCCATTTTCAGATTCTTGGAAAATCGCTTTGAAGCTCATTTCAACTCGCTCCTGTTTTCATGTTCCTCTTTTTTAAAAACATTTTGGAAGAGGAAAGGAAGCATTTCTCTGTATATTTGTTTGGAGTCCGTCCTGCTCCTGTGTTCAGGACTGGGACTGGAATATGTGTGCATGCGCTATGAGCAGAAACGAAGTCAGGGTCCATCGCTGCTCCCAGTGCACAACTGCAGTGTAAGATTTACAGTGGCAGAAAGAACTTCATGTGTCTGTTCTGCAGAGCAACCTTTCCCCAGCTTGGTGCATGTGAGATCTTTTGACCCCTGCTCCCAGCATTTCTGACAACTGCAGCCCAAGCATCTGGAAGGCATTAGGCTTGGGAAGGATGGGGACAGGAATGTTAAGAATACAAGTACGCGCAGGAAGGCAAACTAGAAAGAAATGCACTATTGAAAAATGCACATGGAAAGGATTTCTTCATTGTTCCACAGGGAAGGGGAACATGGAGTCCTGCAGATGTTGTTGGAGTGTGACTTCCTTTGGTCTTTCCCACTGGCTAGTTGAGCTAGGGCTGATGGGAGATGTGGCTTGCAACATCTGGAGGACTGTATGTTTCTCATCCTGGCACTTTGTGGAAAAAAATCTGGGCCAAAGGGCATGGGGCACAGGAGAGGGGCCTGTGACGGATAATGTCCTACTGTTGGGTTCCTTGGCTGAAGGAAGCTTCAGGGGCCTTTGGATCATGGCCCTCCAAGTGAACAGGGTGGAATTTGCTTCCCATTTAGTGTTCCTGGGCGCCATTGGAGGGACTAAGGGGAAACTGCCTTCCCAAAGGAATGGAGAAACACCTAAGGAGGGCACCTACTGTATTCCTACCAAAAATGGGCAGATGGCATTGGCATTTCTTTTGGACAAAGGTTAATTGTTCCTATCTCTTTTTCTTTCCTCTCCCATCTTGCAGATTGAACATGAAGGCATCCCTTCCCAGGAGATCTTCTACACAGTCACTGTCCCTCCCCTCTCAGGATTCCTGGTAGCCGTGAGCCATGGCCGGACCACAGGTGAGCCACCGAGTTTGGACCCCGTCCAGACCTTCACCCAGGAGGACATCAATGAAGGCAAAATCCTCTACCTGCATTCCAGCCCTGAGATACAGAGCGACCAGTTCACCGTGGACGTCACAGCCAATGGCGTGGATCCTCTGGAAGGGCTGGTGGTGGACCTGGAGATCCTTCCAATTTCTGTCCCATTGGAGGTCCACAATTTCACGGTGACGGAAGGGAGCGCCCAGGTGCTCTCTGTGGACATCCTGAACATCCCCAGCACTTACTTCACTGCTCACCATGTGGAATTCGTTGTTCTCAAGGCACCCGAGCACGGCGTTCTCCAGAACGCGGAGAGACCTGAAGAGGGCGGACTAAGTGCCTTCTCCTGGGCTGAGGTAAGGAGAAGGCGGCTGTTTCAAGCACGGATTGGAAGGAGGGACTAGGTGCTGGCCTGACCCTGTTTGTGACTCCACAGCCGTCAGCCACTCCACCAGTCAAGTGTGGGCTGCAGCGCCACGCAGCAAGGCTGGGGGCCACAAAGGACCCCCTGCCACCTCCTGGGGCCACACCTTGCCCCACGACAGCCGCCACCACAGCAGAGGTGGCCAAGGGGCTGTATCCCCGGGGATTCTGCAGAAGAGCACTCCTCATCTGACGGGCTGTGGGGAGCGTGTTTCTGCAAAGAAGCACAATGTGCAATCCTCGTGCACCATCGCCTCTCTGGCAAGCAGATGGGATTCAGACGGGCAAGAAGGTGCTTGGGGGATGCAGGCCTTTTTGCCAGCGAAGCCATCTCCTGGTTTGGCAGCACAGTCCCTCAGTCACCGCACCACACCGGCTCACAAGCCTGGATCATCCACCAGGGTGAAGCCAGAAGCTCCCTCAAATGGCTGGCAGGCATCCGGTCTTTTTTCTATCCCTTTTTCCAGCCCTAGTCTGTGTGCCTCAGGGCCCAAGGTCCAGGCTGAGGGCCCAAGCCAGAGTGGGAGGACCACGCACAAGTAGGAGTAGATACACCTCCCCACCAGCAACTTCCAGCTTCTTCTGGCCGGGGAGTAAAGAAAGGAAGGAGACTGCATGGGCACCTTGGTTGGTGAAGGAAAAGACCAAAGGGAAGGCGGGAGGAGTCAAGCCTAGAAGAAGAAGATTGAAGCAGGACGTGATCACACTCTTTGAGTCCCTAAAAGACTCTCGTACAGAAGAGAACAAAACTGATTCTCTCCTTCCCCAGGGAGCAGAGCTAGATTTTATGGGCTTAAGTATAGGAGGGGAGATGCAGTTGATGACCTCCAAGGTCCCCGCACAGAACCCGCTCATGCCATCTTGGGTTCATTTTAAAGCCAATTAAAGAATGAACCCGTAGGAAGAGTGAAAACCTTTCCACAAAAAGCCAATGGGGGAAAATATTTTCCCCCAAATCCTCTCAAAGGCAGCATGGAGCAAGCCTTTCTTCAGAAGGTGTCCTGTACAGTGAAGGCCTAAGGAAAGGGTTAGCCTAAACCGAAAGACGGGATCAGCTCCCAGCTGGTGGCCCAATATTAAATTTTCAGCATTTCTAGCCATTTTCATCTCCAGTTGGAGCGAGTCAGGGATAAAGGAGATGGGTCTTAATTGCTGATTCAAGACCAGACCTCCCCCAGATCCTTTGTATTGCCACAAGAACAATACGTGGTTGCTGAGAGAACTCACTTCTCTGGCAACTACTGTGAAGAATGCTGCTAAGCTCAGACAGCAGGAATTCTTGGGTGGTGGTAATGCTGGGGGTGGTGGCGGCAAAGGACATCCCTGTGCACCCCGGTGCCACTACACCACTGGACACCACCCTTACGACAGCGTCCTCCTTGCTTTCAGGTAGAACATCGGAGCATCCAGTACGTGCACGATGGGAGTGAAACCTTGGCCGACAGATTCACGGTGCTCGCCAACATCTCAGAGCTCAACCGGCAGAGCCAGCCCAAGACCGTCTCAGTTAACATCCTCCCAAGCAACGACGAGGCGCCAGTTCTGGTGGTCAACCTGGGCCTGCAGGTACCTCTTTCATGGGAAGAGCAGGAGAGATCGGGGCGAGGGCTGTGAGAACTCTCACAGCCATTAAGCAGAAACGGAAGGAGGAGGCAGGGAGCGTGGAAATCTAGCCAGCAGTACAGACGCATAAAACCTACATTGATTGCAGAGGAGTCCACCTCAGGCCACAGCCTGCCACACAGTGCCACTGAATTTACTACTCGAGCCTTCTGGGAATGCCACTGTGGCTTAAAACCAGGTGGCTACTCACTGCACACCTCGATGCAGAGGAAGCTCCGCCACAGCCGTACTGCCAAATCGCACGAGCAGGTTCCGTGGCATCCCAGGTCATTGGGTGCCCACAAAACTGGCCACGGGGCCAGGAGCAGCTCACAGACATCCAGTTGGTTGGCACCAAGTCAACATTAGAGAATACTGAGCAAACACATTGGCAGAACTCTACTTGGTGTTTGATTTTTGATTTTTTTAAGCATTTGGGGAGAAGAAAGGAACTTGTGCAAAATTTGAAGAGGGAGCAAATCTATTCACGTGGCCTTGACGGATGTAGCTTTTACAGAAGCCGCTTCTTTCAGGAGAGAATTGTTTGGGAAGGACTGTGTCCTCCTCTGCATGCAGAAAATGCTGGGTGGGTTGTGTTAACGCCGGCAGCAGCTGCTGTATGCATATGATCCCCTGCTGAAGTGCACGTAGAAATCCCGGGGGAGCGGCAAGGGAAACGAGAGACCGTGATCAGCAGGTGCTGGTGTATTATACTCCCTAAATGGCATTGTTGCTCCTCCATCCACTGAGCTGAGATGAAAAGAAATCAGTACAAGGAGTAGCAGACGGATGCCACTCCTACTCTACTGCAAAAGAGTGTGTTGCCTTTAGATCCAAACTACTGAACTGAATGGAATATTCAATTACCAGAAAACCAGCCACTGAAAGACCTGACCAAAAGCTACCTTGTGTTGGCTCCAGGCTCACAAAACGGGGAAAGTGCAAGCTTAGGCCAATAGTTTAGCAGATGAGCGCCTTGATCGGTGAGGGCTATGCATGATATCCCAAATTCTGCTCGCTGACAATGTCACCACACATTCGTCCAGGGCCAAATCCACATGGGGCGGATGGAGTAACTGGGACCAGCAAAGATGCCCCAGGTTGTCCTGACCCTATATTGCCTTACATCTTAGCCCGATTGTTTTGCTAGAGGAATCCTCTTGTGAGTTGGGCAATGCCAGACGATCGCTTACATCAGGGCTATTTTCTGCTTCATAGGAAAATGCAAAACCGGGACAACACATTTTCCTTCTGCTGCCCAAGGGAAAGGATGCATGCACAGAGGATAAGTTGTTCACACAAATACTGCGACTCAGGCTTAACTCAAGGATGCCTTCAGCATCTTTGGGAAAACATCCTTCGGATGAAAGGTAGAGCAAAACAGCGGGAAGGGAGTAGTTTTGTGCTGCACTGAGAGACAAGCACAGAACATACCCAGAGTGACCGAAAAGGAAAGGGAAAGTTCCTCCCCACAACCCAAAACCTCTCCAGTGACTTTCGGTCACTCTTGAGTCTGCCTACTAATGCAGCAAACAAACTCATGCAGCTGATCAAGGAAGGGCTCTGGTGCTGGTGGCCAATGGCTCAGTTAAAATGTTGACCGAGAGCACGGCGGCCACGAGGAGCTCAAATTCCAAACTGGGCAGAATTAGAGAAAGAACCAACAGTCAAACTGTTTTACGGGGCAGCCACCCTTGAAATACTGTGTGCCGTTCTGGACAGCGCAGCTTGAACGGGGTATTGTAGGGCTGGAAAGGTGCAGAAAATGGCATTTACGGTGGCCAAGGGACATTTTGAAGGCAGGTGTGACTCCGACATAAAGCTTTCCATGTGAGGAAAGAGTACAGCCGCGGGACTGTTTAGCAGAGAAAACTGGTGAGAAAGCAGAAGACCGTGTCCCGACGGCGGTGTATAAAATCATACCATGGTGTAAAGAAAAGGGGAATAGAGACGTGTTTTGGCCTCCCTCATAATACTAGGAGATGGTCTCTTCCCGTAAGATGCATCGTGGGAGATTCAGAACAGATAAAAGGGGTGCTTGTTTACCCAGGACATATTCAAGCTATGGAATTTACTTCCTTAAGAGGCGGTGATGGCCACCAACCTGAGAGGCTTTAAAAAAGGATCAGACACATTCATGGAGGAGGAGGAAGCGGCCCCTGGCTATTTCTCAAGCTGGTGTTGTTGCTGCATTACATTTCTATACTGCCCATAGCCAAAGCTCTTTGGGCAGCTCACCACATAAGTCACCCATCCAGATTTCAACCCAGCCTGACCTTGCTTGGCTTCTTGTCCGCACAAGATTATTTTCTGCACTGTTAAAGGTTTCTGCACACCAGTTGCAGAGCCTGTTCCTGCACCTGTGGCTTCTGGTTGCTGTGGCAAGACAGAATTCTGGACTAGATCAGCCTTTGGTCTGATTCAGAAGGGCTTTTCTTACACACTCATATTTTAGGAGAACTGAAAGCCGCCGTCCTTGAGAATTTCAGCTCTGAGGTCCAGCTGTTAAAACTGTTAATTGCGGGCAGCTGCAGAGTGGAGGAAAGATGGGGCAACCGATGTATTCTTGTGCAGTTTTTCCACCCGTCTTTGAGTCAGATGTGGGCACTGGGTGGAAACAGCCTTTTTGGTGTTCCTAGAATGGATCCCAGAAATAGCATCTCTCGGTTTACTTTTTCCGTCTTCTGCCTTGCAGGATGAAAACTTGGCCACGAGGTGGCAATATAGTCCACCCTATAACTTCGAGGTAGCCTTTAAAAATAAGTAGTTTTCTGTCATGAGGACAGCAATCATGTCTCCGGGATGTGCCCGGGGGCTTCCCACTGAAGTTACCTTAAAATTCTGCTCTCCCCACAGCCCTTGCCACCAACTTTTTAACTCAGCTCCTCAATCTATCGCCCATAATTTGGCAGGGCAAATCGCGTTTTTGCTTCCACATGTGATCAAACTGTCATTGAATTGCTCTCCTTCCTTTGTCCCTATTTTGGGGTTTAGGGGTGCCGTGTTGGAAAATCCAATCTATGCTGCCGGACCTGTCAGTCTCCACAGGTGTTTAGCTCCAGGTCTCTAGAAGTTACTCTGCCTCAAGGAGGCATTGGACGCATCTTACGTCTAAGCTGAATGCATGCAATTCAAAAAGACACACCCAAAATATCTGATGAGTCCGGTTAGCTTCCAGGACTGACTGACGGTGGCAATTGAGCTCACAGAGATAAAAAATTCTGGCGTAAGCTTGTAGTCTGGGCTTGAAACTTCCTGATGCTTGCATTCCACAAGCTTAGGCAGGCCACCTCGGAAGTCAGTCTCGCTGAGTGTGATGTGGCTGGCTCCTAGGGAAGTCAAGAAAGGCTCGCAGGCTACCATTTCAGACCTGGGCAACACAACAACAAGTCTGTTCTCAACTTCCGACTACAGAATCCCAGAGGCTTCTATTTTTTTACATCTCTTTAAGGAGTAAGCACTCTCTTGGCGTGTGGCCCTGTCCTGCTGGCAGACAGGGAATAAAAGCCCCAGAAAGCCCCTGGTGCATCTAATTGAGAATACTAGCCTTGATTAACAAAACCTTTCACCTGGATTCTACCCTATCCTTGCAGCAGAACTCAGAGCTCCGAAGGTGACCCAGTTCTAAATTTCTGGGACAGACTGTACCACTCTCAGCGGCGAAGCATCACGCGTGTGGTTGGTCCCTTTCTCTCTGGCATGCTAGTTTTCTATGGTCATGATTTCATGGTATGGAGGAATCTTCCATCACGACTTCCCACAAACACACCCCTGAGGCCTGATGTGGTACAGTCCAGACACAAGCTTGACCCTTTATCTGCTGCTGGTGAGAACTAGACAACCCAAAAGATGTGGGAGTGACCCACAAGCATCAGCAGAGTCCTCCTCGACTTAATCAGCAATGTAATGCTCCCTCAAGAACTGGGATGTGCAAGCATGCGGTTTGGATTACGTTTTGACCAAAACTGGCTTTATTTGCATTCCTAAATATTGGCACATCTCTCAGTCAATGCTGAGACATTCCGGAGCTCATCTCATGCCCATAAAATGCACTTGATTTAGACACACACACAACTGTGTGTCCCCCTCAAAAAAAAAGTGGAGAAGTGTTTCCATGCTTCAGTCCATGGGGAAAACTGCCACATTTGAGGGCACTGTCTAAATACACAACCAGAAAAATGTCCTTTGTGAGCAACAACAAAACTGCATTCGAAATGGGAATGGGGAGGACCAAACTCTGGGGTGGAACTCAGAGAATCTCAGTTAGTTCGAGCTTCACTCATTTTGCCGTCCAGAGTGAAGAATAGCATCTGTCGGGGAACAATGACTGGACACTCTCCTAGCACGGGAGAGCATCACAGCAGTGTGTTGATGTGGAGTTTCTTTATACACGCATCCTCCCTTCAGGGCACTGCACTCATTCAATCCAAAAATAAACCCATCTCTGCTCCAGAAGAACAGAGCGTTCTTTGATGTTTCCACAGCACTGCATCAAACAAACTCTTCCCAAGAGCATTAGATTCTTTATGCCAACCGGCTGGTCCGGGGACAAGTCAGTGGAGGTTGGCGAAAGGATGTGATGGGACTAGGAAAGACGAGTGGAAGAAGGCGTGTTGCTCTTGAGACAGAAGAAAAATAAACAAAGAAAATTATCATGAAGATAACACAACACTGGTGGCAAACCAGGCCGATGTTGTCATAACACATGATCTCATTGTTTGACAGATGCTTTTTTGGATCATTTGGGGGTCATGGTTTTGAGATTCCATTGTTTAAGTGTGTGTGTGTGTGAGTGAGAGAGAGAGAGAGAGAGAGAGAGCGCTCATCTTGCAATACTTCACAATTCATTCCATGACTGGGATGCTTTCGCTGTGTCAACAGAAAGAAATGTGTTTGCAGGACACATGTGGGAATTCCTTGATTTCTCAACCACAAAATTTGATTCGTCAGATTGCATTTTCAGCTAAGGATTCAGGGAAGAGAATATGTCCCACCTCCCACCCACACCCACTCCGCTGGCCATTTTCATGACAGTCTGGTAAAAAAGGGGTGGACTGAGGCAGAAGGAGAGAGAGCGAGCGCAAGACCGGTCCATGGTCACCTACTGAGTTTCAGAACCAGTGCAGATCTTCAAGGCCTTGTTGTTAATCTGGAGTGAGGCTGAAAAGAGGCCCTCCAGAAGGGGCACCATAGCATGGCAAACTGTCCTCTGTGGAGTAGGACTTGGACACCCTAGAACTGGAGCCCCATCTTGTCTTTCACTCCAGGCAAGCAGAACTCCAGGCCAGCCCTCATTTTGGGTAGCGGACCATGGAAGCAAAGACTTAGCAGTTTCTCAAAACTGGGATCCCACCAGAAGGCTACTGGAGACTGTAAACAAAATGTCCTGTTTCTTCCGCAAGAGATCTCCCGCACCTTCCTTGCAGATCTTTGGAAGGGTCCGACTAAATCCTGTGAGCATGACTGACCCAAGCAGCTAGAGCAGAAGGAGGGGGCAAAAGCCATCCTTTCTGGCTCCAGCTTAGGAGTTTCTTCTTCTGGATTCTCCGGCAGAAAGGGCAGAGAAGTCACCAAGGGGGAACACAAATTGCAAAGCTTCTCGGTGAATGTGCACCCTCCAAAGACCGCTCTCCGGCTGCCAAAGTCCAGAAACACAAGGCAGCATCTAGGCGTGTTTGCTCTGAGCAAGCAGAGAAGTTCAAGGTGGGGCTTCTGACTACACAAACTGGGTGTGCCTTGTTTGAATACAAGCGCAGCTGCTTGGGCCAAAGGCAGCTGGGCCTTGAGTCACACGCCCTGGTGTCTGAATAACCTGTTTGCAAGCCAGCTTGCATGACAAAAGGCAACAACAATGCTGGGGCCATTCGAGAACAAACAGAATTAGCAGATGCAGGTGCGGGGAAAGGAGAGGAGCAACTGGCTTGAATGAAGGAAACATTTTGCATTTCTAAATAAATAAATAGTTCGGGGTGCTCCTGTCAACAGCCCTGTATGGTTGGTTGGCATTATTATGCACCCATTCTACAGATGGGGACAACTGAGGCTGACAGAAAGTAGCTTCACTACGGGCATTTGACGAATCCCTGGACGAAGTGAGATTCCAGTTGGGGTCACCTCCCTTGAAGGCTTTCTCTTGTCCTATCTAAGGAGATGTGAGGCCGGCCATCTGTCAACCCCAGGGCCGAATTCCATTTCAAAGAAGCGTTCAGTGAGTGCATTCCAGCGCTGGGTGGAGCCAAGGGAGAAGGGGTGTGGCCCCACATATTAGTATATTTGGCTTCAAGTATTTACTGCCAGTAACTAAGCCGTAGGAAAGGCAGTTCAGCCTTTCAGGATGGTGGGAAGATAATATGCAAAACCCTGGAAAGCAACAGACTGCAGCTGGGAGGAACAAGGCCTGACCAGCTGCCGAAGTCTGCCACTGGGCTAACTGGAATTCAAAACAGCCCTACTGGTTTCCCTGGTCTGTGGAGGCTTCACTGCCTCTCTGGAATTGCTGTATTGCTCACTTAACAGTATAATATGTATAAACAGAGGGGACTGCAGGTGGCGCAGTGGTTTAAACGGCTGTGCTGCTGGGCTAGGTGATCGAAAGGTCGCCGGTTCGAATTTGCACAATGGGGTGAGCTCCCGCTGCTCCATCCCAGCTCCTGCCAACCTTGCAGTTTGAAAGTATGCAAAGGCAAGCAGATGAAAAGGTGCCACTTCGGTGGGCAGGTCACAGCGTTCCTGCACCTCGGTGTCTAGCCATGCCGGCCACGTGGCCACGGAGACTGTCTGCAGACAAGCGCTGGCTCCCTCGGCCAGGAAACAGAGATGAGCAGCGCCCCCGAGAGTCAGGCATGACTGGCTTCACGTCAAGGGGCAACCTGTACCTTTTATGTACAAACATGGCCAACGATGGTAATAATAATGGAAATGTAAGCATGTGGGAGAAAAGGAAGGCCTTTTCCTGCTGCTAAATGGATGGCTGTGTAGGTGTCAGGCAATTCTTCCCGGGGAGGGCACTTCCAGGGTGCCAGCGCTGAGAAGCCCCTGCTGTCGTTACCAACCTTGTTTCTCTTGGAGGCGGGCCTTTGAAGATGCTTCAACAGTTTGAGGAGCTAAAGACAGGCAGAGCTATTCCCATGGATCAGGGATTACAGCCAAGTCCTGGTCAGATGTTTGGAACTATGCATCCCATCATCCCAGGCCTGGCTATCTGGCTGGGAGTTGTAGGTGTTGTAGCCCCAAATGTTTGGAGGATTCAAGGCTAACTTTTTATTATTTATTATTATTATAATAACATTTCTATGCCGCACCTTGCCGAAACCTCGGGGCGGCTTACAACACGATAAAATACATTGAAATACAATAGCACATAATAAATTACCATTAAAAAACTTCTCTTGCTTTAGCTACTCTGGCTGCAAGTTATTCCGGGATTTAAATCGCTGTGTTCTGCCAGTTACTATGTAAAAATGTCACCAACTGGAATTTTTAGTGTTCTCTACAAAGCTGGGCATGAACGTGTGTGTGTGTGTGTGTGTTTATTTCTGTTTACCTTGCCAACTGGGTACAACATTTCATTTATCTGACAGGGTGGGGCTTAGATTACACTACATCTTCTGGTTGTTAAGGTGCAACCGTGATGTCATTTGAATTTTTTTTTTTTTTAATGGGCACAGTCTTTCTGCATCACTCTCCTCAAAGCAGCTTGGAACTGACAAAAATGATCAAATGATGTAGAACAAGCATCAACCGTTTGACAATTTGATCGAGTCAAGATGCCAAAATGAAAAGTCAAGCCAAAAGCCAAACGCCTGCAAATAGTTCATGTTAAAATGGAATAATCCATCTGATTTTTTTTTTAATGATAAGATAATACCAACTCACAAAATATTGGCAAATCATCTTTAAAGAAATATCCCTGACAATTAAAGTGAGAATGCATGTTTGTACATAAAACACTCCAGCAATCCTCAGCGTGTCGAAGCCACACAACTGGATGTAGGGATGAGAGCAACTGTCGGGTTTTTTCTGCCAAAATGTACACACAACTGCACCCTTAGGACTCTTATATTTTCTTACTGTATTTCTAACCGAAACACAAATTCCCTTTTCAGCTTTTTCAACCAGTAAGGGACAAATGCCTACAAGAACATGAGTAATACAACCAGAAAAGCTAACCCTTCTGCCATGTTTATCTATTTATTTGATGCAAAGTGTTTTTAGCCCACTCCCGGAGTGAGCCAGAAAAGCAAGTCAACCTAAGGGCACGCACACCCTCCAGAGACGACTAGACACAAAGAAGGGGTGAGATCAAGCGATGAGGGGGGTGGACCAAGTCATCTTCCAGCAAAGCTGCTGGAAAGACCTAGCCCAAGAAGAGGAGAGATGAGAGTGTGGGGTGAGGAGGAAGGCCCAAGGGGGGTGTCTTGGTGTGAGTCCTGGGGCAACACAAATTCATCCATATTTTCTTTTGGGAGCATGCTCTCCTTCGTGTGTCCATCCATCACACTTCTACAGCAGTGGGACCAGAACCAGGGTCTTGCTTGAGGATCTCCACATGTGATTCAGGAGCACCTTTGGTGGGCATCTAGTGATTCATTCCTCTGGTTTATTGACCCTTCCTGCCAGATCCAAGAAGGTGGCACAGCAGAAATTACTCCTGACCTTCTCCGAAGCGAGGATGAGGACAACCCTCCAGAAGAAGTGGTTTATTCCATCAGGACTCCGCTCAATGGGAAGATTGTGTTGTCAGCGGGGAACGTCGTCCAGCGGTTCACCCAGGCCCAGATCAACAACCGGACGGTTCAATTTGTCCATGAAGGTTTGTAACCGAAAGAGGGGGTGCTCCATGCAGAGAGGACGGACAACACAGAACAATTCCTCATACCAAATCAGACCTTTGGTTCATCTTGGCTCAGTATTGAGCCAGGAGTGCCCAAAATTTTGGGGTCAGCTGATACATCTGGCACCATGGCAAGGGGATCAAACATGGTGCACCGCAGGGCACCATGGTGAGCACAACATCCCGAAACACACACAAGGCAATTGGTGGGACTGAAGAAGCAGGAATTTGGCCAAGAACCTCAGCAGAGGGTAGAGGTGGGATCTGAGCTCCAAAATAAAGCAAAGACACACCCTGTTGGACTCCAGCGTTGGTAGTGGTGGAGGGCAGGACGTCCCCTTGCAGAAAGCTAAAAATAATAGGGACAAACCATCTTAAGCGATAAAATTAAAATCAAGAAGGACAAGAAACCTGGTCCTGCCCAGAAGAGGTGTCCACAGACTGGCAGCACTGGGAAGAAAGGTCTTCCCCAGAGCACTGTCCTCTCTCAGAAGGTGTCTTCACTCGCCAAGTCCAGTTTGAAGATAAAGACCCCCTTTAAGAAGGGAGAGATGGGACCTGAGGTTGTCAGGTAACCCTTAGGGCAGAATCCAACCCGGTATTTTTGTCCCTGCAGATTCCTTTGTTCTCCACTCATTCTGTTGTGTACTGTCCAGTTAGCAGTTTCTGGGCAATCCAAAATGTGAACATCCATGCTCATTTCTGAAAGGAGGAAAGGCAGTCCTGCTTCCTTCCAGAAACTGCATTTACACTCTTGTGGGGGTTTCCTCTAGACATTGTTCTTCTCCCTTGGGGGAGGTACTGGTCCGGCTTCCATGACAAAATCAGCCAGAACCACCATTTGTGGAAGGAACTGATGCATGGAAAAGAATCAGCAGAGCCATAAACACCCTGTTGGATTCTTCCCAACATGCAATGCAAAACTGGAGAGCATCCAAAATGATCCATTGGACTAGAGAGGTGAAGGCTCAGGAAATTGAAAAGACAGGCGTTGTTTCCTTCCAAGAACTCGCCGTAAGACTGTTGACCTTGAGTCTGCACATTCCTGAGTCGTCAGTTTGTGTGTGTGTGTGTGTGTGTGTGTGTGTGTGTGTGTGTAGGTATTCGTGAAGAGATCTCTGAGAAAGCTGACCCCTGTGACCAGCATTATTTTTATATTGGCTTCCATTTCGCATATGGAATTGTGTGCATATCTGGTCTTCTTTTCTCCTCTTCGTGGGTGATGCGTGAGTAGTCATGGCAAAGTCAGGAGATGTTGGTGTAGAAATTTCCCCCTGCATGCCAGCCTTAGCCTACTTTCCCATTGTTGACCTTCCCACAGGTCCTCTGGATGGAGGGTTTTCCTTTGACGTGTCTGATGGAGAGAACATGTCGCCTGGACACTTCTTCTCTGTGAAGGCCCAAAAGAAAGTGGTCATTACTCTGGAGAACAAGCAAGATCTGACTGTGTGCCCAGGTATGCTATCTGCAAGGAGCAAATTTGCCCCATCAGGGTGTGGGACATTAAAAAACGGGTGGGAAATTTCCATTGGAGGCAGCCTAGATATTTGCCTGGGGAGTGGTAGTCCTCTCTAGGCTTCTGGGATACTCCCGAGACTTCTGGGACACATCGGAGCATGCTAAATGCACATCCAGACTCTTCCACTTGGAATTGCAGGTCCAGAATCACAAAAAATAAATGCACAACTCCATGCATATATGAACCAAGCACAGCAGGGGAAGACTAGACTGGACTCCCTCCCTTAAAATCTGCTCTGGGTTTATTCTGGTTTAAGCTTGCAAAGGTTTTCTTCCTGCTGTATGTTAGAGATTTATCTTAGTGTGACTGTGGAGATCCGTGCTCTTTTTCTTTATGTGCGAAATCTAGGGCAAAACATTCCTCACACCCTATGCATTTATTTGCTTGTGTTATTTTAAACTTTTCTGTACTGTCCACGACCAAATAGTCTAGGGATGGTCTTACAATAAAACAAAGCACAGCATCAGTTCTGTATAACAAAACCCCAATTAAAATCACACAGTCTAACCTTAAAATGTTGGGAAAATAAAAAGGTTTTGGTCTGGCACCGAAAAGAATAAAGTGTCAGCGCCAGGCAGTTCTCTCGAATGACAAGCACTTATTTGCA
The DNA here is from genome assembly GCF_004798865.1 of Varanus komodoensis. NCBI lineage: Eukaryota > Metazoa > Chordata > Lepidosauria > Squamata > Varanidae > Varanus > Varanus komodoensis. The sequence goes on from NW_025335817.1 coordinate 179,329, forward strand.
CTTCCTTTTAAAGGTTCTTCTCAGCCAATAAGAACCCAGAACCTGAAAGCAATGACCAATGACAACGAAGAGGGCCAGTCCTTATTTTACATCATCAAGCAGCCGCCGCGGTTTGGCAAGCTGCTGAACATCCAGAAGGGCGAGGCTGGTGGAGAACTTCAGAACTTCACCCAGGCAGAGGTAGGGCTAGAGAGCATTCCTCCTTCGATGTGCCTCCTTTCTAGATGACCTTGCCTTCGATCAGTGGTAGAGCGCTGTGCGGCTGGCCAAGGATGCTTCTTCACCCAGTGGACCCGATCGAAGGTTCTTCAGCTCAGGACACCCCCAGGCACCTACAAAGGACAGCAGAGCATCCCAAGCGATCTGCATTGTATTCCTGAAGACGTGATGGGGCTGGTTTAAGTCAGCGGGAAGAGAAAACGTGCACATTGCTAGAGGCGGCTTTGCTTTTTAACTCAGGGCTGACAAATGTTCCAGCTTGGTGTCCTCCAGATGTTCTGAACAACCCTTCCGAGCTTTATTTATTTATTTAGAATATTTCTATGCCGTCCTTTCGCAGAGCCTCAGGACGGCTTACATAAATACACAAGAATAATAATATGAGACATGATACAAATAAAATTCCAGATCCACCCTGGCTGCAGATTAAAACAAATATGGCTAATATTAAAAGTTTTTGAAATATTGTTGAAATAAAAAGGTCTTAGCCTGGCACCGAAAAACAAATAATGACGGTGCCAGGCGGACCTCTCTGGGGAGCGCATTCCAGAGATGGGGCGCCACCGCAGAGAAGGCCCTCCTCCGGGTACTCACCCTCCTAATGTCCTTCAGGGAGGGCTCCCAGAGAAGGACTTCTGCTGCCGATCTCAGGGGGCAAGGGGGCAAATACGGAAGAAGGCATTCCTTTAAGTTGCCAGGTCCCAAGCTGTTAAAGGCTTTATAGGTAATAACCAGCACCTTGAATTGAGCCTGGACTTCGATGGGAAGCCAGTGAAGCTGGTAGAGGACTATATGAGAACAACACCCACTCCCCGTCAGCAACCTGGCTGCTCTATTTTGCACCATCTGAAGTATCCGAACTGTCTTCAAGGGCAGCCCCACGTAGAGCGTGTTACAGAAATCCAACCGGGGATTGGATTCCCAACTTCTGACTCGCCTGGCTGGGGGAATGGAATGGAATGGCTGGAACCCGGAGCAAGGAAGTACTCCACAGTGCAACTTTTGTTGGGTCCCACTTGTGAGGACCAAATGCAAAACAAGCTCCAATTCTATGCATACTTATCTAGGAGGTTGTCCCACTAGACTGTGCCAGGTGTACCTCTGAGGCTTGCTCTGACAAGAAGGGCCTAAGAATATATATTTTTTAAGCAAATGATGTCAACCTTATTGGTTTCCTTCCATCATAATTTCTCTTCTTACTCATGTGCAAACAGGTGGATGCTGGATCAATATTCTATCAGCATGAAATGCCATCAGAGCCTTTTTGGATCCTTGAGGATGGTTTCCAGTTCCAAATTTCTTCTCCCTCCACGATCACGGACCCATACGACCTCAGAGCATCCATATCATTCCAGGCCAGCTGTCCCAAGCTCACTACTCGGCTGTGGAGAAACAAGGGTGAGGCAGAATCACGCACACTGCATGTGTATCTAGTTAGAGTTCTGTTGTGAAGGAACGCACAGGGACAAGCTTCACAATGGTTTTCCTTCCTTGTCTTTCAGGCCTCACTGTTCCAGAAGCTCAAAGTGCTGTGATCAATGTCTCGTTATTGGATGCTTCCAACCTCCTCAGCAGAGAACCAGATTCTGAAAGAGCATCGTATAACGTGGTATTCCTTATTACAGAGCTACCCACTTATGGGACCCTGTCTGTCCCCGATGGACCCGTGGATAGAAAGCATCCCTATTTCCTGCAGTCTGACCTTCTTGCAGGTGGCTTGGAATATTCCCACCACGGGTCTGGAACCCTGGATGATCATTTCAGATTTAGTGCCTGGCTCCGACACAACACTGTGGGATCTATTCAACCCCCAGAAAAAGAAAAGGAATCTGTCATTTCTGGAATTTTCAACATTACAGTGAGTGACAGTAATGAGAGGTCACCACGGCTGGTCAGCAAAGGACAAATTCTGCAGGTCCTCCAAGGTTCTTCCATTGCACTCTCCCAAGAACAGTTGAATGTCAAGGACCCTGACAGCTCCCCTGAAGAAATCAAGTATGACATCCTCTCTGGGTCACCAGGCGGCTTTGTGATCAACGTCCATGATAAGCAGACGCCTATAACTCAGTTTACTCAAGCAGACATCAATGCGGGACACTTAATGTTCATTGCCAATGGAACTAGCTCTGCTGGAACCATAGACCTTGCCATTAGTGATGGAAACAACCCGAGCATCTTCACCTCTCTGAAAATAATGGTTCTCCCAGCTTTCACTTGGGCAACAGATCAGACCACTTTGGAGATACAACAGGGTTTGAACCAGGCCTCAATCTCCCACAATCACCTTCTTGGGTCTCTTGACCAACCAGACCAAAATACACTGTATAGGCTTATCAAGGAACCACAATTTGGCCAGGTCGAGGTCAACCGAAAGACTGTGACAGAATTTTCACAGAATCAGGTGGATGATGGAGAAGTGACCTTCAGTTTTACAGAGTTTGCCTCCTCTGAAGATGAATTCCAGTTCCTTGCCACATCAGGAGAGGTCAATATATCGGGGGTGGTACATGTCATGGTCAAAGCCTTGGTCAAAACTCAGCAAGAGGCTCTTTGGCCAAGAGGAACTACTATCCAGCTCGATACCAGCATTCTTGATGCAAGTGAGCTGGCCAACAGAACAAAGAGTGTCCCAGAGTTCAAAATCCTCCAAGCACCCCGAAGCGGCCAGTTTGTGAATGTCTCCAGTGACCTGAAGAACCAGCCTGTCCCCATTGATGCCTTCACCCAGCACGACCTGGAGAGAGGGCTAGTTGCCCTAGAAATAGGGGAGATGGCCGACCCTGAGAAAGGTATCCAGAAAGACAGTTTCCTCTTTGAGTTGGTGGCTGACGGGATCCCTCCTGCCTCAGAGTCAATGACCTATGCCACCGAGGCCTTCAACTCCTCAGCGTCCTACGGAGTGACACTGCTCAAAGCACCCAGTCTCCATGAGGCCAGCCACAGCCCCACTTCCCAGAGTATCACTCCATCTTCCCAGACATTTATGACCCGGCCTCAAGAGTCGGAGAAGCCCAGCCAGAATTCCAGCAAGCCGCGAGTTCTGCCAACAGTCCGAGCAGACCAAGGGCTGCCGACCAGCGCAGCTCCAGCAGAAAAGGGGACGCTGCTAGGTTTCATTGAAGCCAATATGTTCAGCATCATCCTTCCTATCTGCCTCATCCTCCTTCTCCTGGCTCTGATCCTCCCCTTGCTTTTCTACCTCCACAAGCGTAACAAGACTGGCAAGCACAATGTCCAGGGCTCACCCCCCAAATACAAGAACGGGACGCTGGTGGACCAGGAAACTTTCCGGAAGACAGAGCACAGCCAAGGCTTTCCTCTGATGAGAGTTGACACACTGGAGGCCAAAGAGGCAGGGCCAAACTCAAAGGGGGCAGGCCCAGGAGGGCAGCAGGATCCAGAACTGCTTCAGTACTGTAGGACATCCAACCCGGCCCTGAAAAACAGCCAGTATTGGGTCTGAGTGCTGGGCCAAGGGACCAAACAGAAGAACTCTCTCTGGGTTGAGCTCCATGGTCTCTGTGGTTGCCTAAGGGCCTTTTCACCCCTTCCCTCTGCTCTCCTCCTTCCTTTTTGCTGCTCTGTATAAGAGACAATACACAGAACGCAAGGAAGTCCCTGCATTCTCTGGGTTCCTCCAGACCTGCCTTCCTAGAAGATGTTGGTTCGCCCCAAGGAGATCCCCTGGAATGGCACAAGCGAGAACCCAACAAAGCTCTTTATTTTTGTTCTGAGTATAGAACAGTATAGATGTATAGAAAAGCTCAGATTCTTTGCTGAAGGATCAAAGCTTTCTTCTAAAGAAAGCAAAAGCTAAAGCTCTTGGGGATGTGACAATATGCTTAAAAATATGCAGGCCATGTGAAATCTTAGAATCCAAAGGGAAACCAAATGAGATGGTTCAGCGCTCAGGGGTGGAGCATCAGTGCCTTACGTAACTCTTCCCTGCAACTAGAAAATGCCAAAGCAAAGATGTGCAAAAAGGGGGAAATGTAACCATTGCAGAATGAGTTGTGCAAAACGAGAAAAAGCGTGGACATTAATGTAATTTATGCAGATTGCAGAATGCTACGTTTTAGATCTTGCACTGAAGTGATCATGGCATGGCCACATCTGGTGATCTTTACCAGCACGTGTGCAGTCCTGAACCTTTGGGTAGCTGAGAAATGGCCTGACCCTAAAGATGGATCAACGTGCCATTTGGTAGGCAATTCCGAGAAGCCTGCCAGGATGTGTGCGGGGAGGGGGGGCAGTTTCCCAGGCAAATATTTGCGCATCTAAATAATGAGGCATCAGGCGCTGCTGGTGAGAGCAGCACAAGGCATCGGGGTAGTTTGTTTCAACAAGCCAAGCACTGAGCCGTTTGAGAATGCTTTGGGTCATTCTGAATCATGCGGCCCAACCCACAGCAGGAGTTCTCCATGCACAGAAAGATTTCCCCAGATGTGTCTCCAAGCCTGGAAGATGAACAGTAACTCACACTGATTTCCATGAGGAGCCAAAAGCAACTCTCTAGGGCGAGGCAGTTCCGAAAAGGCACTGGCTGGTGTCTAAGGCTGGGAAATGGATCCCCAGCCAGGAAAAACCAAACCCAAACCCTACCCTACTAAGGAAAAAAGAAAGCGTGACATTACTGATCCCCCCATCTCTGTAGATATCTTTTGAGCATTTTGTGAGATGGGCCATTGAGATGTTTGCTCAGAAGTCTAACTGAATGCAGTGGGGCTTACTCCCAAGTAAGCACAGCTTGGCCCTGCACACTTCAAGAGCTCCGTGGAGAACAGAATCAAAGGTGATAGACCTCTCTGTTCACTGCCTCCTCCAGTAATAAAACTAAGCAGGTCGTGTGACATCATCAATCTCAGAGTCTCCTTTCTATGTTCAGCGAGTGGAAGCCAATAATGTGCCACCGGCTAGGGAAATGTTGAGCTGCAGAAGGCATTACTGGGACGAGAAGGTCTTTCTGTTCTGCCACCATAGTTTTAGTTAGCTCCATAGCCACCAGCCAACCAGAGGCTGCGGCGTGTCGGTCGAAATTCCAGGCCACCTGCTGAGTGTTAGCCAGCATTAAACAAGGCAAGTCCGCAGCCCCTTTACTTCTGAGACAACCAATCAATTCAGGCAACATTCTGACATAAGGTGGGTTGCCAGGTGAGGTGTCCTAAGGCAAAAGCCCCTGTGAGGGATTGGTTGAACAACCTGGGTACGTTCAGAGCCTGAAGAAGAGAAGATTAAGGAGAGCCCAAAGTGGCGTTCAGATATCTAAAGGGCTTTCATGAAGAAGGCACAGCAAATGTGGCCTCTGCAGAGGGCTGGACGAGAATCAGTGAGTGGAACTGGCAAGGAAGTGCATTTCTGTTCAGCCTCGGGAGAAACGTGCTCCTAGCCTTGGGAAGTGGTGAGCTGTCCTTCAGTGGAGGTATTTAGGGAGAGGTCCTCTGTCAGGGGGTGGTGCAGGTGGTCTGTTGGATTGAATGCTGCCCCCGTCCCTTTACTGCTGTGCTTTTTCGTGTCTCCGTGCATTGTTTTATTCAAGTTTTATTTATGAGTGTAAACTGCCTTGAGTGCCATTTTCCTGGGTAGAAAGGTGGGCTGCAAAATAAACACATCAATCAATCAATCAATCAATCAATCAATGCAGATCCTGCACTGAGCAGGGATTGGACCTCATGATCTCCAAAGGTCCTTCCAAATGAAAGGATCTACAATCTGATCATTCTAAGGAAACCCAGGGGACTCTTCCTTTCAGTTTAATTCTTGGTGCTCCGCCATCTTTTCTACCAGCACGGCCATCAATGACGGGCAAGCTGGCTCTGCTCCTCAAACCGGGAAAGCAGAAACACATTCCTTTCTTTTCCTTCTGCTGCCAGGAAATCCTCCAGGTCTCAAGAGGTTGTGCTTTGTCTTCCAAGTACATATGGAACATAAATGACAATGAACTGCTCCTCTGGGGTAGCAGAAGGTAGATCTATTTTGGACTTCAGTTCCCATAAGCACCTGCCAACATGGCTAGGGGTCAAGAATGCTGGGAGTTGAAGTCCAAAGATCTGTAGCTCCACTCGCTGCCCCATCTAGAGTAGACCATGGATTGTTTTGAGTGCACAGAGAATACAATTCCAGGATATCTGGGAAAGGACTGGTTTCGGTAGCCATAACCTTGTATGTTGTTTATTTTAAAAAAGAAAAGTCTATCAAATGTCGCTTCACACTGATAGGATATTTATAACAAGTTGACCAACTTTGTAAAGAATGTTGAAATAAAGTAGATTATTTTTAAACGATGTGGTCCTGTGAACACTCTCAATGGGGTGCTGTGTTTACAACAGAGCGACATTGACATTCACGATTTCCCCAGTGCCCTCCAGATATTTTGTAGTACCACGCCCATCATCCCCGATCCATATTGTCCGGGGACTGGGGAAGCTGTAGTCATAAGAGCATAAGAAGAGTCATGCTAGCTCAGGTCCAGGTTCCCTCGAGTCCAGCACTCCTCGAATTGGGCATGAGTGTAACAACACCTGCCAGAATATTTGCAGGTCACACCATTATTTAGCCATTCCAGGGATATGCTTCTTTCCACAAGCAATTGCTCAAATAGCCAAGTTAATCCTGCACCAGCGACTGCTGCGATTCAGTGGAAATTCCCTGCAACGACCGTCCAAGCCCCCTGGGGGCACTGGCTGGAACTGCGGAAGAATCGGTCCTCCAGATGTGAGGCTCAGCGACCTCCCTACGCATCTCTGCGTTGCATAACAGAGCAAGCGTTTGCCTTTGGGAAGAAACTGCTTCACTGGGGCGATCGTGTTTCGTGCTCGCAGCAGCCCAGCGAGACCAAGAAGGAATGACTCGCCAAAGGTCAGAAAACAAACTTCATGGCTGAACAGAGACCTGAACCCAGGCCAAGGATCCAAGTCCAAGATGGACATCTCGAACCAGCAGTCAAAGGGCCTGGTGCAGCTATTCCGGCTTTTCTTTCTTCATGGACTTTCCTCTGGAAAGGAAAAAAGACAGAAGAGGCAGTGGGAAACCCGGGGTAGCTGCAAGGGGGAGGAGCTGTCGCCTGCGCCACCGCTGAACGAGGCAGGGTGGAGCCTCTCAGTCCAGAAAGCTGCTATCTGCTGCAGCCACTAGCTTCAGGATCGATGCCAGCTCCAGGTTCCTGGGGGTCCGTGGGCAAGGCTCCCTTCCTCAGTGAGCCCTCCTTCTCACTACCGAGTCCCTAGTTGCACCTCATGTTCGCCTCCTCACCACTGCCACATGCTTGCTTGGCAGGCAAAGCGCCAGTGAGAAAGTCTGCAAGAACTGACTTCTCCTCCTTCTCACCACCACTGTTGTCTGGGCCAGAGCAGGAGGCAGGTGAAGGAGCAGCAGGGGGCTCTCGTCTGTGGCCCTCTGCTGGAAGTGCACCTTGACCGGTGCCCAGTTATGCTGGCTGTTTGTGATGGCAGATCGGATGCAGAGAGAAGATGAGGAGGGAGAGGAAAGTGAGGCTTGTGGACAGCTCTAAGGAGCCATGCCCAAGCTCCACATATACCTGGACCTCCACCTGGGAATTTGTGTACCTCAGAGGATTTTCCTCCTTGCCTTTCAGCCAGGCGGAACTCCTGAATCAACTTGCAAACAGGAAAGTCAAATGAGGCTAGGGATATACAGAAGTTTTGTGAGCAGTCTTGGGTCCAGCTGCTGGAAGGCAGTGATTCCAGGCAGCTTCCAGGCTCTTCCCTCTGGGAGAAGGGGACAGACGGAGGTGCAAATGGGCCTTGAAGGCTAGCTAGCTGTGGTGAAGGTGGCAAAGACACTGCCCAGAGCAATCTGCCGAGCATCCAGCTTTACCCTTCACCTCTGTCACAGCAAACAGTGCCACTTCTGAGTGGCAGCAGAGTCTGTCCTGTTCAGATGCTTCTGGAAGTTTCTGATCTTCTAGAAAAAGCAGAAAATAGAACGTCCCAGTGTACAGAAGGCATCTCCCTTGGCTTTGCTCCTCCACCCTGCGGGGAGGGTTAGGATTGGGATTGGCTGCTGGAGGAGGCTGGAAGCTCTGGATGAACCGAGCAGCGTGGACGAAGGAGAATCAGGCAGAATGAGTGACCACAGCACGCAGGAAAAGGCCTCCTCACGGGCAGGCCATGCCGATTCCCATCTCTGCAAGCCTACACCAGCTTTAAAACAACACATGCTGTCTGCCTGTTTGCCTGCACTGTGATATTTAGCTACTGCTTTTCCTACAGCTGCACTGGCGAAGCTGTTTGCAAAGGGGGAGCGGGAATGTCATAAAAACTCACACGAATAAAGACAAAGAGCAGTCAACAAGCCCCAGCACCAGCCCTGCAAAAGCCTTTATTAAGTCCCTGGAGTGCAGCTCGCATTCCTTCTGCGCTCGCGAGCCAAGATCGTGGTTGTGGGACCGGCTTCAGCCACATCGTCTGCAGGGCTGGATCAAAGAAGCGGAGCTGGAATTTCCCGGGAAAGAGGGGTGGGGGCTACGATTTCCTCAGTGCGTCGCTGTCAGGTTCAGAGGCGACATCCGTCCCAGTCGCCCTTGGCCGGGTCCAAGAGCAGGAGAGGGCTGAGCCATGCCTTCCTGCCAATCACCTTGGTGAGCTTCCAGGGGCAATTTGTTTTTCCACTGCAGGAAGCAGGAAGTGGTTGATCCAGCAGGGCTGGGCTACAGCGCCCCCTTGTGGAATGGCCAGAGGCGGTACTGCAGCTCTTCAGCCCACTGTTGGCCTTGCCAGCTCTGTGTACAGCTCGCCCAGGCAAGGTTCCTCACTTGGGTGCCTCATCTTGCTGAGCTGTCTAGAAAAGTGGATTCCATCCATTGAGTCCTTCGACACGTCCAGATGACCTCATAAACATTCCTTCCTCTGCACACCATTGAAGGATCCAAATTTTTATATTTATGGTTGAGAGAGAAGAACATGCACCCCAAACAACTAAACATTTCGGCTGAAGTTCTGGATCCGTGATGAATCCTCAGTGTGAAGAGGCGGGAGATGATTGGAAAATGACAGGGGGCGATTTCGTCTTAGTTCAGGGAAGTGCAGGTGAGGTTATGACCCTCTGTGATCATAGGTTCAGGGTGTTTCTCTCGCGTGTTAGGTGTGACACGCATATTTCCAAACAGGTCTTTTGCAGTGCTTAAGAGCATTCTGCTTCAGATTAAGCTCTGTCTCTGCTCCTCAGCTGGGGTAAAGGGAATGTTAATGAATATAGCGAAAGGAGAAAGACGTGCTGGACAAGTTTACAAATAACCTCAAATTCCTTTGGCTTGTATTCATTGAGGGCAATTCACCCCCAAGTAAAGCTGTTTGAAACGACCGGAATTTCCAGTGTATCCTACCAATGGACTGCTTAGCCACAGGAAACTCAAGAGATTTTCGTCCTCATTTTACAGATTCTGTAGCAACAAACTCCAGTCTGTCCCCAAATGTCCAGTCAGCATTGCCAATTCCTGGGCAAGTCCATGTGCAATCATTTTAACCATGTCCACACAGACCGTGTTGTCAGCTGCAGTCCCTTAAATTGCCACTTTCAAGAAGATCTTCAGACGAACATAAAAAATAACAGCACATGGATTGTGCCTGCCACTCGGGCAAAGTAGGTTCGGGCCAAGCCAAGTGGGTGATATTTAAATACATGGTGTGACTTTGTACTAGACAGATTCTCAGCCTCGCTCCTTGCCAGGGACCAAGGCTTGTCCTTGCCAGAGGTCTACAGGGAGATCGCTACCATCAAAAGCTTAGCACATTGAAAGCATCGGTCTTGGAGAAGCAATTCATTGCGTGGTGCTTGAGTTTATTGGATATACTTTGGTGAATGAAGAACTTTCACAAAGGAAATGTCTGTGGCCTGGAATATGAGAAGGGAAAACCCCAGCTGTGACACAGGGCCCTGCTCTGCACCTTTCATCTTGGGAATCTAACCCCGGCCCAACCTCACCTGATGATCCAAGTTACAAGGATGTGCCAGGAAAGGAGAGAGAGAGGAATTACTGTACGGTGGCTTTTGTGCTCTGCAGAAAAGCTCCATGTAAATCGGAGAAGGAAGCCGTATCTTAAATAACTTGCGTTTGTTCCCCTCTGAAAGGCTGATGGGTCACCTGCCACCTGTTGGACATCTAGAAAGGTTATCAGGTGGCTGTTACCTAAAGCCAGCTCCCTTCTGCCAATCCAGAAATGCTGGCCGCAGAGAAGGGAATTTCCTGGGCTTAGCGGCCGGCTTGTGTGAAAAGGACTGGAGTGAAACTTTATACCAACAGCTGGGTGTTAGTTCCTGCGGCAGACGCATGTGTTATGCAAGCTGCGAGTGCAGAGAGAGGCAGTCAGAGATTTCAGGGGTCTCCATCCTTCGGTACCCCTCAACCCGAGACCGTGTTTTCATTCAGGGGTTTCTGGCAATGGCTGGAATCAGCTAGGCCCAAGCAGGTTACTCTGAAGAAGGCAAGAGGAGCAAAAGAAGCTGTTAAGTCAGACATGCTGTCAAGGGACTTCAGGGCAGACCACGGGCTGCAATCGCGAGCATGCCTGCGTCCCATTGAAGTCAATGGGCATACAGATGTGTGGTCATCCTTAGGACCACATTGTTGGAGTGTGTGTGTTTTTAAAACAATCATCATGGCTCAGGGCTCTGCAGGCACCCTGACTGGAAGGAGGCATTGCTCCTGATGTCGCTGCCTGACAGGCGGCCCTCAGTCCTCAGGTAAAAGAAAGGCACTCTGTACATGCTCAGACAGTCAGAGCAGAAAGTTGCACACTTCGGCCAAAAGAGACTTCAGCATGAAACTGCCATGTAAAAACTGAAGCTGCGTAAATTTGCCGCAATCAGACTTGGCTGGCGAGAGGCAAGGAGCGGATTACTTCTGACGAAAGCCTTTGTCCTGTTTAGCTGTTAATGTAAACGAATGGTCCTGCTGTGCCAAGTGGCCATTGCTGGGGGAACTCACACACCCTGATAGTCTTTTCCTGTTTCCAACTGGGTTGCATTTCCTTGGTACTCCGGATTCCTGTGAATGTGGAACACGTACCTGGCCAGTCAGCCTTCCCTGCGTAATAATGCCTCCTTATTCTTTTTATGGAAAGAGAAGGAAAATATTTATAAATATTTACTGTGTTCAAACAGATTTCTCACATCTCCTGAAGAATGTGCTCTATTATTTAAGGCTTTAAGCGATGGGACGGCATAAAAAAACTCCAAAGAAATAAATAAATAAAATCAAAAAGTTATGAAAAGCCCTTCTTCCCCCGAGAACCCACCAGGGACTTCACCGTCCTGGACACCAACAGTGCCACTGCAATGGCACAGAATCTGCAGCCGAAATTCAGCTGCAGGGCAGCGAAAAAGGGACTCGTTCTCTTTAAACCAGTGTAAGTAGTTGTTTTCATGCACAAATGTGTTTCGTGCTGGTTCCCATTTTGCCTGTTCTCGCCACGGACTTCACCTAGAAGAGAAATGTCAGCTTTTGCCTCCACACTGCTGGAATGGTGGCAGAAGCAAAGGTGAGGGGCATAAAAAAGGTCTGGGGGGGGCACATGTTGTCCACCCTTGCTTTAAACAATTTCTACTTCTAGAGAAAGGCTGGAAGAACCTCAAATTGTCGCATGTCTCATCTGTTTCTTAGCCCTGCAAAGCTCAACTGACTCACAAGCTGGGAACGGTTAGCATCCTGCATCCCGCAAATGCTCACTTGAAAATGCATTTCCTCAAAACCAAACTCTACAGAAAATAGGGCCAGGATGGAGCAGGAACGCAAAATATGCTGTTACTTCTCTTTTTGGAAATCTAACGTGTGGGTCAAGTTCTTCCACTGCTCCAGAAAAGTTCTCTGTCCCCCACAAGAGAAACTTCCCAGGCCAGCTCTTCTCATGCCAAGAGCAAGTCCTCCTGGCCCCTGGCCCCGAGGTCAGAACTTCTCCGTAGCTTTCCAGCCCCCATAGCAGTGCCAAGCTCTGTGGCCCAAGGTGCCTGTCCCATGCAGCTCTTCAGATACGAACACCGGGATGCGGATTCTGAACCAAGAGCAGGCTAGTCCAAGATAGTCTGCAGCCTGAGACAAATTAGTGGGCTCCCCTCCTTGGAGTTTTGCACACACAAGCCACTTGGCCTGACAGAAACAGCTTTCTTCACCACTGATCTGAAGACAGCAGACGAGTTAAGGTCTTGCAGACGTGTAGCTATCGCTCTGCCCCCAAATCTCTTGCTGCTGTACCCTCGCATCTGCTGCCTGAAACGGGGATGAGCAAATCTGACCATTTTGCTTTCTCGCAATTCAAATGCTTCAAAAAAAAAAAAAAAACCTCATGATTTTTCTCACCAAAATGTGAGAACTGCAAAAAACCAAACTGAAACCAAATCATCGCTCATCTGCACTGGCCCAATTCAGTCAGGGCAGTGATTCTCAGCATGGAGAAAACCGTGATACGCTTTGTCTCCCGTGCAGCTGCTAAGAGGCGGAGCTGATCAGAACAAACACACAACTGGGAGCAAAATGCAAAACACTTAATGGACAAATCTGCCAGGTTTTGCCTCATGGTAGAGCCGGTTCTGGTAGGATCCAGCAGCAGCAGCAGCAGCAAAAGGGTGGATTGCGCGGCTCTTTAACTCCAGCCGTCTTTGGATGAAGCTCAGGCACTCTTCCTTCTGCAGAGGCGTCAAGCCCACGTCCTCCGCTGCGGGTGTGGGTGAGAGAGTGGATTCCTCGGATTCCAAGCAAGAAAAGAATCTCATATTTGTGTGTGAAAGAGACAAACAGAAAGGCGGACGGGCCATCTTGGAATCAGATCCAGGAGGGCGATGAACCCTGCTGGGGCTTGTGAGAGGGACACGATGCGTCCATTCTGCAAGGGGGAGAAAGGCATAAAATGCTGTGGGGATTATTCCCTCGTGCGTTCTCCCCATTGCCTGGTATGGCGTCTGCACACAGCGGGAGGGGGCCCTCGTGCATGAGTCCATACGCATGATGAGCACGAGGAGTCATTGCCGCCAATCAAATTCTGAAAAATAGGCAAGAGGAGCATGCAGCTTGCCTGCTAGGCCCAGGAAGCCTCTGGAGCAGAGTCCCTCCATCCCAGGTCAGCGGGTTTCCGGCTGCATCTCTTGGGAAGCTCCTACAAGAGTGCCAGGTCCAGGCTCGGCGTGAGAGCCCCTAGGGCCCCTCTCTGAATGGACCCCCCGTCCTTGCGACTGTCATTGGCTTGTCTCCTCCTTCCTTACCACCATCAGCTCTGCCCGTTGGCTTGCTTGTCCTTCTGCATTGTGGTCCTCACAGCCTGCCGGCTGGCTGGCTTCCTCCCTTCCTCCTCCTCTCCACCACTGTCATCGCTGCCCAGTCATCTCCCCCTCTCCTTGCCGCAGCCCACACAGTCCATGGGCTCGCCCTTCTCCCCCTTGCCGTCCTCTCGCTGCCCGTTTGCCCCTCCGTCCAGGAGGAGAGCCCACGGCAATCGCAGGCAGTTCCCCACCCCGGGTCTTGTTATTGCTGTCGAGCCCAGAGGAAGCCAGCAAATGGGTGGCCACCACGAGGAGGAGGAAGGGCCGGTCAGTCCACAAACTCCAGGGAGGCGTCACTGCTGTTGTCCCCTTGCAGGTCTTCCAGGAGGGTCTCCTCTGGGGTCCAGTGTGTCAAGAGCTCCATGGCATCTGCTTTTCCGGAAAATATCCTAAGGCCCTGGCACTGCTCCTGCCCAGCCACCGGCCCCTTCCGGACAGCATGCAGGCCTTTCCTGTTCCGGCTGTCTCAGGAGTCCCCAACTTGGTGGCCACATTTGGAGTGCTGGGACAGTGTTGTGGGCGCCCTCACAATATGGCTGCCTAGGGGGTGGAGGTGTCCTTTCATGACAAGGATAACATGAGCCGCTCTTCAGTGGCCTATGCTTGGATGGACTCCCTCTTTGCGGTTGGCTAGTCGGCCTGCGTACAGCGCATGAAGCACGAGGAACCTGACTCTGCTAAGAAAGGGTGGGAGTCTGTTTATGGCTTTCTCATTATAATACTGGCTTCCCAGACTTCAGCCGGAAAGAAGGTCAGGTCCAGAGCCAAGCTAGGAAATTCAGATCCAGATGTGAAACAGGGGGGTGACTTTGGCGCCGAAGTCTGGAGAAGAAAAGGTTAAGAGAGTGTTGTAACGATTGTGCGTTTCCCTGTGTGGGTATCAGTGTGCCCCCATCTGGAATGTCTCCCGGGGAATTGCCGAGAGCTGCCTCTGGCGCTAAAGAGTATAGCAGAGATTCGGTGTTTAGAGAGGCAATGGTGATTTCAAAGCATTCCCCCCAAGCTGCAAGATCTGTGCCAGCTAATTCTGCAAATCCGTCTTGCTAGATACAACTTGGTTCCATTATCCTAGGGGGCGCCTGCACCCGCATGTGGCTCCCCGGCCTTTGGGATCCACGCAGGGGCCCTCCTGTGTGAACCGTCCCTTAAGGAGGTGAGAGGGAGGGCCGTGAGGAGCAGGGCCTTCTCTGCAGCTGCCCCCTCTATCTGGAATGCTCTCCCCAAGGAGATTCTCCTGGCATCTTCCTTACTTTCTTTTCGGTACCAGGCGAAGACCTTCCTTTTTAAAAAAGCATTTTGATAACTAATTGCCATAGGCCTTTGTTTTGTATGTTTTGCTGTATTTTATTGTTTTTAACGCGCAATATGTTATGGCTTTTATTGTGTTTTAATCTTGTGTTGTGAGCCGCCCAGAGGTGCTGTGGCGCAGTGGGCCGGCATTCGAATGTTTTAAGGAAGGGGAGGAGGAGACAGAGTGGCAGAAGGCCACCTGTTGGCTCATGCATGGCACCCGGCCATCTCCCCTCCTGGCCCCCGTCCCAGCTTGAACCCTGAACACAATGACTTACCAGAGGCAGGGACCTGAGAAAAGGAAGTGTTTCTGGTGGAGCAGAACCATGCCTCGTGTGGTGGGGCTTGATGCGCAGCCACGGGAAGTGCACAGCAGCTCACATCATGTCTCCACGGCTCTTCTCAGTGAGGGACTGTCCATGTGTCATGTTTATGCAAGCCGTCCTTTGTCTCAGGAGCACTTGCATAAGCAAATGTCCCCATGGACAGCGGCCCAAAGCTGCAGCTTTGACTCACAAGTGGGGGAAAAGCATTGACGTGGATGTTGATCCCAACATGTGCTCCCTACGTCGGGGCCAATGCCTGCCCTGCTTGCACCAAACCACAGCGAAACATCTCGATCCAAAATAGCATTCAAAGCCACAGGCTGAGCCTCGCTCTCTTAGGAGTTCACATCGAGAAATGCCTTTCAATTATCATCTGGCAAGACAACGTGCCATTACAAGAATGGCAGGAGATGGAAAAGAAAAAGGCTTCTGTTTAACAGGAGCAGGAATACCTAGCAGATTGCTCAAAGATAAAACAAAGAAGGGTTCTCACAGCCCAGAGACGGAGTGGTTTTCAGAAAGGGTTCAGAGGGGGGCAACAAGTTGGATCCAGGGCCTGCGAACAAAGATGGAAAGAACTGGGCATGTTTCGCCTCAAGAGAAGGATGGGGAGAAATGTGAGAGCACCCTGCGAGGACTTGAAAGGTTGCCACAAAGAGGAAGGCCAAGACCGCATCTCAAGCATCCCAGAGTGCAGGATGTGAAATAGCGGACTTAAGTTACAGGAAGCCAGATTCCGGCCAGATATCAGGGGGAAATTCCTAACTGTTAAAGCAGAATGGCAATAGAACCAATAACCTAGGGAGGGGTGGGCTCTCCCACACTGGAGGCCTTCAAGATGCAGCTGGGCGGGGTGGTTTCGCTGCGAGACCTGCAACAGCAGGCGGTTGGATCTGATGGCCTTCTGGCCTCTTCCAACTCTGTGGTTCTGTGATAGGAGTCCAAAATGGTTGGGGAGAGGCGTTGCTTCCCAGAATTTAAACATACCACCTTTCTGCCATGACTGCCTCTTTCCAGGTACATTTCTGGAGGTGTTTGAATGGTTATGGAAGCTGGTGTATCCAAGGCAAAGGGGCTTTGTCCAAACACAGACCTGATCGTTCCCGCTAAGACTGCACTTCAGTGCTCTGAAGAAGTGTGAGGCATTGGCTGGAAGACTAGGCTCCAGGAGGCCAGGGTTCAAATCCTCGCTAATGGGCCACGAAGGTCATGGAGTCGCCACGGGTTGGAAGGCCTCTCGGCTGGAGCTGCCTCATAGTGCTGATGCGAGGATCAAATGGGGGTGAAGACGGTGGGACCCAAGGGCAGCTTCACGCTCCCTTTCCAACAGAAGAGGGGCCTCTAATTGATGTCCTGTCCAATTCCAGTTTAAACCTAAGGACCCATGAGAATTGCTGGCCATCGACTCATGGGCTGAACAGGAAGCCTCACAGGTCATTAGCGACCGTCTTCTACAGGATGGCGAAGTTTACTCAATTTTATTTTTATTTTTTTAAATCTAATGTTGTACTTGTGGATCTAAATTAGCGTATGCACATTTTGTGACCAGTTCCCCCTCTTTTTGATACTGTGCTTCCTCTTTTGGAGAGATCCGGGTGTGTCTATGCCAGGCACACCTCTGGATTCCTTGGAAGGGAGTAGATCTAAACGTAAAGACCAAATAAAGCATATACTCGTTCCCGTCTGAGAAGGCCTTTTGCTTGGTCAACATGGACAATTTTGTTGTTACATTATTGCTATCTAGGCCAAGTCTTTGTTTTATTTTCTGCTTTGGTTCTTGTTTTTATTGGGATTTTGTATTTATTAATCTGTTTACCAATGTTGTAAATTTTGTTTAGTTTTACTTACTGTTTAATTAGAATGTTTTATTGACTGCAATTTTCTTTTAATATATTGTGTTATGTTTTATTGAGTGTAAACTGTTCAGAAAGCCAACACGGCTGAGTAAATGGTATACGATTTTTTAATAAATGAATAGATAAACTACAACCTTGAATTGGTTTAGCATCCCTGTTCCACAAAGAAACCTGGGAACTGTCATTTTGTGAGGACTGGCAGCAATGGGTCTTTAATCACCTTTGAAGGCACACCAAACTACAATACACAAAACTGGGCAAGGGAAAACCAGCTGTGATGAATCCAACAGATCTTTGCCACGTATGGCTGGTGGCGCCAGTCAGTGGATGGATCTAACCAAACTCGCCTTGCAAATGGCCTCTCCTCCTTTCTCCCTCTTGAGATGGCAGAGGAACAACAAGGAGAGGAGGAAATGTGGAATGGTAAACAGGTACAAGGTCATGCATGAAGCCATTTATTTGACTGCGACAATGCACAGAGCACAGCCTGATCCATTCAACAATTTCCCAACACACAGAGAGAGAGAGAGAGAGAAAGAACAAAACAAACACTTAACTAGTGACAAAGTACACATTTTCTCCAGCTGGAGAATAGCTTCTCATGGCCAAAGCCCTCTCCATTCAGTTCCATGGGTGGCTCTAGAATTGTGGGAAAATTGTATGGGGGCATGCTGGGAAATGTGGAAAAGGAAGAGCCCTTGCACACAACACCAGAGCAGCTGGTGACTTGGAGGCCAAACTCACAGAGCTTGTGCCCACTCTGGGAGTCTTGCCCAAGGGCCATCCAAACCCTGAGGGGGCTTTTGCCTCTCCCTCTGAGTAATAATACAAGAAAACCTTAAAGAGCCTTGCCTGTTCCTGCCATCGACTCTCCCAAACACTTGGAAACCACCCTGTTGCAGGAAAGACTCTTTCCCCTCCAAACATGCCGGGGATGCATTTCTGGATCTAATGCATTTATCATAGTAAGTTAGAAACGTCGTCCCCGAATCTGGATTCTTGCCAGGCAGGGAACTCACTTCCCCACAGCTGGTGTCCATCAGCACACCAAGCAGGTTTAAAACAACCCCTGCAGCTCTTGTTGATTGTTTCCGGCATGAATCCTGCCCGGCAAAGCAGACCCACAGCTGGCTACCTGCCTGGAATGTTGGGCTGGCCTCTATTTTCCTGGGTTTCCTCCCAGCTCCAACTTCCCTTCAAATGCATGTGTCTGGGCGGCAGTGCAACTCAGCCGTGGCCAAGAGAGAAATTAATACAATTTTATTTGATCTGGAAACCTGATGTGCTAGGCCTTTGAAATCCAAAGCACACTTTGTTTTGCGTATCACAACATAAACCTGAGTTTGACACATGCTCAGTTCCAGTCTTCCTCTTAGTAATGGGAATAAATTGATCGATGATTAGGCGAGAGAGAGAGAGAGATCAACCATGGGTTGATCATGGGTTGTTGTTCTACTGTGGACTATCATGATGTCTGAAATCAGCTGTGCTAACAAGCCATGGCTTGTTCACCAAGACCAACTCATGAAAAGAACCCATGTTTTCTGGCTGGGTTGTTCAGTTGTTCACTATGGTTTGTTATCTGAGCTGGGTTCAGACCACACAAAAACCCGGTTCAGTGACAACCCATGCTCAGCCTTTGAGTGGGGGCAACTGTGTTGTCAAGTTGTCAGGTGACTGATTACATCCAGTGTTAATCTACCTGCACCCTTCCAATGGGTTCTACTTGAAGGACCAAGTTGGATTTCAGACCTCCTAATTTATTTCTTATTTATGTTTTACTTAAATTGCATGTTCCGAATAGCCCAAGTTTTTAGCTGCTGTTTTCAGATTCCTGTCTCTGTTTTGCCCTGGAGAGCAAGGGCCATAGTGATATAATTTATGGTTTGGAGGCACCCCCTTCAACTGGAAACTAGTCAACACTGTGTTTGTGGGCATTCCCTAAGGTTAGGTGGGGCTTCGGATTTCTGCCTGAACAGTTGAGTCATGCAGATTCAAGCTGAGTTTTTTCCTCATTCCTCTTGATGGACTTTATTGATGGACTCGGAAATGCCTTCTTACAATACTGTCAGCAGAAGCTTCTAGAACTGCCCTTCTTCAGGGTCCAGTTTCTCACCAGAGGCTGCTGCAAATCCTACACAGACTTCCCTGGAAGCGAGCCCTACAAAAAGCGATGCGGTTTACTCTTGGGTGGCCACAGCTAGCGTGTGCGTGCGAATGGGCGCCTCTTCTTTCTAGCGCTCGCGTCTGTCGGGCGCACATGGTCGTGAAGACAATGTGCAATGCCCAGCTCATCGCTTTGCACATGCCCCGCAGTAGCTTCTCCCGCTTTGCACCTTCCGAGAGCAGTGCATCTGGAAGACAAATTCCTGTGGCACAAATGAACCCAGGCAGTGAAGGAGAGTCACCCAAAGGGAGAGCACGCATTCAGAACTGCTGCTCCTTCTATTGACGGCACAGTCGTAGGCTATTCAGACTAAGTCCTACAATCCTATGCATGTTCAGGCAGAAAATAGCCTACAATCCTATGCATGTTCAGGCAGAAAATAGCCTACAATCCCATGCATGTTCTGACTTTTCTGTCGAAACAGGCAGAGAATAGCACCCTATATTATTCTGCACCTTTTTCTTGTACACTTCCTCCAAGGAGCTCGGAATGACGTACAAGGTTCTCTGCCCACTTCATTTTATCTTCATAATGAGGCAGAAAGGGACATCAGGTTCAGGGAAATGACTGGCCCATGGCCCCCCACTGAGCTTCTCGGCTGAGCGAGGATTCAAGTTTGGATTTCTCCCGGCACCCTAACCGCAACACCTGCCTTTTCCCTCCCCATCCATTTTTCCTCGTGCATTGTGCCTTTGTAATTTGACAAACTGCTTATAAGCAACTCCAAGAACCTTTTGGGCCGAGGAGCAGGACCAAACAGTATACATGAATAAATCATTTGTGAACAGCATCTTGATTCCACTTTCTTTGATGTATAAAAGAGGCCACAGGGGACCGAGGGGCCGAAGATGCCACGGCTGGCTACCAGGGAAGTAGGATAACAAGCAGAAATAATGACACACGGTTTGCTTTCCTGGGTTCCTTTAAAAATAATCCCAGTCTATCTAATCTGATGCAGTTGGAGGACACGGTCCACCCCACGTGAAAGGGGCTTTCCTCCTTTTGAATTGCAACTGCTTTTGTTGTTACTCATCTCAGCCCAGGTTTTTCTGAGTCAGGCAATCAGTGGTGTTGCCTCTGCTTGTTGGAATTACTTCCTGAGGGACTCTTTAACAGAGGGCATGGAAATCGCCCTCTTCTTGGTCCCGTACTCACATGAGCTGAGCTGACTGGAGCTTGGGTGACAATCAGATGCAGGATGAGGAACCGGGTTGTTACACCAGGAATACGTGTACAGATTGTAGCAGGTGTAACTGGTCAGGCAAGGCAGCTTCCCACACTGACATTTCCGGCTGAGTGCACCAAACAGGGCAACACGAAAATAGCTCTCCCGTGCAGTAACACACACACAGCAACGGCTATTCAAGGCAGCCATCGCACCCAGGACCCTGGGCAATTCATAATTCATGTCGAATAGCTGGCAGTCGGCTCTCTCCTTCAATAGAGGATTCCTCTCTTAATGGTATCCAAGGGGGTAGGCATTCCCACTTCCTCAAAAAGGGTATTGTCAAGTTGGGAAAAGTCCAGAAAAGGACCACGACAACGACTGAGGAGTTCCAGCAGCTCTCCGATAAGGAAAAGCTACATTTGGGATTGCTCAGAAAAGAACAAGGAAGGAGAGAGAAGGTAGAAAGTACAGAAAACTGTACGTGGTGTGGAGAATAAAATACTGGAAACCAGCGGTAGTCCCGATGGCTCAGTGCTGCCTCCAGTATTACAGGCAAGAGGCCTATCTACACCAGTTGCTGGGGAACATGGTTCAGAAGGTGCTGTTGCACGCACATCCCACTCGGGTGTCTTGGAAGGCCATCTGTTGGCCAGTGTGAGAACTGACTGCTGGCCTAGAAGGACCTTTGATCTGACCGATCATCAGGCCTCCTCTGAAGATCGTAGGACACTAAATTCGATACCCTACTGCAGAAAGACAGAAGCTCAGCCCCAAGGGTCAAATCCAGCCTGCTTGGCTCCCCCCATGCCCGCACCGCCTTTCCCCAGATAGTTTGCTAGTTTTCTGTCTTTTGCACCGAGTTTATACAGAGGTTGAAGTGAGCTTAGTTGCTGCAGGAATTTTAAGCTAAATTTTTAAGTAGGAGGGTTAAGCTAAAATGGGCTGGGTTTGGCCCGTTTTGCATTTTTTGGCCCTCCTTTTTGACTTCCGCCCTGCCCACCGCTGGAATTCACCCTGCCTCGACTTCTCCAAAAGAGAACTCATGCCTCAGGCTAAATGATGCTCAGCACCCATCTGGCCCAAGGACAAATGCTGCCTCTGGGCCGCAACCCAAAGAGGGTTTAGCAAGGAGACCGCTAAACCCATTGAATGCACCCTGGATTTATTTCCTCCTGCAAGGGTGTCTAGGATTACACCTTTAATTATGCATTGTGTGTATAGAAGCACTTGCTTTTGTCTGTCCTGAATTCCTTCCATGGAATATCCGCAGGAGGGAGGGAGAACTGGCTTAATCCACATTTTTCTATCCAGACCTTCACTGGGCTCCGTTGCCATCAAGCTAAAACTGGGCAGGAAAGACTTCGGAGCGGGATCCTGTCCCTTGAGCCTCGCTCTGCTGCAGCGTGACTTGGACTGAAGCAGGAATCATTCTGGTGCCAGCTTAAACTTAGCTAGCTCTGTTTTTGGATTTCCGGTGGCCATGTTTATATCTGATTGCACCCTATTCTGGCCTTCTTTGGGAGGGACATATGTGCCACCTTGGCATCCCAGGATGAAGGGAAGATTATACTTTAAGTATATAACACAGACACATAATCTTTTTTTGGCCGACAAAGTCCTGAGTGCTTTTAGACTTTCCCCAAAAGGGTGTTGTACCAGCACCAGCTCATTTCGGCCTTAAAATCCGCCGCTGCCCATGCAAGAGCTGTCCAGAAAGCCGACGGGACGAAGGGTGAGGCGCAAGTTCGACCAAATGCTGGTGATGAGTCAAACTTTGGCACGGGTGGGCGGAAACTCAACTTTTCGGCAAACATTTGCTGGGGCAGATCCCAGTTTGCCAGACATCTCTGCCCTCCACTCTGTTGCCAATTTCTTTCCAGTGTCACTGCTTTCCCTGTGCTCCGGGCACTGTGGCTAGAAAGAAAATGAGGAGGAGGAGGAGGAGGAGAAAAGAAAGACCGATGAACTCCATCCACTGCTCTTCGTTTCCTGCCAGGAAATGCCCAGCTCTGGATATTGTTCTCCAAGTAGCACCATGTCTGCCACAAGCCCTTTGCTTGGAATGAAGATCTCTCTCTCTCTCTCTCCCTCTCTCTCTCTCTCTCTCTCTCTCTCTCTCTCTCTCTCTCTCTCACACACTCACACACACACACACACACACACACACACATGCTTCTGCTCCCTCTTCCAGGAAGCTCCTAGTTACGCAAAAAGAAGGCAATGGAGCAGAGGCTGCAAACAGCCCAAAAGTCTCTGCCGGTTGGCACGGGCCAGGCAGAGACGCCATGATCTGCGTACGTGCAGGTCTGTCCCTGCAGTCCGAGAGCTCTCGGCATGCGAAGAAAGAGGCTGTTTGTTCAAGGCTTTCCCAGCGCCGCTCCAGCGCCAGGGCCTGCGAGGAGCGTGTCTCGGCCTGGAGTGGCGTTCCGGCTCAGCCACATACCTTGCCTCTGATCTCATCCCTCTTGCTGCATTCAGGCCTGGGGAGACTCACACTGTGCCGAGTTAGGCATCTACGCACTAGCTGAACAAAAGATAGGCCAGGCTAGCTTGAGGTTCTGCTTCCGCGGTTTTACTTGTAAGGGGTTTGACAGCACGGTCTTAAATGTGCCCACTCAGAAGGGAATCCTACGAAGTTCAGTGGAACTTTTTGTAAGTGTATATTCAGTCAGAACCTGAAGTTCCACAATGGCATCACCTATATAGCTATCTACTTATGTTTTAGGCTGCTTTCATGCATGGAACCTCTCGCATTTTCCCTCTGCCCCCTTCCCTCCCCCCCCCATCCTTCCCCTCCCTGCTATTGCTCACTGCCCCATCCCAGCCACCCTTCGCATCCCCTCCCAAGGCCATTTCCCCTTTATCAACAAGGGCGTCTTTCTCATCTCCTGGGCACAGTGACCATTTACCTTCTTGAACATTCCTCTGCTCAGACTTAAACTCCCTTGTTAACCCCTCTCCAGTTTTCTAGTTAATCCGTCCTTGACAGTCCTGCCCCTACGGCATGGCTGGATTCCACCATCTTCCTTTCGAGGCAACATGTTTTTGACAACAAGAGCCAGAAGCTCATTTTCCTCCTGTTTGTGTCCTCCTCTGGCCCAAAGGTCACTGAGCTCGTGTGAAAATCCTTACTGAGAAATTCTCTGCCAGAAAAATGCTCTAGAATAATGGCCCAGAGGCCCTCGGAGGTCAGCTAGAAGCATCCGCTGACGGATGGCATCCTTCCTCAACTGCATCCAGGATTGGCTGGGAAAAAAAAATTCCCCAGAGTTGCCAGCAGTGGCACTTTCTCCCCACTAAGGCATTGTGGGAAATCTGTGCAGCTGCCCCCGGGGATGAACCGTTGAACTGCAGGTGAAAGAACATCGGTTGACTCCACCCAGCTGGCCAGCGGATGCTTCCTGGTTCACTTCGGCTTTCTTCAGGAATACAAGCATCCCAAGCTATGGCGCTTGCTTATCGTTCAGCCTTGTTCCTAACTGCACTTTGACCCTTCATCGCTCTTTATTATTTCTTATTGCTTTATCAGATGTATTTCTATCCCTCCTTTTTTCCAACCAACCCAAGGGGGCTTGCTTAGTCCTCCTCATCTCCATTTTTCTCCTCATAACAACAACCCTGTGAGGTAGGTTGGGCAAAGAGTCCATGATGGGCCCAAAGTCACCCATGGCAGAGTGGGGACTAGAGCCCAAGCACCTGAGTCCCAGTCCCGTGCTCTTAACCACGACTCCACATTGCCTCTTTAGCCCCAACAATAATGCAAGATGAGTCTGAGTGAAGATCGAGAAACAAAAACTGGAGAAGCAGGACTAAAGCAGAAGGACCATTGCACATGGCAGAGAGAAGTGAGCTAATTAAGGCTGCCCTTAACATCAGGAGTGGAGACCCAAAAGCCCTCTCCAGACTCCCAGACCAGCCATCTGGGAATCACCACTGCTTCAGCTGCCTTTGGGCTGATTCTTCTTCTAAATGCTTGTAAAGCAGAGGCATCACCCTGCTGACAAAAGTTCATATCGTCAAAGCGATGGTTTCCCCAGTTGCAATGTATGGCTGACGGCCGAAGGACTGAGGCCTTTGAATGGTGGTGCTGGAGGAGACTCCTGCGAGTCCCTTGGACCGCAAGGCGATCAAACCGGTCAGTCCTAGAGGAGATCAACCCTGACTGCTCTTTAGAAGGCCAGAAGCTGAAGATGAAGCTCAAATACTTTGGCCACCTCATGAGAAGGAAGGACTCCCTGGAGGAGAGCCCAATGCTGGGAACGATTGACGGCAAAAGGAGAAGGGGACAGCAGAGGATGAGGGGGCTGGATGGAGTCACTGGGGCAGTAGGTGTGAGCTTGAGTGGACTCTGGGGGATGGAGGAGGACAGGAGGGCCTGGAGGGATGTTGTCCATGCAGTTTCAATACTGTTGATCAGCAACTGGTAGAACCGGGTTGTTAACGTGGATCAACAGAGCTGCCTACATTTTGGGTCTCTCCAGGGGGATGTGGCTTTCAGCATTGTCATGACAAGCCCCTGCGTTCTCAAATTTGCACAGCCCCTCTGGGAGTGTGCTCCATAGAGCAGGTCACCCTATGGCCCTCTCGGCAGCTAAAGACTTTTGGTCAAGAGGCAGCTGAGAATAAAGTGACAACAACACCCTCGACTTCCCCCGGCCATGCAGAATTCTACAGGCCAGGAACCTACCGAACTTGGACACAGTCTGTGCGCTGAGCAGCTGCCCAGATTTTGCAGGGAACTAAAGCAGACAGTTCATCGAACCTCTGGCGGGCAGCTGCACATGACCACTGGCCGGTCTTTGTCCAGCTTAGTAGAAGAGAGAGCAAGAGTCCGGCAGGGGAGCAATTCCTAGGTGAGCCTGCCTCCCGAAAGACCAGACATGGGGCTTATTGGCTCAGCCACTACAGCCAAGGAAAATATGTTCTGTCGGCTGCGAGAGGCTTCAGGCCGGTGGATCGCAACTCCTCCAGGAATGCTGAAGACATGCCAAACCCATTTGGGGGAAAAGTCGCGCGCATGGCAGCGCATGAACCAAGTTGCAACAACCACCTCCGTCTGGGCAGGGAAATTAATGACTTTGTCCGGAGCCCAAGATGCTTGAGCTCCGATTTAAAGGAAAATAACACACAGAGGGAGCTTTTGCTGCTTCCACCACTGGCCTGCTTGGGCTGCGGGCCATCTGCCGCGTCCTTTGAGGCTTGGCCAAGGCAGCTGAACACTTTCTGCAGGTCCAGAGTTTGGAATCTGGAAGCAGTGTTTTTAAATAGGACAGGAGTGCAAGGTAGAAGGGTCGCTGGATTCTGAGGACGCCTGTCTCTCTCTTCTTCCTCAAGGCAGTTGTGGATGCAAACGGTGTGATGAAAGGGCTTGCCGAGAAAGCCGTGCCTCCTCCACAGGGGCACCCCACACCGTCACAAAACCCCGAACCAGTTGCCTGGCCTCTGCCTCAGCTACCACGCAGGTTCTTGCAAAGATAGACCAGCTACTCGGGCTCAAGTTCTACACTCGCTCCTCGCTGCCACCACCAGTCGGTGTAGAAGCTGGAAGGTCAAACTGAGACTGGAGAGGTCCATTTTCAGCTCTCCACCGAGCCGTGAAGTTCAGTGGGTGATGCCGGGCCGATCACGGACCTGGTTCACGTGATCCGCACAGCATGCCATGGCTTATTTAAGGCACGGTGAGGTACAGCACGTCCAGGCAGCCATTCGGAATATTCATGGCTCGCAGGGCTTTGCCGTGGTTCGTCATGTCATCCAAACCCACATGGCAGGGCTTGCTTGTGGGTTAAACAAACCTCAGACAGCCCTACAACAGACCGTGGCCTGGGTTTGGATTACAGCACCTCATAGGGAGCTGAATATTTGGTGTGGGCCATACTTCCGCATGATAAGCGCTGAAAACCCTGCCATTTTCTTCTGTTGGTCTTCAGTTTGCCACCCAGTGGGACAAGCTACATCGGGAGGCGGTACCTTCTCATTTGCTGGAGGCGTTTCGGCAGAGGCTGGATGGGCAGCTGCTGCGGGGGATACTAACAAGATGCTGCATGGGACACTTGGCACAAAATGCCCGCACAAAGCTGGGGGCTGGACTAGATGACCTCCAGGGTGCTATGGTCCTATTGTTCCAACAACCCAGTGAAATCCAGCCAAAAGAGGAGCCAAAGCTGCAGAAACACAATAAGGATGGCCAGTTTACAGCTTCATTTCTGCTTTACAAGTTCATCGGGAGTTTGGAGCGAGCCGTGCCTACTCTTCATGGAATTTATTTATTCCGCTTCTATTCCGCAATTCAATTAGCCCCAAGGAGTCTCGAAGTGGATTCCGCCTCTTCTGAATAGTTCACCATGACAATCTGTTGACCTCACTTGGTAAAGACCCCCCCACCCCTTGCCCTTCTTTATAGCGGATCCCTCCAAGATGGATCCATTCCAGACCAAGGCAAAACTCTAGACCCACCCACCCGGAAATAAAACCCACCGAACTCAGCGGCACTTAGTTCTACACAGACGTGCATAGGATTGCGTCTCTCAAAGTTAACCGAGCTTGTGTCTCACTGAAGTCGATGGTTGGATGCCCGTTACTCTCTGTGGGAAGCAAAAGCAGTTGGCTTAGCCTGCATCCAAGCCAGGTTCTCCAGACCATGATGCGACGGCTGGCCGAGGCAACGTGTAAGCATCAAGCGAACAGAAGTGCTGAGCAGCCGACTGAACTCAGCTCTGCCGAGCTAAACCTTCTGCCGAAAAGCACTCCGGGGCCTACCACTGTTTCCCCTGGCAGCAAGAGGCAGTTCTTTCTTCTTTGCGCCTTCATTTTCCCTCCCTTTTCCCTTCTGTCGCCTCCTTATTTCCTTCCCTCCCTCCCTCTTTCCTGTTTCCTTTTCCTTCTTCCTCCCTTCCGTTGCACCGCTCTCTCCATCTCTGTTCTTTCTTTGGAAACCGGTACATGCTGTGGTCCCTGAGAAAAAGTGAACAGTCCTCAGCAAGCTGGGGGCGAGCGTTGTCCTCCAAAGCCAAGCCACAAAGAAGAGTTCAAAGGGAAGAATGTTAAATGGAAGCAGGTTTGCTCCATACCGGCTCCCCGCCCCCGCCCTGCTTTTTGTGGGTGTTGCTGGCAGCAGGTGAATCATTCCAAGATTTTGTGGTGTCTCTTTCCACCTCTTCAGTGTGAGCCTGACTTAAAATTGATCTTTGAGGAGGGCCTTTCCCTTGGTTCCATGCGATGAAGGCGATGGGACCAGAGGGCAACAAAGAGAGATCTCTCCATGACGGGATGGATACCCAAAACTGAGAACGGGCATCTCCTGCAACAAGCATATGCTGCATCTCAGGCTGAACGTCGCTGTGAGTCTAGTTTTATTTCCGTTCTAATTTCTGGCCATAAAGTTCGATTCCTCCCAAAGCTTTGAAAGTTCTTTTTCAAAGTTTGTGTGAAAATGTATGAATTCTCTGTCTTCCCTCTTCATGCATTCATTTCTGTTTGCTAAAATACACCTTTCCTGATTCCATGAATGTTAATGCCGCTTTCACATTTTCACATTTTTGCTAATATACACGTTTCCTGCTTCCGTGAATGTTAATGTTGCTTTCACAAAGATATACATTTTACTTTATTATTTATCTACAGCATTTATATGCTGGTCCACATCTACACAAGGTGCTGGAGTGATGAACAATAAAAAGACCCCGAGATATAAAGAAGAAAACATTATACTAAAACCAGGATACCAGTAGAATAACCCCATTGCAAAATCGGGAGAGCTGGAAACGACTAGGAATGACTAAGCAGCAGGCTAGATATTGGTTTGAAAGTGGAAAATCAGGTACATTTACATTACAGGGCAAAACAAATGCATTTCTCCTGCATCCTGAGCCAAAGCTGTTGCAGCCCAGATGGGACCAAGCAAGCAATCAAGAAACCCCTTGTTCAAATATAATGAACTCACCTAAAAGGTAAAGGTTTCCCCTTGACGTGAAGTGCAGTCATGCCTGACTCTAGGGGGCGGTGCTCATCTCTGTTTCCTGGCCAAGGGAGCCAGCGCTTGTCCGCAGACGGTCTCCGTGGCCACGTGGCCGGCATGGCTAGACACCGAGGTGCACGGAAGGCTGTGACCTGCCCACCGAAGTGGCACCTTTTCATCTCCTTGCATTTGCATGCTTTCGAACTGCAAGGTTGCCAGGAGCTGGGACAGAGCAACGGGAGCTCACCCCGTTGTGCAAATTCGAACCGGCGACCTTTTGATCAACCAGCCCAGCAGCGCAGCCGTTGAAACCACTGCGCCACCTGCAGTCCTCGAATTCACCTAGGTAGTCTTATACCACCGATCCCAAGCCTCATCCCTGCCTGGCAATAGTGGCTGTTTGTGAGCTTTATAATAAGGTCGAAATCACGATTGTTAAGCACGGGTGTGTTGCTTATGGCCATGAGGCTGATGAAGTCACATTAGTCCATCAGGAATGTGAGCAAAGCCCTGCAGGATCAGGCCGCCGGTCCACACACGGTGGCCAACCAGCTGCCCGAGGGACCCCTCCAGCGGGTGCGTGCAAGGCCTCCTCCTGCCCAGATCCTCAGCAACTGGGGCCTGCAGGGATGGGAGAAGGACGCCCGTAGCCAGCGAGGGCAGCAACCGTCATTGTGTGAGCAGGGTGCCTGGGGTTCCGCACTCCACACGCTTAGCAACCGTGGACAAAGCCGCAATTTGCAGAATCCTTTGGGAGGATGTGTGATTAGCTGCACTGATGCAGAAGCAGTGGTGGAGCCAGGACTCACAAAGAGGAATATCAGCGGGGATCCTGACCCGTCTGCCGCCGCCGCCCCCTCGGAATTCCCTGCTCCCTGTACGTTTAACTGCAATTTTCACAGTAGCTGGAGGGAAAGGATCATTTTCCCAGCAGCAGCACATTATTCTCTGCTGCAATGCAAAGTATTTAGGGCTGGCTTGGTTTTGGACTCAAATTAAGACCATCCGCTTTACGAGGAAAAGCAGAGAGGAGACAAGAACGGTGACAGGGGCCCACACGGATGCCTGCAGTTTGGATTCTCCTTGGCTGTTCTGATGGGCACCCGCACTTCGAAATGCACCACTGCACCACTGAATAGAAGTAATGTGGGTATATGTTGTTGTGTGCCAGCAGACTGTCTCCAGCGTCTGGTGATCCTAGGAATGGATGGGCTCCATCATTTCCTCTCTCCTCCTGCCCTGCTCGGCTCTTGTAAACTCAGGGTAGGCTTCCTTTATGGAGTTGGTCCATCCCATAGTTGGTCTCCCTGCTCTTCTGTGTTCACTTTTCCCTGGCACCACTGTTTTTCCAGGGAGTCCTGCCTTCCAGGGTGTGTCCAAAGGACGACAGGCTCCGTTTCATCATTTTTTGCTTCCAGGGAACGTTCTGGTTTGATCTGATCCAGGTCCCACTGGTCTGTCTTTCTGTCCATCCAGGACACTCACAAAGCTCCCCTCCAGCACCATGTCCCGGACTCAGTTTTCTTGCAGTCAGACTTCTGCGCTGTCCCACGTTCGTGCTAAAGCACCGCGATCAGAAATGCTAACCGTGTGGATGGCCTTGGACTTTATCTCCAGTAAAACATCTTCCTATCTGATCGTATCTTCCCAGCTGCCCTTCCAAGTCTCGGTATTTGTCTGATTTCTTGGCTGCAGCCTCCATCTGAATTGCTGACTGAGCCAAGGTTATGCAGAAGCTTTCCCAATTTCGGTTTCTTCACTGTTACATCGTTCGTGTTTCATTCCGGAGGCGCCACAGGATGCAACCCCAAGCACCTCCGAGCTGTTCTCTACTCCCCTATCGCCACCGCACCATGTAAGCATCTGTGGCATTTGTCCCCAGATTAAGGCTGCTGCCTTCAGAGTGGGAAAGTCAACATGCAATCAGGCGCTAGAATATGCAAGTTATCTCCTGCTCCAGCTGGAACTGATAGCAGTTTTGAGTAACTTGGATTTCTTTCGCATTCACTTTGCAGGAGGCAGGATGTTCCCCAGCCCCTGTCCCCCACCAAGCAGAGGTGGAAAAATCCACTCTGGAGAAGATTCCTCCAAGAAGGGTTCTTTCAAAGTGGAACAGGGCCACGGATTCCCAATCACAGTACCATGGTGGGGCGGTCCTGGCAAGTTCGGAGACTTGGGATCAGCTCCCAAACCATGGATGCTTCTTGACATTTGTACCACGTTCCTGCATCAAAGGTTATTCTCAGAAATGACAGTCTTAAATGCTGAAGCCCTTTTCTTTTCCCAGTATTCTAAGGCTGAATGGCTATTTTAATTGGGGTTTTACTGGGGATGGGATGCTGTTTTTATTGTACAACCATCCTGAGACTTTTGTAATAGGACAGGAAAGAAAAGCATTAAATAAATATAAATAAATATAAAATGCTCAGAGGTACAGACTAAAGTCCCCTGTGCATTTTTAAGAGGCTTTCATTGTGGTCTGTTGAATCGATTTGACAAGGGCTTGTGATGGAATTGGTTTGGCTCCCGTCTGATCCTCTGATATTTTGCTGGTGTGGAAATATCCGTGGATCCAGAGTCTCAGGGTGGAAGTGCTAAGACAGTTCTTCCAGCAGAGTCACCTGGCCCCCTCACAGGGATGAGTGAGGTTCCAAAATGCCGCAAAATATATAACAGGACACTCTGGGAATGAGGCAGATCGACACGTACCCCTTTCCTGGGGGAGGGACCCTGTCGAAAGAGCAGAGGACCATCTGGGCTCAGCTCAAGATCCAAACCTTCCCTGGAGCTGAACACGTCACTCTCAACTTGATGAGCACAAGGTGGCACTTAGCCTGTCCGTTCTTGTAAGGCCTTGGAAAGAAGGAAGGAGGGGTGCTACTCTTCCTGCCAACAGAAAATTTCCCCTGCACCTGGAGTGAAGTCATCACTCCGGTTTCCCTGCCCACAGTCAGAATGGAGAATTTTTGTGCTCCGATCTGGTCTGATACCAGTTCACTGTGACGAATCCCATGGGGGGGAACAAGGGCCAACTTGCATGTTGAAACAGTGTTCGGTGCTTAGAATCAGGGGGATGCCTACTGGAACTTTGCCTAACCTAGCAATTTTGAACTACAACTCCCGGAGTTGTTAATCGGGAGCCATGCTGATTGAGTGCTGAAGCCCAGAGGCATCTGGGGGTACCAGACTGGGAAAGGCTGATGATTCAGCTGAAGGTGAGGTGCTTTTCCTGCAGCCCGAAGTCTCCCACCATCCCATTTTAAGTTTGAAAGCATGTGTCAGAACCTTACAAGAACTGAAGCAAGAACCGAAGGGAAAAGAGAATCCACTTCTGTGTCTCCTGAGTCTAGGTATCAATACCCTGCTTTGAATGACAGCGCCACGTTTCACACGTGATGGGAAAGCCAGGTTGCAGAATAACTGTGCGCCGGGTCAGTCTGGATCATGAGAATGAGATGGATATTGTGTGGTGGTCGCCGTAACCGGGCGAGCGAACGACGTGCCCGTTTTCCTGATCGGTGTGTGTCTCTCTCTCTAGAGATGGATGCAGCCTCCTAGCTTATAATGACACTCGGCAGCACGCCCAAGGATCCGTGCTGTGCTTTCATTTCCCTGTGAAAACAAAGCCCATGCGTGGGGCCAATTTATGAGCCAGCGTGTGTTGACTCCAACGGCCCTGCATGCCCTGCACCGTATCCCCATCCGCTCAGGCATGGCGCCTGGAAACAATTTAGACTGAAGAACATGCGTCCCATTCCTTTCCCAGAATCCTGTCTCGCAGGCGGGATTGTGAAGTAGCTTAAAAATAAAAACAAGGACGAGGTCATGCTACGCACTTCTCTCCTTTGGCTAACGTCCCGCTCCCGACTCATGACTCATTTCTGTGCACGTGTCTCAGCCGGGATGTGATCGTATCCATGGCATCGCTGTTCTCACTTTAAGGAATGACTTTCCAACCCACCAGGTTTCACTGACTGTGTAAGAGCAGAAGAGAGCTCCCAGAAGTTGCCAAGGGTCCATCTGGTCCCAGAGCGATCTTACTTCAGCTGGAGGGCTAGATTTCTTTTTGCAGAAGCTCTGGGGAGCTGGATTCCAGTGCTGGTCAAGACCAAAGGCATAAAGCACGAGGCCAAAATACCAAAGCACTCACCTGCTTTCGCTTAAAGCTCTTGTCGGTCACTAAGCTTTAAGAGCAGGCTTTCCAACTTGTAGAATGAGGAGAAACAGCTCCAAAGCTGGGGAACCTGGCAAATGATTGGTGGTTGAGGAAATGGGAAACTTTGGCAGCAGGGGACAGTCCCTCTTTTAGCCTTTAGGGCAAAAATCCGGACCCCACTGATGGTGTAAGCAGAAGGAATCCCCAAGCTCAGGAGGGCTGGTTTACCATAATCAAAAGCAAGTGAAGTAATACAAGGCAACAGGGTGGCGTTCAATGTGGGTAAGCGCAAGGTCTTGCATTTGGGGCATAGGAATGGGCATCCTAAGGACAGGTTAGGGACACGTGGCCAGAGAGAAGCACCTGTGAAAAGGACCTCGGGGTGCTGGTCGACTGCAGGCTAAACGTGAGCCAGCAGAGTGATGCGGTGGTCAAGAGGGTGAACGCCACCCTTGGGTGCATAGCCAGAAGCGTGGCTTCTAGATCGAGAGAGGTGTTACTGCCACTCTATATGACTCTCATGCACCCACAGCTGGAGTATTGCGCTCAGTTCTGGGCCCCTTGTTACAGGAAGGATATAGCAAGGCTGGAATCAGTGCAGTGAAGAGCCACAGGGATGGTGGCCGGTTTGCAGGGGATGCCGTATGAGGCGAGACTGAGGGAACTGGGTCTCTTCAGCCTTGAGAGGAGACTCCGAGGGGATCTGTTGGCGACATACAGGTGTGTGAGGGGGTGTCACATGGAGATGGGTAGAGACCTGTTCTCCCCTGCAGAGGAAGGCAGGATGTGCTCCAATGGAGCAAAGGTCAGGGAACCAAGGTTCAGTTTGGATGCCAGGAAGTGCTTCCCGACAGTTAGGACCCCAAGGGTATGAAATGGGCTTGCAGGGGGGGTGGTTGAGGCCCCATTGGTGCAGGTGTTCAAGGATAGGCTGGATGTCCACATGGTGGGCATGTCGTGAGTGGAACTGGCTGGAGCCGGGGGGCCCCCTCTGACTCGCTCTGTTTCTATGTTTCTATACTTGTCCTCTGAAGAAAGAGGCTAAGTCTCCTACTGTATTACCTAACTGTGGCACCGCTTCGTGAGACACTTCTTAAACGTTGCCGAAGCTGTAGTCTCTTGGAGAATCACAGAGCTGGAAGCGGCCATTGCGGCCACTTCGTCCAACCCCAGGTCAGGAGAGCAATTTAAAGCATTTCCAAAAAGTGACTGTCGTCTGGGCTTGGAGACCTCAAGCTGTTCATTCCATTTTTGTTTGCCATGTTAGAACGTTTTTCCTGATGTTCAGCCAAGATCTGCAACATTACGCCTGTTGAGTCCCTCATCTCGGAGGCCACGGAACAGCTTGAGTTCCTCACTTTACGACAAGCTTTAAAAGGGCCGTCACAGCCCGCTCCCCCGTTCGGTATTTTAGCACGGAATCATTTCAGGTTATAAAGTACGATGACTCTGAACTCACTTAATTCACTGCTGCTGTTTCCTGCAGGCACCTCTTGGCAAACTACAAAGGTGGACTTCCGTCCGAGGCAGCTGCAAGACTCTTTTGGGATTCTGAAGCATTTATCTCAGGTGCAGCCACGCAGATGCAAGCAGCCCCACTCCTCTGCCTCTATTGTCACTTTTTAAGCACCTCTAAATATTTCCCCTCCTCCCCGTTGCAGCCTGAGCAGCAGGAACAGTGGACGCAACAGCCATTCCTGACCACACTCAAAGCGCTTGGCCATCAAACCACAATCCTATGCAGGGAAATCTTCCAGGGAGTCAAATTTTGGCCCGATGCCCCTTTTCGCATGGGTGCAAAAGCGTGGATGCTGGAATAGGGCTACCAGGGACTAGGCGTCATGATGGTGAGAGATCATCTGCCGGACCAGAGAATCTGTGCAGGGAAACACAGGCAGGAGGACACTGTGGGAACGAAATCCTGGATTGCAGAGCGCCTCTTAGGATGTTCAGTGAGGGATCAACATTTCTACAGGAAGTGCAAATCGTGATTTCGGGAGAAGGGCCATGGTTGTTTTCTCAGTCCCTTGAGTTGTTTATTTCTCTCCTGTTGGCTCCCTCCCTCCCTGAATCCTGAAGAATATAAATTTCTCCTGATGACCAAACAACAAGCGTCAGTTATTTAGTGTTCTGTCAGCGAGAGACAAGAGGGTCACAAATTTAAAATAACTCAATCAGGAAGGCCAGAATTTGCAGAAATAAGCCTGGAGGCAGATGTTTCGACACCGAATGTTCTAAAGAGAATAATCATGTCAACCAAAGTCAAAATAACCATGTACAAAAGTAACGGGATGCCTCCTGCTTTGTTTTCTGCTACTAATCATTGCAAAAAGCTAAATGCGTAAAATTCCTGCATGAAATGACTGTGGCACCTGGTCCTGACCGGACTTGCTCCGTATTGTGAGCCTGCACCTAAAAAGTCTTTATTTTTTAATATCAAATTACTTGCAGGAGTTGCCTGTCTATTTCACGGTTGGACAATCAACAAGGGGGAGTTTCTTGTCTGCAACAATCCCAAATGCCTTTGCAGCGCTGAAGTAGTGGAATGTACAGCGCCTTAGTTTCATTTTTACCTCTCTTGCCTGTCACCTCTCTAGCCTGGAGGATCAACCCATGAACAAGCCAAGATTCTAGGTGCGTGTGCAACAACCACCCATGATTTCAACAACCCAGAATACACCACCCAAAAACCAACCATGGATACACTTTTGGGTTCTTTGTGCTTAACAAAGGGAAGATGGCTCAGACAAGACGAGACAATCCAGGATTCAGTAACTCAACCCATGGGTTAGGGTACTGTGTGAACCCAGCAACGATCAGGCCAAATAGACATGAGCCAGTAAGCCAACCCTAGGCTGAGCCAGTTTTAAGGCAGTTTTATATATTCAAATGGCTCTTATAAAACCATCAGCTGTGACTGTTTTCAGGCAATCTGTACACATACTGATGGCATCTGGGAACCACTCCCTAGTGGTTAGCTAAAGATCACAAGAGCCCCAGGCATGGAACCAGGAATCCTGAAAGACAGTTGGACAAGTCCAGCCTCTGACTGAACGTGCTCTGGTTGGAGGGCCACAAGGATGCCGAGCCGTTTCGTGTTCCAAGCAGAGGTCCCAGCATCCTTTGCTGCCCATCCACCAGTCCCCTGCTCCAGAGCAGAGTCATCTCTTGGCAGCAAGAGATCGCCGCTCATGCTTCCTGTTGCGACGCCAAGGACTTCAGCGCAGCTTGGGGTGGAGATGGAAGCTGCAAGGCCCGGTCTGTTGCTAGGGATCAATGCGCCGGCCTGCAATTCTGGACCCTCCTTGGGGATCGTGGCTCCGGGGACTGATGTGCTGAGGGATTGCACCACAAAAGGTGGTGCTTCACCAGCGTGTGCGCATCAAGGATGCGGACGGCACGGCCTGGTTGCTCGTGGTCCTCACCCACGCAGACGGTAGACTGAGCAGGTCCTCTGGAGTGGGGCAGCTGCATATCAAGGGAGGGTCATCCCGGGTGATAGAGCGGAGGAACTGGGTGAGAGGAGATAATAATAAAATTGGGCTCCCCCTGCCCCATCCCCATCCCCCTGCCTGGGTACAATTAGTCCAAGTGCAAACAGTCAACCCCATCTTTTCTGAAGATGAAAGGGAAGAAATGATTAATTGACAGTGTTTGAGAGCTGGGCGGGTGGAAAGGGCTGGATGGAAATTCTTCTGTGCGGCATCCGCTCACCAAGGCGACATGGCACATGGGAGCTCTTTGAGACTCCCAGTTCCTGTTCTATGCCCCAGTTCATCATTCATGGACATTTCTGCGCCCGTTTCAAAAAAAGATGCAAACCCAGCTGACCCTCGGATTTTTACCTAAAAATAGAGCCCTTAGAAATAAACAGAGTCAGACATAAGTTTCCAAGTGTCACTTAGCTTTTAGAATACAAAAACATTACTCCCGCGGTTACCTCCACGCGCGATTGCTTTAAACAGAATATTTTACAAAAGCCTTGATCCTTTTTGAGTGTGTGCAATTTCTACAAAAGAATCATTTTGTCGCACCAAAACAAAACTCCCCCACCCCACCTTCCAATTTCTTTCCTCTTAGTTGAAGATGTCGCAACCTATCTATCCAGCGCTTGCAATGTGCAAAGCAACTTAGAACCCTGATCTCGGTTTTTTTGGAGGGAGGGAAGGAAGTCTGAACAACCTGTATGCTGAGGATGGAGTAATTCTTGAAGATCAAGTTTGAAAAGGAGGCGGGAAAAATCTGCAGATGGCAAAACATTGCTTTCGTGTTTCATAAATGTTCCTCCATAAATGATGCTGCTGTTGGCAATGCTGAAAGACCCTGTTGCGAAGGGGAGATCTGCTGGCAACGTGTCTCCGTTCTTTGCTTGCTCTCCAGAAATGCAGGAGTTTCCAGCAGTTTGGTCAGGAGCTTCCCTTTATTTGCTTAGTGTTTTGATTGTATGTACATGAAGATATTGCAGGCCCAAAGCAAGCTGAAACAGCCCTGGCATGTAAAAAAAAAAAGGGGGGGTACACTTCTCATGCTCAGAGGTGCTCTGGTCCGGGAGCTGAGAAAAAGTAGTTCCAGGCAACAGATCTAGGCTGGGGGACAGGGTATCACCTCAGCCCCCAGCTTGGTGCAAAGAGCGAGCTGGGCAACGCGAGTGCCTTGAGGGCCCCTAAAGGTTGTCGTACATCCTCAGCGTCTTTTCCAGCTGCTGGCTTACTCGCTGGTAGAAGACGATCTGCTGCTTGAGGTAAGACTGCATCATCTTCTTGAAGTCCAAGATGCGTCTCTCGTGGAAATGGTTCATTTCGGCCTGCAGGGCAAAGCCTACGACACGGCAGCGCTTCCGGATCCCATCTGCCTCGTCCTGGTCCATCTTTCCCTCGTCACTCATCCGCTGGCTCTCCTTCACTTTGGCAAAAGCACCTGTAGGGGAGGCCGGGGGGCGGGGGGGGGGGGGGAGAGACAGGAGCCATTAGAGCTTCTCTCCCTTTCGTGAACCTACCTCACAGGGCCATTGTGAAGTCTCAGCCCAGACACGGGTTTGCCAGCCCAGTGCAAACCGGAGCTGTGTAGGCACCAAACCCCGAGCATCCCGGAAGAATTCTGGGGCAGGATTGGCAATGCATCCGCCTTTTCTTT
This sequence comes from Varanus komodoensis, assembly GCF_004798865.1. Classification (NCBI taxonomy): domain Eukaryota; kingdom Metazoa; phylum Chordata; class Lepidosauria; order Squamata; family Varanidae; genus Varanus; species Varanus komodoensis. The sequence continues at coordinate 216,867 of NW_025335817.1, forward strand.
CTACTTCTCTGTGTTTGTTGCAAAGGGCAACAAAACGGAGCCAGCGTAGTACATTTTTTAATAGGAACAGGGGGGAAATCGAAAGGAGCAAAGCTTTAGGTGATTCCAGCGTGTGAGACAAATAGCAGAAATCAAAAAAGCAAGACGCCTGCCCACCCCAATAGATATGCTCTAGATTTTAGGGAGGGTCTGGAAGAGAACTGCGTCCAAGCAGTGTTGCTTGGTCAGCGTCTGCACATGAACAAACTGATCCCTTAGAGACTATCCTAGGGAAATATTCTACTGAATATTCAACTATCCTATTGGTTAAGGCAGCTTACTGAATCCTTCCCCTCTGTTGTATCCACACAACCACCCTTGTTAGGGTCGGCCATAACTCAAGGACTGGCCTAGAGTCACCCAGGCTGAGCTGGGATTAGAACCCCGATCTCTCCTGTCCCGCCCCAACACTCTGCCTGCTGTGCCATGTTGCCTCTGTTGTGCGAAACGGTTTTAAATTCAATTCGCGCTGCACGATCGAGTCCTATCTTGCCGTGTCTACACACACTCACTTCCAATCAACCTCAACTGGTCCCTGCGGGTTTACCTCCCTTCGACCTCACCTGCTCTCTGTGCAGAATAACACCTGCAGAAGTGGAACTGAGGTCTATTGTGTAGCAAGTGCTTTCGTATAATTATACAGTGGGAAGAGCTTTCCAAAGCTGAATGCTGCGACTCAAGGATTTGCAAGCCAATATTTGTAATGAGGCAATGCAGCTATGAATGGCTAATTCTACCACACAGTGAGTTCGGCCTGCATCTTTCTTAAGTCATTAATGATAGCAAGGAGTGTCCTCATTGTGCATTTGTCCATGTATTGCATTTATGTAAATATTACGCACATTTCTGTCTTTGGTAGAGTGGTTTGGCTAGAGGGCAACCAAAAAATGTTGCAATCTCACATCCAACCTTGCAAGTATATTTACATGCCTTACCTAATGTATGCTGGTTTGCATTCTCTGCTACTTATATGAACCCTGCCTCTAACAGCAGACTCAGGCGGTGAGTGTGAAGGGGAGGGGGAACAGATGGGGCCACTGAGATGAAGAGGGAGGTATCAATGTGCTTGGAAGAACCCCATCATCCAGACAGACAAAACCCAAAGAGCAAGGCCCGGGGATGCGCAGCGTTCTCAGAAAATGCTGGGTGCCGGCTCTCTCGCGTGCAATACTGATGCGCGCTTGTCTGAAGCTACTAAAAGCAACTTCAGCCCGGTGAACCTTCTCGGGTCCTCAGCGCCACACGCCAGTGCGATGAGCATGGCCGAGCGAGCTGTTTGCAGGGCCTTAGCTATGCAGGCTTTCTTGCTTATCCGGCCACAAGTCAGAACCAGAGAGCTGCAAAAGGTTTCTACGATTTCCTCGCCCTGCTTGGCCGGCTGTCGGTCCATTCTTGGGGGCTCTGTGCAGCCTCCCCCAACCTGCCACGCTCATAAGCCTTCCCATTGGCACCTTATATGCTAGCTGAGGGTGATGGGTGCTGTAGTCCAGCACCTCTGCAGCAAGCCAACTAAGTAAGTGAACGCTTGCTTAAATACTTAAAGTAACAGCTGTTTAAGTATTTAGTTTAAGTACTGTATTTACTCCACGGTTCCCACACCAGGTCTCCAGGGAGACAGCTCCCTCCCCAGCAAAACTCAGCACCCCATGTTTTTCTTGGTCTCTTTCAAAACGGCAGCCTTTGCCACACCTGGATTTCCTCATCCCTTGCAGAAAAAAAGGAGAGCCTTTCAGAGTCCAGTGCTCCATTCCCAAGTCTTGAAAAGGGAAACCTCTGAGCTGGTGTGCGTATACATCATATTTTTATCACACAGCCTGTGGTTGCCTACACACATGCAGACACACACAGGAACATGGGCACGTCTTAAATCTCGAAGTCGGTGGTCAATGCCCACATCTGTAAAATCCATGTGCCTTAATCGAAAGGCACCAGGCCAAGCACGACTAACTGTTCCAGAAATTGCAGCTGCTGAGGTCAGATATGAATTGCCGCTAACATTTCATAGGATCACCGCCACCTCTTGTCTTATGGCAGGGATAAGGAATCCGCTGCCGCCCAGGTGTTTGGGACTGCGACTCCCAAGATCCCTAGCCAAACTGGTTGGAATGGATGGGAATTATAGTCCAAAACTTCTGGGAAGTCCTCTCTCTGGACATCTGATATGAGGCAGTGATTGGTTCTCTACTACCCTGCTTAAGCGGCTTGCCTCCACCTTTGCATAATGTCCGTATTTGTAGAAAAACAAAACACTTACAAAAAGCTGTCAGCCTGCCGGGACCAAAGGAACCCAAACCAGGGAGTTAGATGAATCCCTGGACTTCTCAGGGCTTGGGAATCTGCCGCTGCCTGCCGGCCCTGACAAGCCCGGACCAGGTAGGCTGGCTCAGTGGACCGCGATTCCCTCTGTTCCCAACACGGAAGGGCAAAACTGCAGGGCCAGGGGCCGAAGCCACGCCTGGGCTTCCCCACATAGCCAGGCCCCTTTCCCCATCCCATACGGAACTCTTCCCCCATGCTGCAAGGCTGCAATGCTTCTCCTGAAGCTTGGCTCCTGGAAGTAGGAGCCTGAAGCTTTGGGGAGATGTTGCCCTCACCGCCGCCGACTGCTGGAATGACTCCCCAGAAGCCTGAAATGGAGCACAGGCCTCGAGATGCAAGTAAGCTGGGCTCCCGCCCTGCGTCTGAAGCCAAGCAGCTTCTCTCCTAAAGCTCACCAGTCTCTCGGACTTCAAGCCAGGAGAAAGCAGGCCACTGCCGAGTCCGCAGCCCCAGCCGACGTGACGAGGGCAGAGCGATGCGCCGTACGTCACTGCTGCCGGATGGCCCGCGGCCCTGATCCTTGGAAAGAGGTCAGACAAGCAGGCGATGCGCCGAAGATGATGGGGCAGAGCTTCCTCATGTGGAAACGGTTCCCTGAAGCTAGAAAGCGATCGATCTAATTCAGGCCACTGGCTAGTGAGCCACCGAGGGGAGGGGAAGGGTGGCCGCTGGAGCCGTTCGGTCTCATTCTGCAGGGCTTGTTTTGACCTCGGAAGACCGGCACCTGCGAGGAACGGAGCCGCTCAGCCGATGCCTCGCACTCATGCAAATGAAGGAATAACCTAGTTTTGGGCACTAAATAATTCAGACCAACTACTTAATGCTCAAACCAGCCATAGCAGGCCGTGCCGGCTTTGCTGGGAGTCCTGCCCTTTCCATAATGGCTTCGCTCAGACGTAAACTGACATCTCCCATGCAGAAAAACGAGGGACAACTCTGCAAAGGGGCAGAATCCAGGTCATGCACTCTTCTGCTCGATATAATTTGATGGGTTCCTCATGCCTGTAATTAACGCCACACAGGATTTTCTCTCGCCATCAACAGTGTCACTGAACTCGTGCGCAACGCTCCGTTTTAGCATCCAACAGCGTCCATTTGGCCGGAAGGAGGCTGGCTCTCCTGCTTTTGTCCCAGCATTTGCAGCGTTGCTAACAGTCCGTGCATTTTTTAGAAATCTTGGAAGTATATTTCTGAGTGGTTGCAACACAGCACAATCTTGAGCTCGGTCCAAAGTGCCCACAGTTATGTTTTGAACTACACAATGCCTTAAAGACAAAGGAGACAGGTCGGCCTCTTTCCTAGGACTGGCTGCGGGCTGAAAGGTCTTCTCCTGCCTGAACAGGCACACAATTGTGCCTTCCATGCCCTTTGTGGTTTGCAAATGTTGCTCTAAGAGGACAGAGCGCCTGCCTGCTGCAGACCTGACCTTTCCTTGCAGACTCAAAGCTCCAAGTTCCACTTACAGCATCTGATGGGAGTGTGCCAGGACCCCAAAAAGCCGTGCAAACACACTGAAACACCTGGACAATTAACACAGCAAAGCAACAACCCTATGGGATCCCCATAAAATATCCAAGGGGCCAAGGATACTGGGACCTGAGGCTGAATTCTGGGACGTGAGGTTGAGAAGAGCCTTCCAATCTCAGAGGAGAGGCTTGCGCTCCACCGCCACATCTCACCCTGCATCCTGGAGATGGGGAGAAGGGAGCTTCCCAGTGGGAAGAGGGAAAGAAACAGGTTGCCCTCTGCAGCCTCCTGCCCTCCCTCTCCCAAACTGGGCCTTTTCTGCTGGTGTAGCAACAGCAGCATCTCATGCCACTGCAGGGTGGGAGTCAGACTGCTTGTCCAGGCCTCTCTTACCTCCATGGTTTAGAAACCTTACAATGGGAGCGGCTTCATCTACCTGTATGCCATCGAAGGAATCCTTGACACCTACAGTGTGGCTTTCTGATCTTGGCCTTCCTTGACTCCTTGGGTTGCTGAACTGGGCATTCACTTCCCCTCTAAAACCCACGAGCCACGGCTTCCCTGGGCGGACCCTGCCATCTCCTCGGTCTCATTCCTGCGTCTACATAGCTTTCAAAGCCCTGTGAGCAAGGGGGATCTGGTGAGCTTTTGAAAATGAGCAACCAGCTCTTTGGACCAAATCCCCACGTAGAGAAAGTGAATTTGCTTCTCAAGTCCATTTCTACCAGTCCGAGGGAGAATGGAAATAAAATATGCCAATGCTAACAGAAGCATCAGAAATCAGTGTTTAGATGGACAAGAGGCTGAGGACGTTTCTGCCTGCTCTGCTACCCCCAAAATACCATTCTGAGAGGATGCGGCAGGAGGATGTTCCCCTTCTTCAGGAAACCATGATGCCTGCCCTCTGGTCTGGACGCAAGCCGTCTAGGGTGGCCCTGTGTCCCACTTTACAGAGTGCGGTCCTCTGAAGGTGTCCTGTACTGGAAGGACTGTCCAGTCCAGCACCAGATCAAGGACCATCAGAAGGTCAGTATGAGAACAGGCTCTTCCCACTGCTATCACACTTCTCTACCTCCTCCCTTCTTTTTCCAGCAGCCTCTATTAAAGCAGAGTTTTGCATTTCAGCTGCTAACGGGACTGGTTAGCCTGGCCAATACTTGTTTTTATTCTATTCTGTTCTATATTTCTATACTGCAGCCCGATAGCCAAGGCTCTCTGGATAGTTTACGAGGGTTGTTGATTAGAAACACTGGGCACACGAGTCCAAACATTTGGGGAGCGTCAGATCAGGGACAGCTGATCTGGAGAGAGGAAGAAGAAAAACAGCACGCTTAAGACATAAAGGAAGGATTATACAAGACATCTGAAAGGGGCTCTCTGGGTGCAGTGGGAATGAAGGCTGCGATTCCACGCATGCTTTCCTTTGAACAGTTCCTGTGGAAACGCCAGATTCACATCTGAATAAACAGGCAGCCTGCTCCATCTGGGTGAGACTCGCTGCCTTCACCCATCGCTTTGCTGTCCCTTCCCTTCCAGGGAGAGCAGCAAGGCCAAACGCCCGCGGGGAGGCAGCATCCACTCCGCTTTCTCCTTCCAAAGCAGCCTTGGGGTCCTCCTGCTCTTGTCCTCCAAAGAGCCCTGTGTGGTAGGCAGTCGAAGCCAAGAGTCCGCGACTGGCCCAGCGTCCCCAGCGCACACCATGGCTGAGCGGGGTCTAGAACCCGGAACCCTCGAACCCCAGCCCCATGTTCGAACCACTACACCCTGCTGTCTCTTGGCAGGGGACGCCCGCCAGAGTACAAAGAACGGTTCTCTCGCCTCTCACCACACACACGGACTTCTGCACAGGGTGTTGAGCGTCCCTTCCGGTGTCTTGCCTTCCTGCTGCTCTTCCCATCTGCTCTTCGCACCCCGCGAGATGTAAACAGGATCTCGCGTCTACTTTATCCCCTCGTGCTACTGACCTGAGGTTATAATCCTGTAACAGGCACAGCTCCAGAAGCGGCCGATGAGACCAAAACACCCGAAAGGGATGCTTGGCAGAGAGAGAAGCTTCTACGAGAGAAAACACCGCCCCAGCCGCCCCAGTTGCTGTTCCTGTTTAACATACGTGCTTTACTGAACGCTGTCCAACAGCCGTGTGCATGTTTACTCAGATGCGAGCCCCATGGAGTTCAATCATCCCTCGTAAATGTGTTTAGGAATGCAGTACACATCTCCATCCATGGAAGATTAAAAAGAGACTCACAGTCTTAAAGTTTAGTCTACAAAGGACCGACCACCTTTTTCTTGTCGCTATTGCGAAATGATGGGGAGCCGGAAACCCCTGTTCATTCACTGAAACCTTCTGCCCGTGGTGGATTTATCAACCGCTTGCAACAGGCGGGAGCGGGAAGCAGGATCTTCTCACCTGGATGCCCGTACCTGGATGCAGACAGCATCATCCTTGAGGGAAGTGACCTAGAGGGACAGGACAGCAGGGTGGCCCCCGCCTCCTTCCTCACATTTACCTGCAGCAGGGCTGGAGCAAAGGTCAGGTACAGGGGAACCCTTGCTAAGGGCTCACAGCTCAGCAGGGGCCCACTGAGAACGCCCCCCCCCCCCGGGGGCGCATCTCCTTTTCATCAGGGCTTGCTTGCAGGCCTCCGGCCCTGGCCTGGGCAACGGTGGCCTGGAGGAGGAGATGCCAGCCCACCTGCCCACCACCTCCATGGCCCTGAGGGCATCTCATCCAGGGCTGTCAACACCCAAGAGGAAGCAAAACTGAGCTGGCTTCCCAAACCTCTGACGCAGTTTCTTTCTCACCGGCACCGATGCATCGCTTTCTGAGAAGGGAACAGGACGAGGTGCTTACAGACTTGTTTGCAGAAAAGCGGTGCATGCAATAACCCGAGAAACAACCTCTCTCCACATGCCCCGCGGCGACAGAGGGCTGGAGGGCCACCACGGTCTTGGCATGGAGACCCTACGAGCTGCCAAAGCTGCTGCGACAGGCACTGGCCCCGATCCGCTCCTCTCTGTGTCGACGTTTGGCCTTTCCTTGCCGCCTGGGCCATGCGCCAGCGAGGTAGGAGTCTCAAGCGCCCCGGCAGGGAAGACACTTGTACAATGAACCCCAAGCTGCATGTTGTGCCACAACATTTTCCAAATTGCTTTACTTTAAAATCCGTGCCTGGGCTTGCTCTCGTTTGTGTACACCAGCTCAAGCGACTGACCCGGCTAGCCAAGCGATCTGCTCTGATCCTCCGGGGTCCCATCCTGCCACTCGCCCAGAGTCCAAAACATGTAGGATGCCTGCACTAAGCCTTACAAACAAGCCACTTCCAGCAGTTTTCATTCCAGCAGGAAGAGGTCTTTGTACCGCGAATAGGTCTGAATGGTCCATTCAAGACCAAACCGCCCACAAATCCCATTGCATCACTGCAAGGAACAATTATGCTGTTTCTAGAAAAATTCTCCTTTCCTCCTGCTAGCGGGAGGGCGGCAGCTAAGCTCAGCGTGAACTGTGAGGCAATAGCTGTGAACCATCCCAAGATGCCAGTAGAGGGACAGTCTATAAAGCTTTACATAAATTAAATAAATTTGCATAGCAGATACCAGATTCCTGCAAACCTCAGTGCCGCTACACTGCTTGTCTCGAGTGGAGGGGTCTTTCTCCCCATGTATTACCCAAGCTCCTTTTAATGGAGATGCTAGAGGTGAATTGCAGGGCTACTAGTTACACTTCCTTTCCTTTGCCGTGCTGAGGTCTTCTTCGTGGCTTTTGTCCGTGAGCCACCCTGGGAATCTTTCTCTGGATTTCCAGGTGTTAAATGCTTGGTGGAAAATGCATGTCATGGGATTATACATGTAATTAATTATGCAGTAAATCAATCGGCATATTCCCATGAGAAAGCAGTGGGAGAAACTCAGTGTATCTGTGGGCAAAGAATTCAAGTTTCCAGAGTGTCTTGGCGTTGATCGATCGTGCAAAAGAACTCATTTCTGGTCATCGGAGTACACGTGGACAATACCTGCTGAACTCTCACAAGCCAGAAGCATGGCTGAGTAAGAGTTGTTTGGGAAACGTGCCTCTGTCATAACTAGTAAAGCCAGAAAAGATATAGACAATAACAAATTAAACCATGCAAAGTAAAGGAAGTCCTGGAAATGTGCTTGATTCGCATCAAGCACACACACAACTGGCATATCTTGCTTCAGAATCCGAATTGCCTGGGTGGAAAGTTTCAGTGTTTGCAACTCTGCACTTTTGTGTAGAATAACTGTGCTGTACATACAGCCCTACCAGTAGCAGAAATCTTTGATTCAAATGACTCTATTGCACTGAAATCAATGTCCGTGTAAATATACAAACACTGTATTGTGTTTTCCCCAGATTTTCATCTGTGCTCTTATTGTTTTATTATGATTCTAGATATCTTCTTAAAGAATTATCTGTGCACCACCCAGAGAACTTAAAATTATTGGGTGCCATAAAGTGTGAAAAATATGAATAAATGAATATTAAGGCATTACAACAGACACTGCTTGCAACTTCCCGAAGCCTAGTCGCACTGCTTATCCGCCACCGACACGAGCTCTTGCCTTCCCGAAGCCTAATCTGCTGCCAATAATTCTTCTGGAAGTGCAATTTGTCCATGTTCCATATGATGTCTGCTTATATTTTAGGAAAGCAAAAGAAGTTGAGATCCTGTATTAAAAATACAACTGGATGGATGACAAAACTCCCAAGGGGCCACCTCTAACAGAAGGCTGACCCTCAACACAGTGGCCTACAGAGGTCAAGCCATTCTGGTGGCCTTATGATGTTGTTCTGAAGCAGCAATTTGTTATTTTCTCTGAATTAGCAATGCCATCAATTCCTTTTTTCCCCTTGGGAGCCCTAACCTTACACAGAGGGAGTTGCCTAGTTGTTCAGTGGGGCTGGCAATTCTTGGGGGTCGGGGGTCACCTCCCACCCAACTCCCGCAGTCTGCCCTTTGCAGGGTACCAGGGGAAAAATGCCTAGTTGCGTGCCACTACAGGGACTCAAAAGGCCAGATGCGGCTTGAAAAGGAATCGGCCTGCCTACAGCGCCTTCCCAGGGGTCTGCAGCCCTGAAACCCGGTTTCAGCACAGAGCAGCAGCACCTCTCCAGTTCTTGGGCGTCTCAGGCAAGGATGCTTGGCAGGCCGTGCTGGATGGGAATGATGTGCGTTGTAGTTTGAGATGCCTGGAGGGGTCCAAGTTAGGGACGGGCTGGTACAGCGGACAGCACTTCACATGGGCTGAGCTTTGTTCCTTGGAATCATATGCCACACCGCAAGGCTCTCTTTTCGGGCTCTTTTGCTGAAAAGTCTAGGAAATGAACCTTATTTCCTGAACACACAAAAAAGGGCATTTCCTGAAGTTGCCCGAAGCATGCAGTTTTCTCTAGCAAGTGTTCCTAACGCAAGACGGAAAGCTGCCCCTTTGTGGAATCAAAGAGATTTATGTCTTCCATCAGATTCAGTGGGGCTTCCTCTCAAACATATAAAAATTGTGGGCCTAGGGGCTTTGTAAATGATTTTTGATCTGACTGGAAGACAGCTGCTAAATATTGGCTGGGTGAGCGAAACCAAGATGGGAAATTTACTCACTTCCACTTCCGGCCTGTTCCCCCATATAAGCACTTTTTTGCTCTCCATCTGTTTTTGCTTTCTTCACACTTTCTTCTCCTCCTCCACTACCTCACCTCCTGACTTCTTCTCCCTGAATTTTTCCTCCTCCTGGGGCATCTTTCCAGCTCTCCTCTTTCTTCCAGGAAGCTGTCGTTGTGTTGGACTCCGTCTGTGACAAGCCTCCCCCTTCCTCCCAGAAAATGAACTGCAGCCTGAGCGCATGGAATGTTTGCTAGCATTCCATGCCGCCACAACAACTTAAACAACCAGTGGCAGAAGCTTCAGATACAGGCCAAGTCAAGGCTAATTAATTTGTCGGAGCAAAGTAATGCAAAAGCCAGTAGAAAGACACAATCCTACACCCTCTTCCCAAAAGTAAGACACACTGAACTCAGTAGAACTAGTCCTGAGCAGGCATCCTTAATTACACTGTCAACATCCTTTTGAAAAAGGCCCAAAGTCTCAAAGGACTGGTTTCAAAAAACAGCAAGAACTCTTTTGTTATGTCACCAGCGTTTTCATCCTGCCTTGACCATGACTGCCAGCCTTGGGAAAGTAATTTCGACCCAGCCCTTCTTCCCAGTTGCTTAGAGAAGTGCTTGTCCTCCAACGTTCATCCGTTAAATCCAAACTAAGCTAAGGACCATTTCCTATTGGAGCATTTCTATTTTTAAAAAAGTATTTAAAAATAAGCAGAATGCCATGGTTGTAAAATGCATATATCTTCATTTGGAATTTCCTTCAAGCAGGAGCAAGGCTGTCCAGATGTTTGGACTAAAACTCCTATCGGCTCCATCCAGCCTGGCCCAAATGGAAGGACTCCCGAAGAGGAGTCACAATCAGCACATCTGGAGCTCATGAGGTTGCCTTCCTCTGTCGTAAACATGGGCAGAGAAGCCAGCAAGATGAACCCATTGCCCTGCCTGCTGCATGCTGGAAGCCAAAACCATCCATCAGACTAACTATGGACCGGCAGAAGGGTTTAGTGCAGGCTTCTCCAACCTGGAGCTCTCCAAATGTATTGGACTGCAGTTCCTATAATTCCAAGCCAGTATGACCGAGGAATTATACTGGGAGGCTGCCCGGAGTTCCCAGATTCAAAATGCCTGTTCTTCCCATTTATACTGGTATCCCTTCCTTCCCCGGATCTCTCCTTTGGACTGCCTCTTAAACTGCCATTTCCTCTGGGCAGGGACCTTCCCCCTTGCACTTGACTCAGCACCCCGCTTGCGGAAGGCTTCATCGCACGGAGCTCCGTCCAGGCACGTGGGGAGTCAACATGCACGGAGCGCCAGTGTGGTGCGGTAGCCGGAGGGCTGGAACGCAACTCGGGGGGCTGGGCTTGGGCCCCACTGGCCACGAAGCTCCCCCAGTGTCTCGGCACCAGCCGCAGCCTCCCCCACCTCCCGGGGTTGTGATGAAGATACATGGGGCCCTGGACCTGGACCTATCAATGCAACCAAAAATTAATGCAGCCTAACCCTAACCCACCAGTGAAGCATTCCACACACTGCTGGACACGCCACAGACTCAGCTGCTCGGTGGCCTTGCTGAGCGGCTGCCACCCACCCACCACACGCGTGTCCCAGCGTCCCCGGCAGCGTCGAACACGAGGCACGTTTCACCCAGTGGCTGCAGCAGCCTGCGCAGCCGCTTACCTTTCTGAAGGTGGATGATGTCGGGGAAGTTGGAGAGGAGCCCTTGGTACAGGGAGAGCGTGTCCAGCATGAGGAACAGGTCGTTCTTGGGCTGCTCGGCAAACATCTCCCCCACCGTCTCGTAGGTCTTGCCCGTGTGCGAGATGGCCCCGTTCAGGGCGTCGAAGCTGTACGGCGGGTCCATCTGGAAGGACTGGCTGATGGCCTGGAAGGCGCTGCCCAGCTTCTGGAACTCCTTGCGGAAGCCTCCGGCGTGCTTCCGCACCAGCTCCGAGGCCACGTTGGTCAGCTGCAGGACGCTGTCTTCCATCTTCTTGCTGAAGGCCTTGAACGTGTCCACCCGGTCCTCCACGTCCTGAAGGTCCTGGTGCTCGGTGGGGATCTGGAGGGTCAGCAGGAAGCTGGCGCCGACCATCTCGTCCTTCTCGGCCCGCCGCTTGCCCATCTTCCACTGCTTGTCGTCCCCACAGGTGAGGAAGTGCTGGAAGCCCTCGTACTGGGAGAGGGCCGGGTGGGTGGTCATGTGGTCCATCCACAAGATCAGCCTCCGCTTGCGCTTCTCGATGAAGTCGTCCTCAAAGCGGCCCGTGGCCTGCTTCTCGGGCAGGTGAGGCACGGAGATGACCGTGAACTTGTGCAGGAGGCGGTTGTACAGCCAGTCGAAGTGTTTGTACCGCCGGTAGACAGGCGAAGTACAGTTGCTGGCCGTCAGCCGGTAGGAGATGTAGCTCTTGATGCCCTTGAACTTGGTCTGTTTGGTAGGGTCCTCCACGGAGCAGGCCAGCGGGTGTGGATTCGACCTCCACTGCGGCCCCTTGGGACCCATGTCGATGTAGTATGCCTCCGCTATCTTGCCCATCATGGGCACGTCTCCCAGAATGAAGGCCTCCACCCCCGACCGGACAAAGCAGGAGAAGCGGTTGAGGTTCCGGCCCACCACGCTGCCCCTTTTGCTGGAGCCGATGCTGTCCTGCCTCTCCAAGGAGGGCTTGGGCCGGTAGCCCACGTTGTTGGGATGGGTGTACGGCCCCGGATGCGACAGGCTGGGGGACGGGTGCCCGTTGGTGCCAGCCCTGCCCCGGGGCTGCTCCTCCACCACGGTGCAGCTGTCGTCCCAGTCGTCCCAGTCGTCGTCATCGTCATCCTCGAAGCTGCCCTGGTGGGAAACCGTGGTGCTCGCAGGGGTGATGTAGAAGGACGAGCCATTTCCTGCCGGGCTCTGGGAGTAATCCGTGTAGGTGGAGGCGGATCTGGAGCGAAGGATTTCTACGTAGGATGCAGGGAAGAGACCCGTTTCCCCTCTGCTGTTGGTCCCCTGCAACCAGCCGTCCAAGGAGTTTTCACTGAAGATAACCAGCTCCTCGTTCTCTCGGATGCTAATTTCTTCTTTGTTTTCGCTCTGGAAGTTGTAAAGTGCTCTTGCTTTTGTTGACATGGTTGCAACCTGCTGCCAAAACCTTAAGTCTCCTGACTGGAATCACAGTTCCTTGGATGCTTAAGTTACAGGCAGGAAAACACAACAGCGCCCTTATGCCTTTGGGAGCAGTAACAGCTTTAGGGAATGGGGATTTCACAGGCTTTCCCTGAAAGGAACACAATAATTTATCTTTTCCGTAAAGATCAGTGCTGAGATGTAGACATTGCAGTATGTTTCATAGTCTTGCAGGCATGAGGGAAGAAAGACATGCTCAGGGCCAACCAAACCGCATTTCTGACCCTTCGTTTTAGGTTAAATAGGCTTCAGTCAGATTCCAAGACAGCCAGAAAGCAGTCATCCCTAGGTCGATTTTATCTTGCAAACAGGTTATTCCTGAACACTTTTCGTGTTACACTGAAATTATGCAAAAAGATTAGAACTCTCCATCAGATAAGAGCTGTCCAAGAAGTTTTTTCATGGAAATTCCTTCTTATATATAAAGCAATGAAGTCTTCTTCTTTTAAAACTAAAGCCTGTGCAATACTCAATCACAGTGGTTAAAAAAAAACCCTTCAAGGCTGTGTGTTTGCGTGTGCGGAATTAAAACAAAAACAGAAAAGTCTTGCTTATTATAGATCAAAAATGTTTTGCAAATTTAGAATATCCCGTTTGGGCCGGATTCAAAATCCACATGCCTCCTGCGCAGGGTGGAAGAAAATGAAAACCACAAATCAATTCAAGCCCGAATAGGTCACACCTTGGACTGAGCACTAAGACAAAGTTCATAAGGGCTTCACCTGAAAGAGAAATATAAATGAGAAGGGGAAGAACCTCTTCCGAAGTTTAAAATCTTGGGAGGGAAGGAAGGAAGCACAAACCGGAGCGAAGCGAAACCCGAGCAGCGCGACCACCCTTTCCCCCAAAAGCGCTCGCAGGGCTTTCAGGTCACTCCGATCCACCAGCTGAGCGCGAAATCCTTCGGGGGGCCAAGAGGGCTCTTTACTTAATGACTCTTTCCTTGGTCAGTTTCCAGCCGCTGAACTAGCACAGGTCCAAACAAATCCCGATCCTGAGCAAGGTTTCTCCAAGAAATGAAGCGAAGGGGTGGAAAAACAACAGCAGCGGCCGCCACTGGGAGTGTAAAGCGAATTCCGGAAAGTCCACGGTGAAGCTTACCGCAAAGCCGCAGGAAATTCGATTACCGCTTTCCGAACAGCCCCGCGAGGGGGGGGGGGGGGCGGGGGGGGGGGGGGGGGGGGGGGCGGGCGCGGGGGCGGGGCGAGGCGAGCGCCGGGGACGGGAGACGCGCGCCGGGGCTGCCAGCGGAGCCGAGCCGAGCCCAGCCGAGCCCTCCGGAGCGCTGGCCGCCGGCGAAGTTTCCGCGGAGTTGCTGCCGCAGGGGCTCCGGCGGGCGGGGCGGCGGCGGCGAGCCCCGCTCGGGCGCGCGGAGTCGGCCCGCACCGCGGGAGGCGCTTCCGCTGCGGATGGGACAGGACGGGACGGGACGGGCCTGGGGGCTCCGCGGCGCCGTCCGTGCGCCCCAGCCGCGCCCTTCCCG
>NW_025335817.1:231063-267612 GCF_004798865.1 Varanus komodoensis
AGGCAAGGCGGTGCTTTTGAAGTTTCAATATAATGCAAGCCCGGGAGGGCGGCTCGTGATTGGCACTGGGTTAGATCCCCCTTTACGGTGGAGCACGAACAGGGCATGAATGCACCAGCACCCTCCCACCCATGTTCCCCAGCAGCTGGTGCACGCAGATACACTGACCTGGTTCGGACAGTTTGAGAGGGGGGTTGTTGATCCATGCAGAGTGAGGCATGCTGGGAGTTCTACGGTTCTCCTCTCTCTTCACCTGCCTAGGATTACACTTCAAAATTCTCAACAAATGAAAGAAGTCCTAGGATGCAACCTGATGCTTGCTCAGACAGAAAAAGGTGCTTCAGTTCCCAGCATCCGCAGTGAGTGGTTCCTGCTGAAATAGGCAGTGGATTGTGCCCTTTACCGTGGCATCTGAACCGTCATCAGGCAAGCCTTTGAAGCAAAGTCCATACAAAGGGCTCGGGTGAGCTCAGGATCTCTCTGATCAGTTGCTTACACAGCCCTTTTAACGGGTTTCTCCCCTGGACTGAATCTGGGACTTCCTGCATGCAAGCGGAAGGGTCCATTCCCATTCTTCATGCAGTTCTCTTTTCGACGTAACCTGGATCTGGATTTCGGCAGCAATCTTATGCATGCTTACCCACTGACAGTTAAAAACCCTACGACTCTCATATTTCCCAACCAGCATGACTGGCCAGAAAGTGCTGGATGTCGTGGGCCATTTTTCTGTCTGAACATGCATGGGATCGTGGTGCTACTGCAGGTCTTCCAGCTTGCGGGGTCCTGTGTCTCCGACAGCCATGGGATTACTTCCGTTAGTAAACACACTCTTGTCCCCACTGCCACAGTTTGTGCTTTATAGCTGCTTCCGCATGCCAGATGCGTCAGAGCAAAACAACAAGCAGAACTGGATGCCAGACCTAATAAAAAGTAATAGTCTCCATGTGGGAAAGACTCTCTGAAATACTCTGAAAAGAAATACTCCACAGATTAGAGAATATGCTTCTGCTTCCCTCACACTAAACAGTTACTTGGGAATAAGCAGCAGGTTCTTGTTGAAAAGGATAATAACTTACGAAAGTTAAGACAGAAACAGCTTGAGTATATGAGACCGTGTACATGCCCAGCTGACCACCACTTGACTATTAAATGTTCTCACTTAGAGCAACGAAAAGGATGCTGTGAACATATATCCTCTCTGTGTAAGCATCCTACCTATGTAAGTATTGTGGTCTTCTAATTACTTTGAGGAAAGGGTGCAAAGCCTGGGATTGTTCAGGTTACAAAAAGTGCGGGTGAGAGACTCAGCAGAGGTGTAGAAGATTATGCGTGGTGTGGAGCCATTTTTCTCTTCTCATAACAGACCCTCTTGGGGTCATCCCAGGAGCTGGTTGGTGGGAGATTTGGGACAGGAACTAGGAAGCCCATGCTTTAACTATGTCACTCACTTCCCCAAGATGTAGTGACAGCCACCAGTATGGATGGCTTTAAAGGACGATTGCGCACATTGCTGAGCAGAAGGCTGTCCGTGGCTGCTAGACTGGATGGCCGAAGGATCAGAGGCACATGAGCACCAGTTGCTGAGGAACGAGGCGGGAGATGCTGTTGCACTCCTGTCCTGCTTGTCGCTTTGTGAGCCTCTGTGAATGCCAGACCAGATGGACACCTGAGCTGACCGAGCATGGCTCTTATGCTGGGCTGAGAGTCAGCCACTGGCCCAAAGCCACCCAGTGCGAGCCGAAGTGGGAACTTGAACACCCTTCTCGAGTTCCAAACCAACACTCCAGTGGCTACACCCCGACTAATGCAGTGCTACATAGGTAAATACCACATGCGCAATGTGAAAATAATATGGTGCCCCTGCTCGGTGCGGGGGGAACAAAGCCAAGTCACAGCCAGCCAGAGTTGGATGGGGGACAATTATGGGGGACAAGAACCACACTACTGGGGAAGCTAATGTCCCTTCAGAAATCTGTCCCATGAGTGCAGGAGACAGGTGAACGGGCACCCTTCAGACTTTTTGGAGCACAGTTCCCATCACGCCCGACCTGCATGGTCGATGGCTGGGGCTGATGGTAGCTATAGTCCAATAGATCCGAAAGGCTGCAATGGGTTTTCTATCCCTGCGCACCTAGTCGGATCCAGGGGGCTTATTCCCAAATACACCCTACAGAAGGGTGACAGCCGAACATTGCAAGCCCGTGTTCCCTGGAGTGCAGGCTCCACCAAGCGCAAGTGGGATTTACTTCCGAGTAAACGTTCCCAGCGTCGGGGTTTTCTGCAGAGCAGAGTGCAAAATTCCACCTTAAAACATGGGGCAAGAGCCCGAGGGAAAAGAAAGCGCCAAGCGCATGCGCGTAAGAAACCCTTGCGGGCGGAAGAAAAATGCGTCAGAGGAGAGGCCTCGGGCTTTTCAGTCGTCATCACGAGGCGCGCGGCGCCGCGCTCGCGCGAAGAGTTTTATCGGCGCGGATGTGATGTAAGCAGCACGACATGGTTGGGCTGCTCCGTCGCGGTGGGTTTTCAAGTCCGCCGGTTCGAATCCCGTTTGGAGCGCAGCGAGCCACGCCCGGGTGAGTGCGGACGTTAAATGTTTTTTCCGTCCTCTCTTGGTTTTCTTTTCCTCCCCATCGTCTGCTTCGTAAGCTTCATATATATTATTAACGGGGAAGACGAAGGAGTTCGCCCGTTCATGGATGGGGTGATGAAGGCGTGATCGGTTCGAAGCCTGGCCTTCCCGCGGGTGGGGAGTACCAAAATCGAGTCGGGGTCGCCTCCGCCTCACACACGGAATCACTCTCGCCCTCTTGCACCCCTTCTTGGCCTGCTGCGGCTCCCTCCTACAGCAGGTGGCGCGGCGACAAAAAGGAGGTGCCTCTGAACATGTGCAGAGTGCGTTCTCTTCCCCCCCGTCTTGGTGGGTAGGTGCGCGTGTGAATTGTGATGCCTGAAAAACACTGCTGAGGGCTTTCCTCTGCGGATGTGTCTATTCGATCACGCACGCAGAATCTGATGAAGTGGGCGGATTCGCGGCATATGCCTCCCCCAGCTTGCCGTCCTCCAGGTACGTGGGACTACAACTCCCATCATCCTCTGCCAGCACGGGGCCCGCTGGGAGTTGCAGCCCAGCAATCGAAGGCGAACACCGAGGGCGGGGGGAGCTTTTACAACCTACTTTATCAGGGGCTTGTGAAAGACTTGGTCTTTTAAGCCCCATTTTTTTAAAATTGGCATTGCTGTAATTGGGCGGGGGGGGGGGGGAGGAAGCACGTGTCTTCCAGGAAGGAATTGCTGCAGCCACTCGCCTTTTTAAAAACACCCCAAAAGGATGTGGTTGCAGCTTAAAAAAAAAAAAATTACAAAATCTCATGTACATTTAGGAACCCTGGAAATGAGCTGGGATGCCTTCCGTAGGCCTTGATCCCTTAAGTAAGCGTGCTTATTTTAGGGATGTATCTACCAAGTTTGCTTTCATAACAATTCCACAGTGGTTTATAAACTGCTAGCCAGGAGATACAAGGAAACAAACCTCCAGCAGAGAAACAAATCATTAACAGTAGCTCCGAGTACTGAAAGAAACATTGGATGAATGATGACCCGACCTCTTGAATGACCTGCTAAACAAGTGGGTTGAAGGCTGGCTCCGAAGCATTAGTACTGTAGACAGTATATAAGCAAGCCTGATGGATTTATTGTAGAATACGTTCCAGTGGATAAGTGCCTAGAGCCTTTTTTTACCATGTTTAGTCAGCAAATTACAGTATAGCCAACTGCAAAAACCCTTAATTTTTGCTGCGCGATGTTTAGGACTGCATATTTTGTCCAGGTAGATATTAGAGTAAATCCTGGAATTTTACTTCCTAAATGTAATTTATGTGAAATGAAATACAGTCTCTATTTCATAGTGGGGTGGGGGTGGGGGGTGGCTGGTGACAACGCCATTAGTGCCATTTTGAGCCCTGATAAAGAAAGGAGGTAGAGGGGCTATTTGTCCTAATGTTCAGGAGCAGTCCTCTGTTCAACAGGCCTAGTTAGGGTACAGTCTGATGTATGTTTAGATGGAAAAACACTAGAATTCTCAGCATCCCATGGCCAATGGAGCTGGCTCTGGTAGGTTGGAGATTCTAGGTCCTTTTCTTGTCTAAACACACACTGGCTTGCACCCTTAATGATTTAGAGGCATAAAAAGAAGGTCATGCAGGGGGCTTGCTGGTGGCTGCCCCCCGTTAGCAATAGGATAGCCAACACAAGAGGTAGGTGCACAGAACCGTTGGTCACAGCCTTCTCAGCTATGATTAGAAGCATCACTTTTCTTTTTAAATTACAGTGCAAGATTATTTTCTATCTCATGTGCGTAAGTGGCACTTGTATTCAGGATTAACTGGGAGGGAGGAAATAACTATTTCCTATAAATAGGCAGGGACTGCAGGTGGTGCAGTGGTTTAAACCGCTGTGCTGGTTGATCAAAAGGTTGCCGGTTCGTATCTGCACAACGGGGTGAGTTCCTCTTGCTCCGTCCCAGCTCCTGGCAACCTTGCAGTTCGAAAGCATGCAAATACAAGTAGATGAAAAGGTACCACTTCGGTGGACAGGTAACAGTGCCCACCAAAAACCTTGGTGTTTAGTCATGCTGGCCACATGGCCACGGAGACTGTCTGCGGACAACCGCTGGCTCCCTCGGCCAGGAAACGGAGATGAGCACCATCCCTTAGAGTCAGGCATGACTGGACTTCACGTCAAGGGGAAGCCTTTACCTTTACCTTTATAAATAGGCAAATGGTTCATTATATAGCAACCTCCCCAAGGTTGCTGTGACTAAGATCCTACAGCAAGGAAGGTGCCTCATAATTATTCTGATTTCCTTCTCCCCTCTCCTGCTGCCCCATAGGAGAAATGGAGGAGCTGAGCAAAGCGCTCGCCAGCAGCTTCGCGGTTTCCCAGGACCTCAACAGCACGGCGGCCCCGCACCCCCGGCTGGCCCAGTACAAGTCCAAGTACAGCTCCTTGGACCAGTCTGAGAGAAGACGCAAACTCCTTGAGCTCCAGAAGACGTAAGGAGTGCTTCTTGTATGCAAACCAATGTGTTTAGGATTGGATTGTCCCAGACTCTGAGCTTTTACAAAGATTCTTCATCAGTTTTCCATAAGCGTTCTGGTGCAAGAAGCAGAGGGAAAGAGGGGAGAAATAGCTCTTTATCTGACCAAGTTTTTTCTTCTTCACATAGTGCAAGTCTTACATAGGCATAACATAGAGCTTATCCATTTAAAACCAACTTTTGAATCATTCCTGGAAACTGTGAACTAATAGAGACCTTTTAAAAGATGATATGTGTCAGTGAGCCCTAAATGACAATCTGGCTTCTGTATTTATTATAAATTTTATTTCAAACCCCACAATAGCCAAATCTGTCTGGGCAGTTTACAAGAGTAGAGATGTATAAAATTGCACTGTTTATTAGACATTTTGAATTGTTGAAAGACTTCCTGACACCTATAGTAAAAAGTAACTTCGTTATTTTCTCAATGCAATCTGCATCACACTGTGGATTGTTAGCAAGTTTGTTTGAGCTCTGGAATATTTCTCCCTTTGGCTTTCTGTATGAATTGGTAATGCTGTGACATTTTTACTTTCCAGTACTTTCCAGCTTTGTTTTTAGAGTTGCAGTGTATGCTGTTTCATTGTTCTATTAAATGAGGAAGTCGCATCACCTGGAGAGTTACTGGTATTGTGCAACTGGTACATGGAATTAAATGTATATATTTAACTTTTTCATCTCAAAGTAAGGTTCTTCTGTTGAAGCAGTTCACACACGCTCACTGTACTTGTCTAAATTATTCCTTGATCTAGCATTCAAGCCCTTTGGATTTCCCTTTCTGATTGCGGGGGAAATAACTCATGTTCCTTCTTGCTGTTTTTTCCCCCCCTCATATCAAGGAAGCGACTTGATTATATAAACCATGCTAGGAGGTTGGCAGAGGATGACTGGACAGGGATGGAGGAGGAACAAGGGAGGAAAGACGCTGATGGCGGAGATAGCGAAGACATGGAGGTGGAGGCTGGGAGGAAGCTACCGAAGCGGTACGCCAACCAGGTGAGTGCTGGGTGGTTGCAAAGAAAGGCAGCTTTATTTTGAGGGATTAGTTTCCCGGTAAAAAGATTATATCCTTGCCGTTGCTTGTGGGCAGGGAAGTGATTAATAATAACAAACTATAATAACTCCTCTGCATCGTTTGTCCTTACAAAAAATACACAAATCACCAAATTGTAAGTAAACGCGGATCACTTTTTCCCAGCTCAGGAAAGGTTTTCCAGAACAGTTTCCAGAAGATGCTTATTTAGAAGGTAGTTAATGTAACATTAATCCTTTAATGGGATGTATTTTTTTTATTTGTGGAGGTGGCTGGATAAAGCCTTAGCACATTATATATTATTCTGCCTTTATGACATTCCCAAAGTAAAGTTTCTATCTTACCATCTGTCTCAACGTATTGATTGAAAAGCAAGTAATGTAGTGACATTTAATTTTAAATATGTTAGAATGTATTTCAAATCCTGTTGCAGGATCTGCAACAGCAGCTAAGAAAATTTTAAGCAAGTGTTGTGAAGCAAGTAGCAGTGGACTGAAAACAGGAAATTTCTAATCTGAGCAAATTCAGTTAAATAATGACTGGATATTTTTGGAAACGTTGTAGTTTAGCTGCTATTTTCATGTTAGATGAGAACATGAAGGCCAGGCCATGTTTTATGTTCTAGGTTTCTTTACTTTGGCAGCAACAGATGACCATAAGTAATAACCAGTCAGTTTAACTGTAGTAAAACAGCAAAATTATTAAAACTCTGACAAAAAAGTGACAGTCACAAGGTAAAGATACACTAGTATGATCTGAGCTTGGCTTATGGGCTGAGCTGAAATGCTACCAGCAGTTAACATTTTATGTTGTGCTAATGTCATCTCTCAATTAAAGAAATAAGAATATTGGTATATTTAGTGCCTTAATATATGCATATTTGATTTGATTTATTTATTTTTTGGTCTGAGGCATTGTGAGTTCAAGCACTGATATTATATTAATTTGGAAACATGTTTAAGGAAAGGAAGTGTTCTGGGTTTTGTTTTAAAAAAGCTAATCTGAAGGCAGTATCTTATACAGTTCACCTGAGTTCCAGCACATGCTTTATTTACTTGCATAGGTGTTCAGCTTGGGAAATATTCATCAGGGTTGGAAGCTGCAGGAAACTCAGCCACTGTAAAGAACTCCCTTCTTAAAAATGACACTAAACAAATGAAAACTGCAAAATCAGCAATCAGCATGACCTACGACTGAATAGAACTGCATGCAGGGGTGCGATACCTGGGGAGGCTGTGGGGGGATAATAAACATTAATTACAAATCAATAAAACATTAACATGAGAAATAAACTCGGTGATAAACAACCCCTACATTTTCAGTCCTACAGCAATTCTGCATTTCAGATCATCACTGTTAGTTTTAAAATACTGAAGAAATGCAGCAAAATAGGATAAACACAAATGATAGTTAAAAGAGTGAAGCAATAAAGAAATAAAGCCAGGATGGTATAATATTGATTTAGCATCATGGTGATATTAATCTCATATCACTATATTATTTTATTAATATAGGTTGTTGTTACTGTTACAATTAGGAAACACACTAGAATAATGACAGGAAAGCTAGGGTCTAAAATATATTGAATTCTTCCATCCCATCTACTTAAATTGTTGTAAGGTATTCTGAGTTTCATACTACCTTCTAAATTAGAAAACTTTTTGTGATTGGAAGTAATGCACAGCTACCAGAATCAAACGGACTCCTTCTCTTTCGTGGTCCTATAAAGGAAGGGAGAAATAGAGCCTTCGTTGGCTAGAATGCCTGGATTTTAAAATATTACACAGAGGTGGGATCAAAGTTGCTTTTATTTTTTTTCTTGCTCGGAGAAAGCAGTGATTCTCTTGTCCTGCGAACACGTCGCATTCCAGCACGGCCTCAGCAACAGGTGCTGCAGAGGTGGGCGTTTTGCTGTGGCTCCGAGCAAGGCCGTTTTTATCAGCGAGCAAAAACTTACCGCCCATTTCCC
Organism: Varanus komodoensis; assembly: GCF_004798865.1. Lineage (NCBI taxonomy): Eukaryota > Metazoa > Chordata > Lepidosauria > Squamata > Varanidae > Varanus > Varanus komodoensis. The sequence continues at coordinate 239,161 of NW_025335817.1, forward strand.
CTCATTAGCAGCTGGCTGCCAAGGTCCCTCTCACGGCTCAAGGTCTTCACATGGGATGCACCTGGGGATTTTTTTTGGCTGCTTGTCCATTTTGTTGCATCGTAGCTGCTCCGAGCTTCTGCTGAATCCAGCGGTTCTTTGAGCCTGGGAAATGGGAACGTATGCAACTGGTTTCTCTTGAGCCAGGCCGCTCGTCTGTCGAGACCGGCCCTGGTGGGCAGGGACTCGAGAGGGTCTTGTGCAAAGGCCTGTTCCAGCTGCATTCAGGGACCTGATGCATCTCGAACCATGTATCAGCTCTACCACTGGCCAAGGACTGCAACATCCACCTGGTGCATGCTCTGTCCAAGGACCCTGAGGGCCACCAGCCAGAGCCTGGCGCAGATGAATTAAGGAATTCCAAGCCCAAGAGCCTGTTCTGAGGGCAAGAGCTGAAAGGGCCCTCTAGCCTTTCCATACAAAGATTGCACTCCTTCCTGGATGCTCCGTGCCTTATTAATTCCAGCAATATGCTTTAGGGCAGACGGCGGAGCACGGAAATGTTGTATTCCTGCTGTTGCTAAAATAATAGACGGGAATCAGGATCCCTTGTTGATCTACGCGTGGGTCAGAGTTGCAGGTAGAACCCCCGTCTGTGCCCTCCGAGTTCAGAGCCCTTCCGTAGGGGTTCTGGTATACCTGGCTTGATTTTTATCAAGTCAGGTGTCCTTCCCTTGGCACGGTGTTCTCCAGGTTGGAGTCTGCCCCCCATCAATCCCAGCCAGCATGTCTGAAGCTGGGAGCTGCAGTCTCCGCACATCTGGAGGGGGTCGGGTTGGGGAGAGGCTACAGAGAAACATCTGCTTGCTGTCTCACGCTGGACCGTGTCCCTCGGCTCAGGGCTGCCAGTAATAGCATTTTCTTTTTCCCATCCCTGCAGCTGATGCTCTCCGAATGGCTGATCGACGTCCCCCCGGATCTGGTCCCGGAATGGCTCTTGGTGGTGTGTCCAATGGGGAAGAGGGCACTCATCGTGGCATCAAAGGTAAGAGGCGGTGGCCTGGGCTGCCGCTGCAGCTGGCCCAGGAAGGAGCTTATCTTGCCGGCTTCCGAATCGGCTTCCTCTCTGGTTCTGAGAACTTGGTGAGGCACAGGTGCTGCAGCTGCTGCTGCCGCTCCAGAAGTGGGCCACCCGCTTGCTCCCGCCAGCAGCGTTTGAAGGCTTGTGTGTGCAAGGGATCCGTTCTGACGGGAATCCCCAACGTCGCACAGCTGTTCTGTCCCCTTTACCCCAGCCGAGCTGCGTTTGAACAGAATGGTATTTTTATATCCATTTCAATCATTTTCCAAAAACAACGAACGTCTGCAGCGTTGCAAGTCTGTTGACAAAACGTAGCTCAAGCCAGTTTCACACATGCCTGCGATTTCCCATTTTTTATTTATTTTGTGTTTGAAGGTTGAGGCTTTCCATGTTTTTGTTTAATGTTGGATATTCTTTAGGATTCCAGACCTGTCGTTTTATACCTTGGTTTGCAGCTGCATTTACCACCTCTTGCCGTTCTAACAACTGAGGGCCACTACAGTTACGTTCATGATCTTGCATAATTATCTTTCTTTCCTAGAAGCTATTTGCAGCCTCATCCCGTGCCACATCCAGTGGCCATGAGTCAGTATTGCTGGAATTGAATTCTTCTGGGGGGGGGGTGCATTTGTTTGACCCCTCCGGGCAAACCAGAGTGCACTGTCCACGTTCTACTTTTGCGCCCCAAAAACGGTGCTCATTCTTTCCTTCTCTCCTTACAGGGTTCCACGGCTGCATACACCAAAAGTGGCTTCTGTGTCAATCGATTTCCTTCTCTTTTGCCAGGGGGCAACCGCTGCAGTTCAGGAACAGGGAAAGGTGATTTTTTTTAACATAAACTAAATTCTCTTTTTTTCCTCCTGGTTGGGAAGGGGGCAGTGTTTCAAAGGGAAGAAGAAACATTCGGCACAGATGCTTCAGAGCATTTCTCTTGCAGCCCTGTAGAATCAAGGACTTTTTAGCTGCCCATATTATTAGGGCCATCCAGCGTCTTGTGTTGTCCAAAAGCGAGCTGCTAATAGCCCCCACCTGGGATATATACGAACTGTCCCACTCGGCAGTCTCTGCCCTTTTGGGTCCCTTTTGTGTATCCGGTGAAGTAGGCCTCTGCCTGCAGATGCCAAAATAAACCAGTTCAGGACACAGCAATGGTCCTTCTCCCAGGAGGTTTTTGCCTCTTCTCGGGCTGACCTTGCTGTCTTGGACTTCATAGAAGGTCAGTGTTTTCATCTCTGTGCTGCAGATTTGGGAGAATCTGGGCTGTGATGGAAAGCTAGCAACTCGCCTAAGACCAGCTGGAGAAGTTGTTTATGGTATCATCATATTTATATCGTAGCTTTCTGCTGAAACTGCTGCTCAGAGCAGCTAATAATAACATACGAATAAAAATCAGACCACAACGTTAGGGTCTGAAGCTGGGATTTTCCAGCGTTTCAGCCATTTCACAGCAGAGGTGCTTGCGCCATCTCAGAGATCTCGGGAAGGTGGCGGGACTCCCTGAGAGACACGGGTGGCTCTTTGAACAAATGTGCCTAGAGCAGGAATGGGAAACGTGTGGCCCTCCTGACATGTTGGGGCACACCTCCCATCATCCTTCACTGTGGTGGTTGTAGCTGATGGGAGTCGAAGTCAGTGGAGGTCCATGTGTTCCCCGTTCCTGCCTGGCATGGGCAGCAGGGAAGAGGAGCTTCCTGGTGCAAAGGAGGGATGAACCGCTGCGAGCTGAGAGGGTCGAGGGTCAGCGACACCCCCGGGTTGCCCGGGGCGTGTGGATCTCATGCTCCGAGCTCATGTGCCGCTCTCTTCCCCCCCGGGGTGTGCAGAATACACCATCCTGGACTGCATCTACAACGAGGCCAAGCAGACGTACTACATCCTGGACGTGATGTGCTGGCGGGGGCACCCGGTGTACGACTGCCAGGTAAACGCCCCCCTTCCCTGCTGCCGGCTCGGCCCGCGTCCCTCGAAGCGCTCGCATCCCTGCGGTCAGATCCGCCTGCCAAGGTGGGGCGAGAGCCACGTCAAGGAATCCTGCGGCATGGCCCTTCCCCGCTCTGCCGCCTCCTGGCTGGGAAGGAGAGCAGGAAGGGGGTTGAGCCCCCCCGCCACCACCTGGCCCATGCCGCCACGGGATTCACGTCCCACCTGCAGTGGCTGGAGATCCCCCTCAGGCCCAAGGGACAGATCTCGCCACCTGCTTCCCCCGGGCCCCACCCAGTCCTTCGATGGCTTCCTGACTGTCTGAACTTTCCCCCCATTCTAAACTATCGAAAGGTCTCTGCGCGTCCGAACTCCTGGTGCCACGGGGCTCGCACTGCAGCCTGCGGGCACTTTGCCCCCTCCCTTTAGCCTCCATCACACACACCCCTGAAGGGAGACCCCCGAGAGTACCTCTGCGACTGGATTCAGCCCTTGGGCCGGGAGGGGCTCCACACTTCCATCCCCCCCCAATAGATAATGACTCCGAGGGGGCTCTGTGCTCTCTTGGAATAGTTTCTCCAGCCTTCTCCTGTTCAGTAGCCTCCAGAGTCCAGAAGGGCAGCCGTCATCCCAACCTGCAAGCGAACTGCATTGTCCCTCCCATGTCTTTTGCTCCATTTTTTCTGGAGGGGGGTGCCTCCACTGCAGTATGCCTCAGCGCGCCAGTTGCTGGGGAACATGGGTAGGAGGGCGTGTTGTACTCCTCTTGGCGTCCCTGTAGGGCCTGCCTGGAACCTCTGATGGGTTTCCTGCATTTGGCAGACTTGAACTGGGGGCAGGGGGCAGTGCTCTAGGCCTGTGGGTATCAGCAGGGATTAATGTGACCTTCCGTCTCTCCAGACAGATTTCAGGTTCTACTGGCTGCAATCAAAGATGCAAGAGGAAGGAGCCCTGGGAGAGAAAAGCCGACTGAATCCGGTAAGCCATTTTTCACCAAAATAAAATTGGTGTGTGGGGTGCTACAGAACAGACTCCTCCAGTGGGGGTCCTCTCGTTGTTCCGGACTCCAGCTCCCAGTATCCATGGCCATTAGCTCTGCTGGTTGGGTCTGATGGGGGCTGGAAGTCTTGGAGGATGCTGGGCTGTGCTGGGAAGGTCCAGAGCAGATTAATTCTAACGGAAGGGCGACTTGATCCTTCCATTACCTGCCATTTTGGGATACAGAAATAGTCTCGCAGGCGGAAATGGGGCCTCTGAGATGCAAGCCGAACCTTCCGGAAGGTTCGATTGAGCACTGCCGTTCCTGTAGGCAGACTTGCACAGGGGATTAGCTGACCTCCTCATTGCTTTTAACCTTCCTGTGAGCTCTGTTTGCATCTGCATTTCCATCTCCCTGTTTCCCCAGGGACACATTTCTTCCCAGTGCATGTACGATTTTGCAGCGGGGGAAAAAGCTGCTGCAGCAAGAACGGCTTGCATTCTGTAACTGATAGGAGAACTTTTCGCCGATCTCCCAGGGCTCAGTCCAGCCATTTTAACCCCTCCACCCCTCTCTCAGGGTCCTGAGAAAAACGAAAACAGGAAAGGAGAAATGTTTGGAGAATACCAGGCAGCCACTGTGCTTCAGTCTGTGCCCGCAGCCCAGCCAGAGGTTTCGGCCTATAAATCCCACCGGCTCTTAGCTAGCAGAGCTAGTGGAAAATGCTGGCCAAAATGTTTAGGGGCCACAAGATAAACCAGAGGGGGGCAACTCCTGGACAGGCCTCAGCTACTTCGGAGGAAGAGCAATCCCTCTTCTGCATGGGACTGGCTGCCTCCATCGTTTTGCTGCCTTATCTCAACTTCGCTGGGTCAAGAGCTGGGTCCTCTTTTGGTTCTGCCACCCTGCAAACTTGTATCTCCTAAGCAAACAACTGCAGAGTTCCCGGTACGGAGCAGAGCGCATGGAACTTTTCTTGGTAAATGGCAGGCAGTCATTCATGGGTCGTATTTCACTTAGCCTGCAGGGACAAAAGTGGCACCTGCTTGCACTTTGGCTGCATGTCAGACAGCACTTCAGCAGGTGCAGCTCCCTTCTCTGCTTTGCTGGTCTCTGCAGGCTCCAGGTTTCAGCAATGATAATTCCTGTTTTTAGAAGATAACTTTGGTTCTTTACTTCCCTCCACCATGCCTGGGCATCTGGCTCCAACAGCTGAATGATGGGCAGAAACTCACGGGGGATGGTTCCCCGCCGTATTTCAAGGTGGGAACTGTCCCTGTTGAACTTCTGGCTGTGATGCAGATGAACCAGTGGCTGCCCTATGTTTTCAAGGCATTTCTCCTTCGGGGGAGAGTGGGTTGGAGGCATCAGGTTTCTCCAGCCCTGATGGAAGCCCTTCTCAGCTGCTTCTGGGGCTGAAGACGGGAAGGGCGGGGGACATGGTACAGCTTCTCTTCCGAGGACTGGCAGCGAGAGTAGGGAGGGCTGGCACTTGCCCACGGTCCCCTGGCCCTGCTGCCCCCCTTCTCCACCTGCCTGGCACGCGAATCCCTGCCTTTCCGCCTGCCAGGCAAGCAAGTGGCACCCCTGCTTGGGGACGGGTGCCGGTAGCAGAGAGAAGGTGGACCCACAGCAGGAGGAGGGTGCAGAGGGTCGCTTGCCCACAGGCCCCCAGGAGGCACGAGCCGGCCGTGCAAGACCCCGCCCCGACCTCTTCCCCTTTTCCAGTTTAGGTTTGTGGGCCTGGAGAGCTATTCGTGTTCGCCTGAAAGCCTGCGCAAGGTGCTGGCCACGGACTTCCCCTTCGAGGTGAGTAGCCGCCTGCCGCTCCCAGCGCACCGAAGCGCCGAGGGACGTGCCTGCTGCTGCAGAAGACCTGGGGAGTCGCCCGGGCCCACTGGCTGGGCGCCCCCTGAGAGCGGGGCTGGGTGCCCACCGCAGTGTGGCTTCTGCCCTTACCTGGGCAGCGCGACAGACAGGTTCAGCAGCCGGCCCACAGGGGCCGCTGCATTTCACTTCCCGCATGGCAAAGCATCCTGCATGTGTTCCGGAGGTTGTCGCTCTCTGCACGCCAAATATGCCGTTTCCAGCCAGTTCCCGGAACTCCAGGCAGCATCCCCTTGGCCACTGTGGGGGCGTTTAGTTCACAGAGCCCTTCAGCCTCCCGGCCTTCCCTTCATCCTGTCCGCAGGGACACTGGGGTAAGGATGCCTCCCCAGCAAAGGTGCTGCTGCTCGGACCACCCTCAGGTGGTGGGCCAGGTTGCAGCAAAGAGCGCTGGTCTCCTGCCAGCCCTTCCTTGGGATAATGCACCTCTCCAGGTACGGCAGAGCGAGAGATGTCTCCTGGCCGCAGGGCCCTGGCGCGTATGTCGCAGCCTTAGGCGGAGGACAAGCATCAGGTCTCCTGCACCATCCTCCCTTCCCTCTTGCTCCAGAGCGAAACTTTTCTTGGGTTTTTAAATCTCAGCTTCCCATTACATCCAGACCAGAAAACTACGGTTATATTAGGAAACGTAAGCACAGATTGAATCTCAGTTCCCTGCTCTGGATGCAAAAGGAAATGAAACGCCTTGCACACACCCCAGAAGCTTTTCCCTGCACCACAGCGGGAGCAAGGAGGGCTCTGTTGACCGAATGATTCAGTGCTCATTGGCTTACTGGTCTGAGATGGTTACATCTGAACTGGGCTAGAATTTCGATCCAGGTGTTGTGGCAAGCCCTAGGTCACGTAGATCCGAGTCCAGGATCTTAGCCCTACTTGGAGTTTGCAGGCATGCCTTTGGCAAATCATGGCTTAGAACTGCTGGTCTGTTTTCCTTTCTTGGGGGTTCTGTTTTTATGACAGAAGTTCTGGAACTTTCTGGAAGTTGTGCCATGACAGTACCTGGTTTGGCAAGGTGCCTGGATTGTGTCTTTGTTTCTGGAGATTCTTGTGCTGGGGGATAGAAGTAGGGAGATTAAAGCAGGTAAAGAGCTCCAAACTACCATCTCCTTATGCTTGGAAAATCAAACCATGGTTTGGGTTCTTAACCCAGTAAGCACGAAACAATAGAATTTAGCGTGATGTCGGAACTGATACAACCATGGTTCTCAATCCAGAAAAACAGTAATTGGAAGCCTTAGCTTGAAGTGAGCCTGTAACTCTTGTTTGTGTTAACTCCGTGGTTTGGATATCTGAATATACAAACTTCGCAGCATAGACCCCCATTTGCAGAACCATTTTCAAACCGGGACTTCAACTTTCTCCTCTCAGAGCTGATGGCAAACTATATTTGTATTGATCCAGGAATTAAATCGCTTCCTTTGGAGATTTGAGCCATGGAGATGGACGCGTGCAAGACGATGGCTTAGTTTTCAAAGGTTTCCATGCCTTCCACAGCGGATTAGAATCCCCTGGTGCTCCGCTTGGGGATAAACAGCTTATACACTTGAAAACTTGCTGTAGACGGTTGGCCATCTGCAGTGAAGTGGGAAGGCCTTTTGCCTCACGCACTGGGCTGGATCGTGAGGGCATCGGTGAGGCAGTTTGGTCGAATGCCCTGCTCGAGAACGATTCCAGAACTTGAAATGCCCTTGACTCCTTGGGTGATCCACTCATTGCCCGGCTGCTTCTGTGGTCCGACCCCGCTGCAGCTGAAGACCGTGAGATCTGGTTCAGACAGGTGGGGTGGCTGAGCGCTCTGGCTCTAGGACCTCACTGATGGAACGGGTGGAGCAAACATCCAGCAGCAGTGAGCCAGAGGCTCTGGGGAGGACTGCCTGCCCCCTTGTTCGGGGACCAGGGGCCTTGTGCACGACCATCCGTACGGAATAGCCCGATTAGCCGCCCCAAAGGCTGTCTTTTGGGGCGATCAGTCTGGCTGTCCTCGAGAAGCACCCTTTCTTTCCGCTGGACCGGCCAGTGGCCCCTGCCCAACTGAAAAAGCCCACATTCAGGACCTGCTAGGACAATAGGAAAGCTGCTCTGGACATACATTTGCATGACGGCTGAGTCCACACACCTTCCCTGTCCGAGGAGCCCCCTCTTCCCCCAACCCGCAAAGAAAAGACCCCACTTCTCTGCTTTGATTAGACCAGGGCAGCAGGGGCTGAAACCGAGCATCGGGTCCTGGCCGGGTGAGCTCTCCAAGTCGTCTTGGGAGGCACCGGGGTCACTGGCCAGGGTGGTAGAAGGAGCAGCTGAGTCGCTTCTCTTTACCCAAATGAAAGCAGCGTCAGCAGAACTTGTCATGTGCCCACGTTGGACCAAAACGATCTCCTTTCCCCTTGTCCAACATTAGCCACGCTGAACTGAGAGCCCCGGGGTCAAAGTCTCCCGTAGTAACATCTTGTTTTGGTAATAATGAAGCCCAACAAATCCATGCGGGGCTACCAAAGTTACTTATTAACATTTGTGCGGCTCAAACCTCTCCCCTCGCCTCGTCGATTTTCCTTTTCTCTGGGGGCTTGTGCATTTCCATTTTGTTGCATTTATTGTGTCTGCATACTGCCCAGCAGAGCTCTGGGTGACTCAGGGCGATGCAAGGAAGCCTTTTAATGACCATTACAATAAGCACATCGTTACAATAAGAAACAACTCAGATAGTTCATTTCACACATACCTGCACTGTTACTTCTGAGATGAGTTACAGGGTGGCCAAAATCAATAATGGCGGCATAATATCAATTACTGTTCATCAGTCATGTGTAAGTCAGGACCAAACGCACTAAATGAACCTTTGAGGCAGTAATATGGAATCAAAACTGCAAGTGGCCGTTCAAAGGGGACAAAATTCACCAATCGCCACGAGGTTCCTTTCTGCCTGCAGCAGCTGATCTGCTCCGTGGCCTCACCTGTGGCAGTTCTTTTTTTTTTTCATTTTTTAAAATTAAACTGCCAAAAACAATACAATTAATAATGAACATGATAATGATTAAGCGTAATTAAACAATACTGGTGCTACCCACACCAGGACCAGCAGATCAAGACACTCAATATAATTTATTTATTTGGGATCTTTTTAACCTGTCCACCACTCTGGCTCTCTGGACGGCTTACGTAAGATAATTTATTCCTTCAGGTTGCCCCGCTTCCCTTCCAGAACCGCACTGACTCCTGTGAGGGCCGGCAGAGGCGCTTAGGGCCCGGCCGGCACGAGGGTGGCGGTGGGTCTCTTCTCCGTTCTCCAGTTGTTCCCACGGCTGGCTCAGTGGTACAAGGGCATGGAACGACCGCTTCTGTGCTTGCAAGGAGAGCCCTGCTTGATCAGACGGAATCTGTCTGGCCGAGATAGCCGGCCAGATGCCTCTGTGGGAAGCCCCTTCCCACCCATCTTCCCCCGCATCCGGAGGCAGACCAATGGCCCATGTAGTCCCGCATCAACAGCCCTGTGTGACGCTGGCTGTCCAAGGATCCAGGCCCCATCCAGGCACTTTCCTAGTCCTACCTGGCGAGGCCAACATTTGATCCCGGGGCCTTTTCTCCGTGCAAAGCGTCTGCTCTACAGCCCTTACCCGAAGAGTTTACCTGTGGTTCAGCGATACCCCGGGACACGTAGAGCCTACTCACCCCTAACCATGCTTAGACTCTAAACCAGGATTGAGATCTGTTTCTAATCTTTGTGACGTGAGGCGTGATTGTGCTAGTTGGGATGCGAGGCTGGCCCTTGCGGAGATCAAAGAAGTGGAAACAGGTTCCAGAAATGGGGATTCACCTCAGGAGAGAAAGCTCAAAGCTGCAGAGTCTTCGGTCCATGGTAATAGATCTTATGGTGCAGCCCTGCACAGGTCTGCTCGGAAGTACTTAGCATTATTTTCAAGGGCACTTTCTCCTAGATACATGCATGGGATTGTAGCCTAGCCTTCGGGTACAATCCCATGCATGTTTATACAGAAAAAACCCCCTATATTTCCCAGGAACACTGGGAGCTGTGAGATATTTTTCTTATCCAAATGTGCATAAGACTGTACCTCTGTTGCTTTAATTAGTAACCGAATGACAGATTGTTTAGGAAATCTCTCTCACACAGGTTTTAAATGATTTAACAGTCTGTACTCTTTCTTCCCGGGGATTCTTGGAAGTTGTACTTCTGTGAGAGAGAGGAGGAGCTTGGAATCTTGTAACAGCATTCTTGGCACCTGCCTTAGCCTATCATTCCCAGGAAGGCTTGCAGGAAATAATCACTCAAAGCCATTTCGGCTTCTGTGGTAGATAATGCGCCCTTCGTAGTTGTTCTCAGGATTGCCCAGCAGAGTCGCAAACCTGTTGTATTGAAGCCAGCCCGAGAACTGGCTTGGCTGCTGCTTGACGAAGAGACTTGCATAGCTCAGAGTTACGGCCAAGATTGCCAGCTTCATTATTCCTTTCCAGAAATGGAGCCTCTTGATCCACCGGGGAAGGCATTGTGTGCACAGGACTAGATCTGGCGCAGCACTGGTCATGTGCAGCTTCCACTAGAGGGGGCCCAGCCAAGCTCTGTCCCTGCTGGCCGTTGTAGGAGCTGCGTGTGTGAGCATCACAGGGTCACGGGACAGGAGAATTGGAAGGGTCGGACGAGTCCGCCCCCTGCTCAGTGCAGGACTCCAGGTTTTAAATCGTCCCTCTCAGATCCGGCTGCACCTTGAGTGCCTCCAGTGGAGGAGATCCGTAGCCTCCCTAGGCCACCGGTTCCTTTGTTGTGCTGCCCTGACAGGGAATTTTTCCTGATACCCAGCTGGAATCTGGCTTCCTGGAATTGAGCCTGTTCTTCCATGTCCTTTACTCTGGGATGCTAAAGAAGCAATCCTGGCCCTTCTCTCCGTGACAACTTTTCAAGGACTTGAAGAGTGCTAGCAAACCGCCTCTCGGTCTTTTCCTCTTGAGGCCAAACATGCCCAGTTCCTTCCATTTCTCCTCCTAGGGCTTTGTTTCCAGTCCTGGATGATCTTTGCCACCCTCCTCTGAACCCTTTCCAGCTTCTCTGCACCTCTCTCAAACCAGTGTTGAGTCAAGGGGAACCAGGACTTCATGGGATGTGGAAGTGATACTCCTATTCATGCAGCCTAAAATACCGTCCTGCTATTTTTGGCCGCCTTCTCTTGCTTTTGGCACTCCTGTGACGAGAACGCAGCCCCAGGGAGCCTTCCCGGCATGGAATTTGGTCCCTGGGCTGAGAGCGGCTCCGCAGGGAGGGTGTCCCCATGCAGGTGATGCACAGCACGCGACACCTGCTGAACGCCTCGCGTCTCCGGGGCTCATTCCCTGCTTCCCATCTGGCCACCCGTGGCCTGAAGCTAGTTCAAGCCCCTCTGCCTGCCTGCGGAGTGAAATGCTGATGCAAATACCTCCCAGTCAAGTCCCGGGCTTTGCACAGACGGTAACTTTAGCTTCCTTTCCTGATGAGGCTGGCGTCAGCAGCGTGACTCAGTGGCAAGGAGACAGACAGTGCATTAAATAAACACGAGACGCACTCCAAGGTGGAATGATGTGGGCCACCAAAGGGAGGAGGCCATTCTCCCAGTGGTGGCACTAAATTGGGCTTTCCTTGTACACCGTCACGCCGCGGACGGGAATGGCTGCCTGCATTTCCGTCCTTTTAGAGGTGCTAATGATGCGCTCTCTCTCTCTCTCTCTCTCTCTCTCTCTCTCTTTTTGGCAAAGCACTATTTTTGCAGGCTTGGGAGAGGAAAGGGTTTGCCCAGCCTGAGGACATTCTTCTATTTTTAAATCTATTTCATTGGTACAGACCTCATTTGTGTATTTTGTAATGGCTTAATTAAAAGGGCCGACCACTTTTAATTTCCGGAGGCTAGCCATGTCAGTCTTTGGCAGCCCCCCCTCCCAGAAAAAGGGTCTTGAGACATCTTAAAGCCAAATAACTTTTATTTCGGGCACAGGCCTCTGTGGACTCTAGCCCGTGTCATCAGCTGCACAGAGCATTATGGGAATTGTAGTCCAGCACAGCTGAGAGGCCCCAGGTTGGGAGAAAGCTGGCTAAAGGCACAGCTGTTTTGAGCCGAATTTGTTAAATTCTGCCTGGATTTTTAATTTTCAAACAAACAAAACCGGGTGCTGCCTCCGCACTGGGCTGAAACTCTTCCTGCCAGAAACTGTGTTTTGCCTCCGCTGTTGTTGCGGGAGGACAGCAACACCGACGTCTCAGTGAGCGTGTGCATCTTGGTCCGGTGAGCTTTCTACGTGCTGCTGAATGACACCTGCACTCTGCAAGGACAGGGACGTGTTGCTCGAAAATTTCCAGATTGCCATTCTAAGGGTGTGGCAAGGCAGCGCAATTCCCAGAGCTCGGCATTACATCTTGTAAGTGGGAGCTTGCTGCTCGGGCTTTTTCCAGGATCCTCTGTGCCGTTCTCAGATTTCTATCCCTCCTGGGCTATGCTGGGAGTCCCCCACACCCTTGGGACACCTAATTTCTGCAGTGGGGCATTGGATTTGCATCCTTCCACAGTCCTTGGACTCCCCCCAGGGCTGCTGATTCCTTTCTCGCAGAGAGAGACAGCACTGCATTTGCTACAAAAGAATCTGCACCTGGCAAATGAGTTTGTTATTAGTGTTTACGCTGTTTATTCCGTTACTATTTGCTTCATAGCCCAAGCTTTCTCGGCAGTCCACATCGGTTACAATAATTAAATGTAGCGTGATCAAACATAACAAAAAGCTTGAAAGGTTTAAAACAACCTCGGAGACCAAACTGAAAGGCGGCAGTGCTAAGATTCGAAATGCAGTCACAGATCCGAAAGCAGCAGGGACTGGAAGACTAAAATGCCAGCAAAATAAACATTCTTCACCTGGTGCTAAAAGACTGCATTGTCAGTGCCAGATGAGACTTTCTGAGCAAGGTGGTTTTGGTTGGGGGGTTTCTCAAGTGACGGGCAGCAGTCAGCTGGGAGCCGGGGGTTTGTCAGTGAGACGTAGCCGAGAAACACGCCAAGACGTGTCAGAGGCGGTTTTCGCTCAGGCCAAAGGAAGGCTTTGTAGCTTATGTGTGGATCAGACTTTGAGCTGAGCTGGAATAGCTTGGCCAAGTTGAGGACTGTGCATGAGCCTTTTGAGCATGTACAAAACGGAGCCCTGAGGATCCACCACGGCCGAATGCCTCTTCTCCCCCCCGTAGACCGTGGCAGAGGACTTCTGAGCAAGGGTCCGAAGCACGCTATCATTTGCCCCTTGCATCCTGTGGACTGGGTAAGTCCAGACCAGCATCTGCAAACGGAATTGCAGCTGTGGCTCGCCATTACCCAGGGTAGCGAGCAGCAAATCGGCTCCTGGTGGGGAACACGAGTGCCTGGATGTGGGGCATATTCCCAGAGCGAGTGCCATGGCAAGCCTTCACATTACATCCGCGCATCCCCACATAGTCTCCCGCTTCCAGGACGAGGTGCGCAGGCGTCCCTTTGTTCCACTTCTCTGGAATCACGCAGGTGCCGTGCTGGGCCTTGGCAAGAAAGCAGAGCCCTGCTCGGCAGCGGTGAGGCTGCGATTCGGCAAGGTCACCAGGACCTGGTGCTGTCCTATCGATCCAAGCTTTTCCCCCCTCCATCCCTGCTTCCATCCATCCCAGACCTCCTGAAAGGAGGAAGGTGCTGACTCCCACGGAGAGTGAGGAGAGTGAGGAGAGTGAGGAGCATCGTCGCCTGCCAGAGATGCAGGCCAGCATCTTCCAAGCAACTGAACTTGGGCAAAGCCCTCCAGGTGTTTGTCATGCTTCAGGCATACACTCGCCTTCCCCCCCTCCCCGCTTCTTTTCCATAGTCATCATTTCCTTGCACACAAATTGCCTTTTAAAAAGCCCAGGTCAATTTAGCTGAAAGCCGCCGCGACTCGAATCCGAGGAAGGCCCTACAGCGGGGTCTCTTTAAGTCTCTGTTCCTCTCCCTCCTGGGAGTCAACCAGAAGGAGTAATAGAAAAATCTTTTTTACTGCTTAAGGGGAGGCCTTAAGTAGGAAGCAACTAATGGGGGGTGGGGGGGCAGGAGAGCAACCAGCTGCAGCATTGTAGAGGAAGGAGCTGATGGCAGGATAAAGGGCCCTGGGATTTATTAAGAATTTCTCCAGCCCGCTCCAGCAGGCTGATCTTAAGCAGGATAGAAAACATCCCACGCTTAGCCCTGTGCCATCTCTGTGAATCTGTTTGGAGACACCCTTTCTTTCTGTGGTCCTTGGCTTGCATCCACACCGGCCCTTGATGATTTGGGATTTCCTGAAACTATTCTGTATCTCTAAACAGAGAGGGCTCTGGACCTGAAATAGCACTGGAGTTGAAATCCTTGATTTTGGGGGAGTGGGCGAGGAGCAGGGAAACCATTCCAAAGAACACATTCTGTTGTGCTTTCAGAGCTGTGTTCCGTGCAGCACAAAAGCTGACTTAGAGATTTTGCTTTCCTTGGAATACTAGTGAATATCGAAGACATGAGATTCCAACCGCTGTGCTTTCCTCCCATTGTTAACTCATTTATCAGTGACAAAGCCAGAGGATGTGGGCGGAGCAGTTGGAGCAGTTGCTCAGACCTGCTCGTTGGACTGGATCCTGTTAGTTTACATGTGTGTTCTGACCCACAAGCTGAGGCAAGCCGTCGATTTAATTACGTTCATTTCCTCCCATGTTTTCAGCCACAACAAACTCCCCAAAGGGCCCATGATTCAAACCCACGGCACGGTTTCAGCTCCCATCAGCCACAGCCAGAATAAGCCAGTGGGAGTTGTAGTCCAAAACCTCTAGATGGCATCCAGTCATGACCCTAGTTGTTCACTCAACCTCTGGAGTCTTTCTTCAAGCGCTAATTCTGAGAAATGTGGGGGTGGTGACCCAGGGGAGGGCTTTCCTGGTGGTGGCCCCCCATCTGTGGAATAACCTCACCACTGTGGCCCGGCTGCCACCAAATCAGTCATCTTTTTGTTGCCAGGTTGATATGGCCCTCTTTTCTGAGGCTTTTAAGGACTCCCCCCCCCCCCCAGGCTCACCAGGTGTTGCATAGTCAGACTCTTTGCATTGTTTGTTTTTGTCATCTGTTTTTAGCGGTTTTAAACATTTTAATGTCTTGCTGATATTTTGGTCATGTGTATTTCTATCACAGAGCTTCAGCGGTGGGGCGGTATAGGAATGAAATAAATATTGATGCTGCTGAAAATAATCCAGTTTTGTGATGGAAAGTGGAGAAGGGATGATACTTGTAGGGAAACATTCTGCCTTCATGGCTCACTCTTTCTTTCTTTCTTTCTTTCTTTCTTTCTTTCTTTCTTTCTTTCTCCAGGCACTTAATTGCCTTCCCAGTATCTTTAATTAAAACAGCAGCAGCTCTGTGGCTTAGCGACGTCATGGGTCACGCGCTCGGCGCAGAAAGGTTGAACTGCACATTTGTGCTACCTCCGCCGACAAATTGTGTGTGCGTGCGAAGGATGTGAGGATAGAAATGGACTAGAAATGGACAGCTGCTGAATTCGAGCTGGCGGGTGTGTTTGCGGCTCTGTGTTCCCCTTGTGCAAATGGACCCAGGGTGTGGTCTGAAGGCACATGACTTGTCAGTCCTTCTGAAGCTAAGCAGGCCCAGGTCGGGTCAGTTCCTGGGCAGAAAACAGACGGCCTGGAAAGTCTGTGCCTGGCACCAGGACCTGAGCCGGTGCGGGCGCCCCTCGTTGCGCAAGAATAAAACCACACAGCGCCAGCGTCGCCTCATAGGAACATCGTGTTGATGGTCAAGGTGATAATCAGAAGGCTGGCATATGATGAGTCATGTCGGGCCGAGTTTTAACAGATCTAGTTTTGTATTGCATGGTTTTAGTTTGTTTGAATTGCTTTTAAATGATGGATCTTGAAATGTCACGTAGCTGCACCAGTATTTTCGGCTATAGTTTTCTTGTGTTGTATGAATTCCTGTGAGAGTTTCGGATATTGGGCAGTATAAACATTGATGAACTGATGATGAGGATGATGAGGTTATTTATTTAGAAAGCTTCTATGTCGCCCCATTTGCCGAAGCCTCGCGGCTCACAACAATAAATAAATAATAACAATATAAAAACAATATAATTGGAGAAGTCCTGGCCAAAGATATAAAATCAATAAATAAGCTAACGATTAAAATGCCGTTTAAATAAAAAGGTCTTGGCCTGGCGCCGAAAAACAAACAACGATGGCGCCAGGCGGACCTCTCTGGGTAGCTCATTCCATAGATTGGGCGCCACCACAGAGAAGGCCCTCCTCCGAGTACTTACCCTCCTAATATCCTTCACGGAGGGTTGCCGGAGAAGGGCCTCTCCTGCTGATCTCATGTTAATAATATAGCATTCCCTGTTCTGCAGTGGTCAGTCAAACGCCATGAGCAGGACACATCACACTTCAATTAAAACACAGACATAAAATATGAAATAGAGAATCTAAAATATTATAAGCGTTTGTCTAGATTACAGGTATTTTTTGCTTCATCTGTCACAGCCAGGAAATGGGCAAACTCTCCTTTATACGCTCTACTCTGACACTATCTGTTGGAGCCAATATCCTGTCCAGGAAGGCCTAAATTCAGCTGCAAGGGCACTTACATGTTCTGGAGGCAGGGAGGACTGATGAGAATGTACCTGCAGGAAACAGGTGTGTGTGAGAGTCCCAAGAGAGCATGCCACTTGAGCCTTGGACTGCTGTCTACCTGTTCTCTCTGTTAACCTCGCAGGTAGACGGACTCCTCTTCTATCACAAGCAAAGCCATTACAACCCGGGCAGCACTCCGCTCGTGGGGTGGCTCCGTCCCTACATGGTGTCAGACATCCTGGGTGTAGCTGTGCCTGTTTGTCCACTGACCACCAAGCCGGACTACGCCGGGCACCAGCTACAGCAAATTATCGAGCATAAACGAAGTAAAAAACAGGCTGCCGATGAAGACGCCTCCAACACGGGTGAGACGATGCAAGATGGACGCTACGAGCTGGAACACTTGTCCACACCTAAATCACAGGGTACAGTCTCAGCCTCAAGGGATGCTGTTGACCAGATGGAGAATTAACCTTGGTGATAACATCCCACTGAAGGGAGGTCCAGATGGTACCCTCCCGTGTTTGCGTGTGATGGTCAGGAAGGAAAGCCACTTTCAATGGCAGGCTTTCATCATGCTTTTGCAAGTCTTAGGTCCAAACCTGAGATTAAAAGCCTTAAAAAATGGATGGTTGAGTTCATTAATATTCTGTGGAGCAACTTGTGAAGCTATCTTATGCAGGTTTCTATTGGTAAATTGTACCGCTCTGATCCAGAACAGCTCTTGTGTACCTTAAAGCTCCCGCATTTCACAGCAAATCTGGTTCCGAGGGTTAGAAGTAGTGTTCTGCAGAAGAGGAGGAAAAGAGAAACGTGGCTTAGGGAGCTCTGTTTTCCCTCCTTCACGTTAAAGTACTTTTCTCCAACAAAAACATCTCCATCTCCCTCTGTCACACTTGTGGAGTCTTGGAAACAATATGGAGATGGTTTTCTTATGTGTGGATTTCAGATTCACTGAATAAAGAACCTCTGAAAGATCTAGAATGACTCTGGTGCCTTATTAGAGGATTCTTTTCTTTCACTCCCCGCCTCGTCTTACTCTTTCAGTCCCCCGGTACCTTTTGTCCCCCATTAAGCCAAAATCACAATCGCTGTTCCAAGTTTCTCCTGTTTTTCCTTGCTTTTCTCATCAGCTGCCTGGCCAAGAACACCCAGTTACTGCTATAACTAAGAATAATAATTCATGATTACAATTTGCATGTTCTCCAATACAGTGAATTTGTTTTTCAGGCTCCCACTTCAAGCAGGAGTGGGGAGCTTCAGACTGGATCGGGTCCAGCCCCTTTGGGGCCCCATTCCGACCCATCCTTAATCACCCAGTTCTAAAAATGGTGAAATGTTTTTAAGGATTGGGTGCTGGCAGGGACAGCTTTCCACTAAAATGGGTTGGTGTTTTCACCCTGCTCCGTTTGCTCACCCCTGGAATGTGCCCCCCAAAATCTCCGGAACTAAATCGCACCCTCTGGCAGAAAGTTTCCCTTTCTCCCACTTTTGGACAGGAAAGCACGGAACAAGTAATTTGATTTATTTAGAGTCATCTTCTGTCGGTGTTAAAATTTAATGCTGCAGCATTCTGAAAACGTCTGCTCAAGATGCTCTGTGCTGTGAGCACAAAGACAGGTCCATCCTTTTCGTTCGCTAGCTCAATGGGCTTCATTTATATAGGGAGCTGCTTCCCTGGAATGTGTATTTAGACCAGGAAATTCTCTTGGTCCTGGAGAACTTGTGTATGGAGCCTGGAGTGTCTTCGTTGTGGATGGAAGAGTAGGAATGTGAAAGCCAGTTTCTTCCAGCTTTAGCCAAATCATAGCCTTCAAGCATCTGTGGGTAAGGAGATGATCTCCAGACCTCTCTAAGTCTGTTTCTGGACAGGAATGTTCTCTAGAAGGGAGGAAATGTGCCTATTTCGATGCTGAGTGGAGAACTCCAACAAAGTGCTGGCTGGGAAGTATTGGGAGTTGCTAAGACGGCACTGGATTGCCCCCGAAGCTGCAATCTCATGCACGCTGCCCCAAAGTGAGTTGCTTCAGTGGGGCTTATTTCAGAGTAAACATGCATGCAATTGTGCTGTGAAGCTGCAGTCCACACAGGCTTCCCCGGGAATAAGTCCCATCCGACTTAACATTGGGAAATGTAGAACTGCTGTCTAGCTATGCTTAGAATAGCAGCTGAATTGTCAGTGGAAAGCTAGGTTAAAAAACTGGTGCGGACTTCTCTTAGACTTAGATCCATTTAATTTGGCGAAGGATAACTGCCTCCTAGTTCCCATGCATTCCCCAGAGGAGAAAATTGGAGCGAATCCATACCAATGGATTTTGAGCAGAATTATGCCCAGAGATGAATGTGCTGTACTTAAAAATAAAGATTGGGTTCCATGATGAGTGAATTAATTCCACAATTGGTCTGCATGGTTTATCTGCTTCCGCATCATTTATTTTGCTAATTCAAAGAGTGAAACAGGATGCCTATCTAGCTTCTGGATCTCCCTAGGCATCACCCACAGAATTTCCAGCCGTTAAGGACTAGACGCTTTTTAAAAATCTGTATCAAAGTGAAGAGCGTTTCTTAGGAAACTATTCTGCACTGAGCCATGGCTTGCTCTACCCTGTTTTTGTTGTTATTGTGGTACTCCTACAATGCCATACACAGTGCCCTGAAAATTTTATGAAGCAATGAATGGGTTTTGAATTGTGTACCAGTCAATCCTGCATGAAGAACATGTCTTGTTAAGGTATTCTAGGGGTCCCCAACCTTTTAAAGCCAGATGGCATCTTTGACATTTTGAGAAAGAACGTTGGGCCCTCACTAAAAGCTTGCAACGGGATGGGGACTTGCCCATTTTTGAAAACCACAAGAGAACTGAAGCAGGGGAGTGGTCTGAGCTCTGCAGAGAGAACACCTCTCTTCTGAACCCAAGGAAAGGCGGCACTGGAAGACGGCATATTTAAACAGTCTAATAATTAAAACTCAGCCTTAAGAACTAAAAAAATCAAGAAGGGCAAGAAGTCTGGCCGGTGCCAAACTAGCTGCCAGAAGAGGCACTTCAGTGTTTACAGAGGTATGATGTTTGGACAAGGAAGTCAGTTCACAGTTTAAAAGATGATTCATCTTTTTCGTGCGATTCATGCTGCTCCACTTTACCAGTGATTCTCTGAATAACTCTGGGTGGTTTTAAAGAGAAATTGCACCATGTCCAGTAGATGATGAGGCAGGAGTTACTCTCTACCAACAGACAGAAGGGCCATTTAAATCCCTCCCCCCCGCTCGGCTTTTTCTCAGAAAATGATGTTTTCATTGCCAAGCATGTAGGCGGCTCGCAAACCATTTGATTTCTGATAGTGCAAGGGAGCAGCAACTGTGGCGGGAAACAGAGCAAGAGCTGTTCGTGTGTTCGTGCAACAAATAGAAAACAGCATGCTGGATGTGAGAAACAAACGTGATAGTTAATTTCTCTGTGTTAAGCGTTCTCCTCAATGCATGGCTTTGACATGTATAGGCTGGAGAAGAATAGCAGAATGCAGTTTGCAAAATACAGCTTCCCACAAGTCTCAGCATCCTTGATTTTTTAAAGGTTCTAGTCCTTATGCTTGTAAAGCCATGCTAGAAAACGGATGGGCAGTACCTTGGCATACAGTGTTGGCAGGTTGGACCAGACACACAGGGCTGCAAACTTCAAATCGTTCGGCTCCCTTTCGGTGCCGCCATGGGTAGAATCATGCAGGAGACTTGAGTCCGCAGCCCCTTCACCGGGAAGAATTCAGATGGGGCGTGCTGCTCACATGGCTGGGAGACTCCGTTTGTGTGTTTGTCCATGTTTCCGGTCCTGATTATGATGGAGGTTGGTACACGAAGTCCAAGAGTCAAAAAGCAGAATATGGCACTACCACTAAGCAAAACTGGAGATGTTGCGGACAAAATTATTAACGTGGCAAAATCATTAATGTGGCAGAATTACATCTTCTTTATACAGCGTTGGGTGCTCTTGGGAGCACAGCTGAGGGGCAACTGGAAGGAGGCAAAGATGCTCAGAAAAATCAAGGGGACGCCCTTATTTAAAAGAGTCCCTAAAGGAAGGACACAAAAAGCCTCTTATGACGAAAGACTGAGTTGCATTTCCTGAAGGTCTCTGTGCTTTGCTGGCCAGAAACTTACTGGCATGATAGCTGAGGCAATTCCTTGCACCTGTTGGCTGCTGGTTTATATGGCTGTGGGTGCAGCACCTTAGCTGCCCAGACTGGGCTTTGGTGTTTCCAGACAGTCTCTCCCTGGCTGTACGTGGCCTGGTGCTTTTCCAGCTTTTAAGCGTGTGTTCGATTGTCCGTTCCAAAAGGTGGGAATGCCACTCACTCCTAGGGCTTTCTTACCAATAGCTGGAGCTGTAAACTAAAACAAGCTTATATTTTGGTTATTTTCCCCTGCCTCATTGCTTGCTTGGCTTCGCCCACCACTCAGGTGTGCCTCCCCAACACAAAATTTGTTCCTCTGGCTGAAAGAGTTTCAAAACACACAAACACGCACAGCTCACCTCATCCCCTCTTAAGCCTTTTAAAACCTTTTAAAGCTCGTGCTTCTGGAAGGAGTTTTCTATCGGCTTCATTATGCTCGGGTTTTATTGTTTATTGCTTTTAGAGCTGTCTGATGGTGGGTTTCAGCTTGATTTTGTTTTTGTTTTTTCTCATTGTGAATTCTTTCTGCAGGCCGTGGAGCAAGCAGGCAGGCCCTTCAGTTGGGATGGGTTTATCAAGAATAAATATGTGCGTGCAGCGATTAGGACATGAGATTAACGGGTGCTCTCCATAACAGGGCCCTTGAACAGAATTGTGATGGGCGAATGGATGAACACACCATTGGAATCCATGGCCCTGGCCTCCGCTTGGACCGAAGCACAAGGCCTTCCCCCCTGCATGGTAAAGTGCTGGAGGCCAGAGCAGTTCTGCACACATTTTTCCGGCCCTTCGGCTCCCAGTTCCACAGCACATCTGACATTTCTTTGGCATTTGCGGTCAGCATCTCCAGCACAAGCAGGAGCTCCTGATATCCCCTAAAAAGGAAAGGCTAATTTTGAGATCCCGCAAGCTGCAGGCCTGAAGCAGATATGTCTGAGAGGCACAGGCCGCGTGTCACATGGGGCCCAAACGCCCAGGGGACAGGAGGTCAAGCTCATATCGGCCTGTGTGTTGTCTCTCTCTGCGGTGTGCGTGCAGGCTTGGCCCATCCCTGGCGGGATCAGAGTTGGGAATGGCCGATTCCGGGCTTCTCCTGCGTGGGCTCTTCCAGGTGCCTGGGCCGTAACTGTTGGCCGTGCCAACCGAGTTGTAGTCCAGTGCATTTGGAGGGACAGGATGAGAAAGGGTGGTGACCTTTAGCCAGCCTCACTAGGCCAGACTGCCTTGCGGGTGACTGTCACGGGGTGGCCAATGGCCGGGTGTCCTCCCTGGCGCTGCCAGTCAGAGCCAGGAATATTGGGGCAGATGGACGAGTCCTCTTGACCTTGTGTAAGGTGCTGCCTTGATTGATTGATTGATATCCTGCCTTTTCCTACAAAGGGCTCAAGGCAGCTTACATCGTTCTCCTCCTTCATCTTATCCCCACAGCGACCCTGTGAGGTAGGCTGGGCCGAGAGTCTGTGACTGGCCCAGAGTCACCCAGTTGGCTCCATGGCTGAGTGGGGACTCGAACCCGGATCCTCCAAGTCCCAGTCCCGTGGTCTAACCACTGCACCACACTAACCCTAATTCCTAGGGTTCTGCTCGTTCTGTGCACAGGACTGGCTTGGTTTGGGTTGGCTCCCAGCCTGCAGACACTTGTTGCCAGGCCCAGACACACCGTGGCAACTCGGGTCGGTCTTGCACCCGTGTGTTTCACAGGTGGCTGAAACCGGCCAGAGAGTCGAGCCCTGCGGAGCTGGAGACAAGCGTTCGGTGCAGCCCATTTGCTCAAAAGGCAGTCCAGTGCGAGTCCAAGGCCGGCAATCAACGAGCGTTTCCTTGCTGCCACGCTTTCAAAGTACTGGCCCGAACGCGGGGAGCAGTGCTCCTTTCCCCAACACGGCCGGTGGTGCTCGGTTGCAAGGGTGAGCGGCGGAAAAACACCTTTCCTGAGGGCTGCCCTGGCGGCACACGGTTACGGTTACGGTTACGGTTACGGTTACGGTTACGGTTACGGGGAGGAAGCCCCAGGGGGGCGCAGGGGGGCTTCCTCCTGGCTAGACGCGCCTGAGGAGCCTCGCGTGGGTGCCCACGCAGCCTGCGGGGAGAGGGGCAAACCTCCACTGCCATTGCTCAGGGGCTGGGCTGCACACCTCGGCTTTTTTGGGGTCCCCTTTCGATGTGGGGCGCCTGCCCTCTTGCTCCCTCCTCCCTCCCTCCCTCCCCAGTTGCTCATCCATCTCTCTCTCCCTGGGAGAGTTTCCTGCTGGACTTTGGCCGCAGCTTTTCTCTCCTCCTCCTCCTCCTCCTCCCTGGGCTGGGCGCCCCCTCGCTCTCGCTGCCCGCCTGCCCGCCGTGAATGAGATTCCGTTTCTGAATGGAGCCCGGGGGGCGGGGAGAACGCGAACCGCATCAGCTCGCCAGGGGAGGGGGTTGGCTTGGCTTGCCTTGGCTCCCCCCCTCCCTCCTCTCCCCTCCCCTCCCCTCCCTCCCTCCCTCCGTCTCTCTCTCTCTCTCTCTCTCTCTGCTGCTTTTGAGGAACGAAGGTTGCGAGCAACCAAGCAGAGCAAGAGGGAGGGAGAGAGGGAGGTGGCAGCAGCAGAAAGAAGGCTCAAGTCCTGAAAGCAAAAAGGAATTTTCAGCTTCCTACTAATTCGCTTTCCCAGCCCCCCTTCCTTCTCTTCCTCCTCCTCCTCCTCCTCCTCCCAGTAGCAGCAGAGAGGGCTTTGCAGAGAAGACGATTTCGCACAATCTGGGGAGAATTTGGGCTCGGAGGCTGGGAAGTTTTGCGATTTCGAAAGAGCCGTGTCCTTCCCTTTCTCTCTCTCCCCCCCCCCTTTTTTTTTCTTTCAACCTTTTCGCCTTCCTATATATTGCCTTGTGCTAAGGCAAGGAGGCATTTCCTGCAGCAAAAATCAGAAATGGGGAGTTTTGGGTGCTTCTGAGTGTTTCTGTGCGTGTTGCGGGACCATTTTTTTCTTTTTCTGTAACTTTTTTTTCTTTTTCAGTCGTTGCATTGTATGTTTTGGCTTGGACAAGGCGAGGATGACGCAAAAATAATAATAAATAAATAATCGCATCCCTCCGCTCTCTTCTCTTCCTTCCCTCCCGGTTTTTTTTTTAACCAGATCTATGCATATATATATTTTTTGAAGTGATCCTAAAAGGAAGAAGTTGAAGAATGCGATCCTCCAAGTTTGGAGGCAGCCCGAGTTGAAGGGCCAAAAGGAAAACGTGAAAAAGGCAGGCCTCTTGGATCACACCGCTCCCCCCCAGTAAGTGGGGTGGGGGAGGCTGAAAGACAATTATTTAAATTTTATGGGGGGGCAGGGGCGGCTTTGGAAGACTTAAGGATCTCCTAATCTCTGCGATCAAGTCGTGTGAGTTGGAAGGATTAGGATGGCTGCAGAACTGAGCCCCGAGGAGGAGCAGGTAAGATTGCCCGCACCCCGATATATTTGGGGGTGCTACCGGCGGGGGGAGGAAGGCTGCACTGTTCCCTGTGTGTGTTGTCCGGGGGGGGTGTTGGGGGGTTTTTTTGGGGGGTGGGGTAGGAGTGGATGGAGAATCTCGCCCTCTCGTTTTCTTTTCCTGCAATCGAGAATATTTTACATTTTGGGCTGGATACGGTGGCGAGGCCGGTCTGAGGCCTGTTTCCTTCTGCACGGCGCGTCGTCGTTTTTGTTTAAAGAAAAAGATGTCTCAAGAATATTTACGAAGGTTCTCAATGTTTTTTTAAATGCCCGGCGTATGATTGATATTTCTTGGAAGAAAAGGGATTGGCGAGACCCCCGCCTTACTGGGGGCCCTTCGCCGGTTTCCTGCCCGGGGGTCAGCCACGCAGCGCCCCCCCCCCCTTGCCCGGCGTCTCTAGCCTCGTTAATGGGCCGGGGGAGCTCAGCAACGCATCGCGGCTCCCCAGTATCCTGTCTCGGGCGCGAGGGGCTGATTGCGGCTGGTGGGGCGGAGGGGCCGCTTTCCCACTTTGCCTCTGCCCCCCCCCTTTCCCCTCAAGCCTTCTAGAGGATGAAGTCTTCCTGGGAGGGGGGAGAAGCTGAAAGTGCAGCCAATCCTGCCTCCCCACGACCCCCCCATCCCATTCCCAAGTCGACGCAGGTCTTGCCGAGAAGTGGGGGGGGGGAGGCAGACGTGTTGTCTCCTGGTAGCGTTTCCATGGTGATCAGATGGGGGGGGAGCTGAGATGCGGCCTAGACCGCTCCCTGAGCATCGGGGACGGAGCCCCGCTCTTCTCGCCCCCCTGGCAAGCCCCTTGCTCACAGCCCTCCTGCGGGTGAGGGCGGGGGCCCCGTCCTGTCCCCCTCCCATATTTGCAGGCAAGCGAGCGCCGCCACCTCTGACGGGGGGCCAGGGGCTGCGGGGAGCCGCAGGCAGGGGGCGTGCACCCCCTCCCATTTTGCATGGGGCTGCCGGTGGGCGAGGAGAGGGGAACCCCCCCCCCGAGGCATGCCCCACCTGGGGTGGGAATTGGGCTTCCCGCAGTCCCCGGGAGCCCGGCCCCTCCCCACGGGCCGATGCCCCCTCCCCGCCCCTCCGTGCGCCCCACCTCGCTTCCCGGGCAGAGGATGCGAAACTGGGGACGGCGGGCGGGCGCCGCCGCCGCTCGCTTGGCGACGGAGGGAGACCGGCGGGGGGGGAGGGCCGGGCCCCCGGCTGCCTTTCCGCTCGCCCCGGGGCTCCCCAGGCCCCCTGACCCGGGGGGGCGAGGGCGAGAGGGGGGCTCCCGGCCGGCCCGCCTCCGCGTGCGCCCTCGCTCCTGCGTAAACGCTGCGCTCCCGCCGCCTGGTGCCTTCGCCGGGCGGAAAGCGGCCGCGCTGCAGGTGAGGCCCGGCTGGCCTCTTCCGCTTTCGCCCCTCGTGCGAGCAGGCCCTCCGGGCTCCGGTTTCGGGCTCTTCTCGGCCTGCCTTCCCCGCCCCTTCCCTCTCCGGAGGGGTGTTTTTTGCCGCTCTTGAGTCATCCAAGGAGGAGGTTACACACCCAGGAAAGAGGACCACTCTGGGGCGGGATGGCGGGGGCTGATGCCCTCCCCCAGGCCAGCGATACAGGGAGGGGGGGCAAGAAGCCCAGTGATCATCCAGCCAAGCCTGCCCCCCCCCTCCCCAGCCGCCCCCTGGCCTGGAATCCTTTAGAGAGACAATAAGGGCCCTTGCAGAATCTTCTTGCCCTTCTCGGAATGACAGCGCTTCCTTCCAGCCTTCTTGCACAAAGGTCAAAGAATTTTCTCAGTTCCAGCTGTTGTAAAAAAAAGAAAAAGAAGAAGAAGAAGAAATCTTTTTTCATTCTGTACAAAGTCTTGGAATACTGCATCTTCCATCCCCCTGTCATGGAACTCCAGGCAGGATGCCGAGTATTTATTGTTGATTGTACTGTCAGAATCATCATCAGTGTGACAGCATTTCAGTGCCTGGTGCTTCCTTTTATTTAGAGAATTTCTACCCTCTTTCCAAGCAAGTGTTCTATATATGAAACCAAAACTTTAAAACCAAAATTTCCAAGGGAGCTTATGTTCAGAACAAAGGATCACAATAAAATACGCTAAAACTCACTTTCTCAAAAAAGCAAGTAGGGACATTGAAAAATTTGCAAAAGACAATATAAGCAGCATATAGAAAAGTCTTGATAGAATAAAAAACTTCTTCAAACAGCATCGCCAAAAGGAAAGACTAACTTCCCAGTGAGGGATGTCAACAGTTGTGGAGAAACCAGCAAAATAGTTCCCATCTTTGCTGCCTGCTTATTAGAGCTTAGCTAATATTAGGCCAAAGAGCAAGACTGCTTATTTTGATGTTCGGGCTCAGGAAGGTTTGCATGACAAAGATGTTAAAGTGGGGAGGTCTCTGTTGCTTACACAGAAACT
Source organism: Varanus komodoensis (assembly GCF_004798865.1). Taxonomy (NCBI): domain Eukaryota; kingdom Metazoa; phylum Chordata; class Lepidosauria; order Squamata; family Varanidae; genus Varanus; species Varanus komodoensis. The sequence continues at coordinate 265,642 of NW_025335817.1, forward strand.
GACACAGAATAGAGAGAGGGGAACTGGAGGCAGGGTAAATTGGAAGAAAAGTGTGGTGTTGACTCGGCATTTGTAAGCTTCCCTTATGGTCCCCCATCCATGCCCTGGCCCTTAGCTTCAGCCCTGTTCATCTTGTTCCCTGTGATCCGTTATGGATCCATCCTGAAAAAGTGAATAGGTGCCAACTCCTCTCGAAATGAAAGCCATCTCGATGGAGCATCTTTCCTAGCCCCTTTAGGAAAAATAAATAAATGTCGGTTTCATTAGAGTTCCATAGTCCAAGGCAAAGCTATGCTTCCAATATTTCGCCATTTGTAACTTGGCAGCGTGCTGGTAGATAAAAACCTGATTTCTCTTTGCTGGTTTGGAGCTGTAACAAAAGGCTTCAGGGTATCTTCCTCAGGTCCCTTTTCTTGGGCCAGCAACTAATCCCATATATCCCAATGAAAATAATCTCCATCTCTTGGTAAAATTCTCAATGTTTTAAAGACTTCCTCAGCTGTAATGGCACCTCCCGGACTCTTTCCCTTATCCCAGGCCCCCTGCATGCCTTCTGCCTGCTACTCACTGCAGACTTTGTCGCTCTCCCGTTATTTTTTTCTTTTTTCTTTAATTGGCCTACCCGAGGGACTTTTAATCATCGGGGCATCATTTTTAGGAGGCTGCAAGGAAAATGGGACTTTCTCCTGCAGGGAATGGGGGAAGAGCTGTGAAATGCTTTCATATTTTCTAGGCCAGATTCAGACTCCCATCAGGGACTCGCTGTATATTTTTAGATTTTTTCCAATCTCTCCCCAGCAGTTTCTATCCTGCCAGTTCGGCCTTAAGTTTTCGGTGGTTTACAATGAAAGCTAAGAGGCATGGCAAAGAGCAAGTTTTTTCAATGCTTGGGAATGCCTTTCCGAGGAAGACCATCTGTGTTAAGCATCCAGTGGGGAGGGAATTGCATTTCCACTGAGACAGGTCTTTGCGGCTAAGGCTGCAAGCGGGTTTCATGGGGTGAGTCCCACTGAACTCAGCAGGGCTTTCTTCAAAGCAGGCATGGAGACGATTGCACTGGAAACCGATTTGATCCTGCATTCAAATCTTAATCCAATCCTTTCTTACATATGTTCTTTTATTTCTTTGATTTTATTGGTGTGTTTACTGGATTCGTTTTCATTGATCTATGTTAATGAACTGCAGTCTTGTGCCTTGTGATTTATAACATTCTGCTTGGAGAGAGAGGACAGGGGGTATTTGATAAACAAAAGCAGAGAAATGACAAAAATAATGCATTTGCAATGAATGAAGTGCTGAAAAGTCTCTAAACCTGTATGCATCCTGGGTTCTGAAGTGGCACCCGAAAGCTGCTAAGGACAGGGCAGGGCGCCGGGTGGATGGGCAGGGGCAGTCCTTCCGCATAATGGTCGCACCTGGAGGGGCCATCCAGTGGAACTGAGTGATGGGAGACCCAGGAAAGGATACCGGGGAGCCCACATTCCACGGTGCTTCTGGGGACTGTAGATCGCACCGGCGCAAGATGGAGCAACGGCTCCCAACAGGGCTGTCTTTAGAGGCCGGTTTTAAAACAGATGAAGCGTAAGGTGGTCAATGTCACAATGGCAGCGTTGGGGCAGGGACCGTACGGATCGCAGCTGGGGAACAAGTGCAGGAAGACACAGCAGCCCTCCTAGGACGCTGGGGGCTTCCCATTCTGGCATTCAGGTGGCCACTGGGAGCAGGATGCTGAATTAGGGAAAGCTTTGCTCTGATCTAGCCTGGCTTTGCTCATACTCCCCTGTCTCATTGCTGGTCAGCCCACCACAAGTTGGAGCTGCTGTAAATGGGTGGGTTGCAACGGGGCATACTTGGGTCCCAAGCCACTAAGGGCTTTATACAAGGCCCATGCAATGGCAGCTCTTGGTAAGCACAGTGTGGAAATTGTTCTCTCTCTCTCTCTCTCTCTCTCTCTCTCTCTCTCTCTCTCTC
>NW_025335817.1:267712-581822 GCF_004798865.1 Varanus komodoensis
CCCCCCCCAAAAATAAGGAATATTTTTTCTTGTTGCTTTGTGCAACTGACCCCCTTGGAAGTCCCAACAGTCCTCTGTTGGGATGGGAGAGAAGTATCGTCCCCATTGCAATAATGGATTAGGAGTTGTGTTGGTTCGAGCAAGCCAGGCTGCGCCACCTTCCTTGTGCTGATGATCAAAGTGGTCTTCTTGATAGGCGTTGTAGGCCCAGAAAAATTACACAAATACGAAGGCTTGGTTGTTGCTATCCTTGGCTGGTAAGGATACTGTTGAGCAGTAACAACGTTAGGTTTGTGTGTGTGTTACATTTCTGTGCCACCCAACTGCCAAAGCCCTCCGAGCAGTTCATTAAGCGAAACATAAAAACCCAGAATGAGGTCAGCTGGATCAGATCAAAGGACCATCCGTCTGGCTTCCTGCTTCCCACAGTAACAACTCGGATGTCTCTTGGAAGCTCCCAGACAGGATGTAAAGGCCACCGCCGGCCTTGTCTCTCTCTCCACCCCCCCCCCACTTGGAGTTTCTATTGAGTTGTCATATTACCTGACATCAGAATGGCCTGACGTCATTCTGTCCTCCGTGGATGGGCATGAATCCTTGCTTAAAGCCTTCCAAATCGGGGGGCCGTTGCCATTTCCTGAGGCCGCGAGCTCCCTGAGCTTGTTCAAGCATGAAGGTGCTTCTGCTTTTTTATTTCTTTCTGGTCTGTCCTGGATCTACCCCCCCCCCCCCCCATCAACTGAATTGCAAGGCTCTGAGTTTTCGCATTAGGAAAGAAATAGACACACAACTCTGTGTGCTTTGGGCAGCGTATAAAACAACATTACTGCTAGAGAAAATAATGTCGTGCTGGAATAAATGATGTCTAGCGCAATGTGGAGGACTCTTACAAGAGCTGCTGATGTTGTGTTCGAGCCATTTAGGTTACCACAACACAACTTAAAATGACAGTAGTGTCAGATTCAGGACTGCCCTTTGTTCACACTGCGGATGATGTGGGGGGTTGTTGTGGTGTTAAGTCTTTTTAGTATTGTAATTGTTTAATGTAGTTTGCACACTGTCCTGTGATTTGTTGATGAAGGGTGGTGTATAGATTTAGAAAATAACAAGGACATGGTTGTTATATGTATGTCTCCCCTTTTCTTGCCCTTTTTAAAAAATAAAAGGCCCCAACTCTTAAGCCTTTCCTAAACTCCCTGTTTATTTCATTAAATTATTAAATGACTTGGGACTGAAAATCTGAAACAAAGCCTCTCCTTCTACATGCCTGAGCTATTTGAAGAGACTCAAAAGTACCTCCAGTCCCAAGTCTGAGGATGATGGAGTATGTAAGCATGCCATCTCTTAGTCACTTGACTCAGTAAACAACCCAAGAATGCCTCATTTCTCCATTGCTGAGGGGAAAGCGACCCAGAATTTTAAACCTTTTTTTTTTTTTTTTTTGCTCGGTTAAAATTCTGTGTTGCTTCTCCCTCAACAGCCCGGAGTGCCAAGTTCACACATCACAGAAACAACCCAGGAATGGGGGCTTGATTCCATGCAAAGTGGAAGTGTGTGGTTGTGAGGCAACTATCCATGGTTCTTACTTTTGAACCTGGTTGTTGCATTAACCAGGAATGGAACCTCCCTGTTTGGTGAACCATTTCTTTAGTGCCAATCAGCTTTTTTCTTTGACCCAGGCATTCAGCTGATTAGTTCAACCTTCTTATATTTTTCAGTTTTAAAAATTATTTTACGTCTGCATTCTCTTGCTACTATTATTTTGTGGTGGTAGACCGGTCTGGTATCTTTGTAAAAAGCAGTTTTTAAATAGTGTAATCCTAATAAATCCTAATAGATAATATATAATAATGATTAATAATATTTTGCCTGTCATTTTCTGTATGCATAGCTATGAGTCCATGGTTTATACTGGAATTCTCTTTCCCCAAGGCTTCTTGGCATGCACAATATTGTAGTGGCATCCTGAAGTGGGCAGAGGGGTGCACTAGATGTCCTCCAAGGTTCCCTTCCAATGCAAGCATTATATCACTGTATTATTCTTTTAAGAATTCCTTACTAGGAATGTGCCTAAGAAGCAAGCCTCCACAAGCAACCTAAAATAAGATTGTATATAATCAACACTGTGGCCAGGTTAGAAACAATGTTAAAATGTTTTACAGCTACATGAAGTTGTCAGTTGTGCATCTTGACTGATTTAAAGGAAACAGACAGACAAAAAAAAACCTCTGACCTTGGTGGAGACTAATTTCCAATGACAGTTCTTAATGTTCTTGTTTTGAGCAAATGCAGGTAATAGTCTCAGACACGGCAGAAGCTAAGAAACTGCCGAAATACATGTTGGGATTATTCTGGGACAGCCTTATTTTGTGAAATGTCTGGAGAAGGGCACCTCAGCTGGTCGAGTACATGCTCCAGAATGCTGAACTTCCTAAAATGCAGTTCCAGGTAGTTCAAGCCATTAGCTAAGGTTTGCTGGTAGGCTGGATTGTTCAGCCCCTGCCTTCTTGCCCGTCACTCCGACATGGCCCTTGAAATTCTCCCCCTGCTGGCACTCCAGCCTCAGGCCGAAAGCGGCACTGCACGCCTGCTCTGGGGTCGTATTTGACCCCAACCATCACTGGCAGGCATAGGAACAGCCAGGCCACGTCTGACGGCTAACGAGAGGTTCAGGCTGCAAAACCCAGCTGGATCTGTCGTTTCGGGGCGCCACTCAATGGGACATGGATTTGGACGAGCTGGATTCTGGACTACAAAGCCATCGTGCTTTTCGGGTTGGGAGAGCCGAGGCATTTTGATCCGGGGCGTAATCTCATGCAGTTGATAACGGCGTGATTTTGTGGGCAGAAACGAGAAGGAATATAGTTCCTAGTTTATGATCACTTTCCTTAGAAGTGCAAAGGGGGTGTGATCCCGTCGCAACATTCAGGTCATTTTGAGGAGCTTCACACAAGCTCTGGGTGCAAGTGTGTATTTTAAGTATACGAGGGTTTTGCATGGCTTTCATGACGGGTCCGTACAAGAAACAACTTAGGCATATTGGCTGTCAGCAAAACGTCGAAATCCACATCAGGGTAATGCCTTTATCAGGCCAACTGAAAGCTCACCCAAGAGGCATTCTGGCAGTTCTGCTATCTGAATCCGGCAGAGGTTACTAAATGTTGGGTGGGGGAGAAGGAGTAACTTGCCGATAGCAAGTCTTGGTGTTTACATGATTACCATCTTGAGAGAGTGGGCGCCGAGATGGTTTCAGGTTTCATCAAAGGGGTTTGGGGCAGTGGAAAACACGGCATGCCAGCTTGCACTGTCTTCTTGCAGTTGGGTGACATATTGGGGCTTGTGGTCCTTCCCCCGTTTCATGGCCACACAGCTGGAGTTTTCCCATCCCAGGATACCGTAGTCCATCTGCCTGAAGCAGGATGTGCCAGTGTTGTTGTTAACAGAATGTGAGACTCGCCACCTGTTCCGGAGAGCCTGGAGGCTGAGCCAAGGGACCTGATGAGATAATTTTGGCAGAGAGGAGATGGGTGGGTGAGTGGGTGGGTGGAAAGCCTGGGGGCTCAGCGGAAGGAAGGAAAGAAAGACAAAAGATTTTGCCTCCCCAGGGAGGAGAAAAGAGAAATCCAGGCAGGTGTGTTTGTGAGGATGAGGTTTATGGCCAGTCATCACTGCAAATGACCTTCTCACTCAGGGTGGTGTAATGTTTGTTCTGTTGTTCCTGTCCTGCCCCTCTTCCAAATAGCAACAGATGTGATTCTTCTCCATGGGTCCCTCTTATTTGGATGCTTATGGCAACTCTCTAAGGTAGGCTTGGTTGAGAGATGGCCTGAGGTCCAAGGTCTTCCCCTCTGGGGTTCCAACCCAGAGTTCCTTGGCACTCCAACCACTACACCACACTGCCACTCTAAACATGTGCGAGACCTTGTTCACATTCAGGGCTCCCTCTTAACTTCTTAGCCCTCCTAATTCTTGAGATCAGCTTGCCAGCTCTGCAGCAATGGTAACACTCTGGTTTCTATCCAGGCTTGCTGCCCTTGTTTTGAGGGGAGCAAGAAGTTGTGCTCCTGCTGCAGGTGCCTGGGGCCAGTGGGACGAATCCAGACCTTGGGATGCTCTGGGCTGCTTCCCCAGATGGTGTTGCCCTTTCTTCCAAGCACCGATTGTTTGCTGGTTTCCCAGCTTTTGTGCAGTGGGAGTGGAGCCAAAAAGATCAGCCAATTTTAGCCTACATCTCTTACTGCCAGTAACTGAGCCTTGAGAGAGAAGCATTTGATTTGGGAGAAGAATGGAGCTGAAGCTGCGAAACCACCAAACATTGGTTTGGAGGAAAGAAGTGGAGTCGGGCAAAGGGGCACGGCCTTCTGGGAACTGCCAGAGACCGGATTTCGTCCCCTGACCTCAGCTTCCCCAACTCCTGTCCTTCACAGGGTGAAACTGGCATTGGCAAAACCCACTAGACAATAGTAGAAGCCCACCTTGGTACCCCACAGATGGGCTGGATGATAAGTTCCATACTCCACAGCTACTCTAGGTATGATGGTTGCTCCAGTCCAACATGTTTAGATGGTTTGGGAAGGCTGTGCTAGCAACTGAAAGCACTCTGAAGAGCCTAAATATTCCTATTGTGCGATGGAAGGGGAGGTCAAGAGAAGGGGCAGAGAACAGCACCCACCACTAATGCCAGTGGAACAGTGCGAATCATTTTTGGAGGAGCATCAAGACATGCTAAAATGGGAGTCGGTCAAAACTCACATCCATAAATCATTTAATACCTGAAAAGCGGTCCTGGGGAATAGTAGTTAAGCCGGTGTGGTGCAGTGGTTAGAGCACGGGACTGGGACTCAGGCGATCCGGGTTCGAGTCCCCGCTCAGCCATGGAGCCCACTGGGTGACTCTGGGCCAGTCACAGACTCTCAGCCCAACCTACCTCACAGGGTTGTTGTTGTGGGGAGAAGATGGAGGAGGAGAATGCTGTCAGCTGCCTTGAGCCCTTGGTAGGAAAAAGGCAGGATATAAATCAAAAATAAATAAATAAAAAGAGTAGGCTTGCGACCCCTAATGGTTTAACAAGCCATTTTCTCCCTGCAGTGCCTTCCACAGCTTCTGGCGAACAAGGAAGGGAGAATCGACAGAGAGGTGGAGGTGTGTGCTCACTTTCTGAGAGGGGTGGAAATAAAGACTGTTCTGGAACCTCTTTTCCCTTTATTACTGCACAGACCTGGCTGGCAATGTCCCTTTCCAGGGTGAAAATCTGCTGCATTTGCCCCTCTCCTCAATTCTCCCTCCCGAGCCCCTCCGCTCAAGCCATTCCAGCCAAAAACAGAGAAATGGCAGGGTGCAGTCTGGCCGGGATGGATGCTCCACATCCATGGCAGGCAACACGGAATGGCCCCCAGAAACTGGGGGGTTTTCCAGCCACCAAAAGCTAGAAGCACCAGCTAGCTCCATGACTGCTTTTGAAACTGAAATCTGGTTTGCGGGGGTAGTAGAATGACGTGGAATTGTCCTGCGAGGGCAGATTGGCTTGTACCAAGTGAGGTCACGAAGTGCAGTGCTCTCTCTTTCAATCAGGGGTTCGGAACCGTAGACTTGGGGAACAAATCTGATTTTCCTGGGTCACTGGCAGGCCTTCCGGGGCTTGTTGGGTAGTCTGGTGGTTTCCCAGCTCAGTTTCCTCTCTGCTCCATTCAAAAAGGCTGAAATGCATCTTCTGGGAGGGAAGGATTTAAAACATAGAAACAGAGTGAGTCAGAAGGGGTCTCCTGGGCCATCTAGTCTGACCCCCGGCTCCTCTCATGACATGCCCACCATGTGCATGTCCAGCCTATCCTAGAACACCCTCACCGATGGGGCCTCCACCACCTCCCGTGGAAGCCCATTCCACACCCTCGGAGTCCGAACTGTCAGGAAGGACTTCCTCGCATCCAAATCCAATCCAAATTTGGGGGTTCTGCTGCTCCCAGCAATGTAACACAGTCTCAGGGGCATGTCAAAAGCAACAACCGACTCATGGGGGAGTAACACGCTCCCAGTTCTTTTCTTGGTCCCAACCACATGGAGTTTGCTGATCCTGCGTCCAGTATCAACATTAGAAAATACCACCCCAAGTCTATCCAGGCTCAGCACTGGTTGGAAATCAATCCAGGTGCATCCAACCCCTAACAGGTTTGCACACTCCCCAGGTGAAATATTGTTTGCATTGACAATACTGGCGTCGGCTTTCCTCTGAGGAGCAACGAATACGGAGTAACCTAGAAGTCTGCTTTTTTGGGTTTTTTGCCTCTTAGGCGTTCACCCTTGCAAATCTGCCTTTATTTACCAGTCAATAGATCCCTTTTTCAAAACAGGCAGCTGGGAGACACCCCTCTCCACTGCAAAGAGAGAGCCAAGCATGGAAGGGACGAGTGGCGGGATCCATTTTCTGCTCTAGAATTGTGTTTCCCAGAGGGACCGAATGGATGCTTCCAGGAAGCAGGATTCAAGACCGAGGAGCTCCCCCCTCTCTCCCCCCGGCCCCATGGCTGGGTGCTTCCTCTAAAGAGGAACGCAGTCCTCAGTCATTGTGACAAAGGGCTGAAATCATGGCATTTCCTGCTTGTACTTTTCTAGTGTTTTCAAAAGGGCCCGGCCTTTTGAGGTTTGTTCTGCCGGATGCATGGAAAACTTGGGATGCACCAGAAGTGTGCGTGGAGTTTCTGTTGAGCCCTTAATCCTTTGCACCTGCTCGCTGCGTTGAAACAAAAAGCGTCTTGAAAGGCCGATTTCCTGAGAAGTGCAGGGCTCCAAGAAATGTGAAATGGGGAGGCATTCCCCAGGATGGTAGCAATGCTGCCTCCGGAGCGTTTTCCAGTGAAACGCGGTCTGCCTGGGCGAGCGGGAGGCACGGCGGGGATTGTGGAAAGGATCCGCTGGGGCTGCTCAGATGACTCCCTGCTTTTCGCGCTCCCAACGGCGGCTGGCGTTGCTTTGGGAGCCAAGGGATTTCTCGCTGCTGGTGTGGATGGGAGGCCATGCCCTGAGCTCAGGACAGAGGGACTGGCTCCCACAAAGCGGAGAGGCATTTAACAGTGGCTGCTTTCTTTGCCAAGGAGAGGTTTGATGCAAAAGGAACACAAACCTCTTGTTTTTTCCATGAGTCACTTCTGAAATATGTTTGTCCTTCAAGCACAGAAGCGCTCAAGCTGTCTTAAAAATGAATGGAAATACAGTTCTCCGAGAAGCCTGCAGTTTAGGGTCGGGTTGGAGCTTCCGGTTGGAGGTGCCGGCTTTGCTGCCAGACGACTTGGGATCTGGCACCTTCCGGGTGGGCTGGAGCACAAGGCCCGTCACCGTTGTATTTCATTCTGAGCACACACTTTGCAGTCGGGCTCCCCCAGCCTGGCTCCCCGCAGAGGCCGATGGCTATGTTGGCTAGGAACTGTAATCCCAAGCAGCTGAGGGAACCTGGTTTGCCTATACAGATCTTGTATTCTTTCTCCTGTTTCTTCCCATCCATCCATCCATCCATCCATCCATCCTCCATCTGGAATTACATGGTTTGGGTTGGTTTCCCTTGCGGAGGCCCCACCACCACACTGTTGGTGCAAATCTAACATGTGGCACCAGTCCTTTTCCACCTACGCTGGCTTCCACTTGAAGTCCGGGCCCAATTTAAGGTGCTGGAGGTGACCTAGAAAGCCCTAAGCAGCTGAGGGCCTGGTTGCCTGAAGGAGTGTCTCCTTCCATATGTGGCTGCCTGCCCCTTAAGATCTGGGGCAGTCGCCCTTCTCCAGGTGCCCTCCCTGAAGGAGATTAGAAGGGTGGATACCCAGAGCAGGGCCTTCTCTGCAGTGGCACCCCGATTGTGGAATTCATTCCCTAGAGAGTTTTGCTTGGTGCTGTCACTTTATTCTTTTCTGCACCAGGCCAACCCCTTTTTATTTTCCCAATGTTTTAAGACCTGTTTTAACTGGGGTTTTATTATTAGTTGAATTTTAGGACGCTGTGATCAAACAATCAAAATGCTCGTCCTTTGAAACCCTGTTTCTGGTGGCATCTGGCTGAGCAGATGGAGGAAGCTGACTGGCCTCACAGCAGCTAGAAATGTGGGAGACCCCATTTCCCACCGCTGGTCTCTTGTGAGGGCTCCCCACTTCAACTTTCCATCTGAAAAATGGGAATAATGACCAGTTCCCCAACATGAGGAAGCCAGAGAGCATCTCCATGAGCTAGTAATGCATGCTGTGCCAATGACCTGTTTTAATGAAACTCCCCACATTCAGATGGACGGGTTTGTATTTTAGTTTTAGGGAGCTGACCTCCACAAACAGAAAGAAGTTAAACTCATTGTTTCAGCAAGAAAGACCTTCTGATCGCTCTGGGTGGTCTCAAGACAATTTTTACGTGGTCTGGCAGGATCTGCTTTCAGCAGAAAGATCGGGGCAGCTTGGGGCTGCTCTGCACATCGGTTCTTTGAGTCTCTCCTCCCCTTTCCCTTTCCTTACATATATTTTTGCATGATTATGGATGGTGAGGCAGTTGTGCAACAGACACATACATGTTGTGGTAGGCAGAGCAGAAAAGGAAAACCACATAAGAGATGGACGGACTCCATCAAGGCGGCCACAGCCCGGCATTTACCAGGGCTGAGCAGGGCTGTGGAGGACGGGACATTTCGGGGGCCTCTCATTCATGGGGTCTTGCTAACTCGGAGGTGACTTGATGGCACAGAGATCAACATGGCAGAGAGGGCCAAACCGCTCCGCCTTTTCCCTGTGGACGTGGTTCCAGTTGTTTTCCCTGCCTGGCTACTACGAGTCTTCAAAGGAAAAACAGACATGTTGTTCTTGTTGTTTATTTCATTTCTGTACCTCTTTCTGCCAAAGATCTCTGCACCTTTTGTAGCAATTGGTCATCACAATTTACTGCCTAATTTTTCCTTAGGCACAGGAGCGGTCTGGTCCCCTTCCGCTTAATAAACCTCATTTATGTGTGTATAGAGCAGAGATGTAAAGCTTATTCTACTTCTGAGCTAACAGCCAGCAAAAACCAGTCCGCAGGAGAGGGAGAGATCTTTCCTTTTGACCTTTTCTCCTCTTCACTGTGTATATTTTCTTACCCCCTCGAGTTTTTTCTTTCCTTGCTGGAAAATTAAAAACAGGATATACAAATAAATGGAAGACAGTCCCCTTGCATCCAGCTTCACCCCACGTCTCTTGCAAAGCCTGGAATGGTTTGTGTAATGGATTCCGCTTTGGCGTGTTGATACGTAGAAATCCTCACAGTGTTTTTCCCTTTGCCTCTTCGATAGGCCACCAAGCAATTTCTGGAAGAGATCAACAAGTGGACAGTCCAGTACAATGTGTCCCCACTCTCCTGGAATGTGGCCGTCAAGTTCCTCATGGCTAGGAAGTTTGATGTCCTTCGCGCGATCGAGCTCTTCCATTCCTACCGGGTAGGTGGGGCGAGACTGTCAGGGCAGCTTCAGAGGGACGTGCCCCGTCCTCTAAGAAAAGACCCCTTCCACTGGCGCTCCAGAGGTTACTGCCCCCTTCTAGGTTTTTGGAGGGACTCATGGCTGAGAGCAACAGGTGGTCAAAAGGTGGTGGTGGTCGTTCCCTTCAGTGTGGAAGGTCCTAGTTTCGGTTCCTGGCAATCCGAGATAGGGCTGGGGAAGAATTCTGCCTGAAATCCTGGGGAACTGTTGCCAGTCAGTGTAAGTAATATGGAGCTAATGCTCCAGTGGGACTTCATTATGTAGCCGCTTCCTGTTAAGATTTCTCCTGTGATTGCTAAATTGCTCGGGCAGCCCTGCTGGGTACAGAAACAGCTGCTGTGTTTTCCCAGGCTGATTTTTCCACCCATGTCCCTGAGGGCTAGCGACTTTCTCCCATGTCCTCTCTCAGCCCCGAGCAATGAGAATTCCAGGATTCTGCTCAGCTGTTGGGTTCTGGGCAGGAGGTTGGTTTCGTGGACCACAGCAAAGCAGATTCCCACATCCTGTTCTCTCTGCTTGCGTCCCCCTGCTGTAACGCTGTTGATTCTCAGATGTGGGAGAAAAGACATGAAGCTGCCTTCTATGGGGTCAAGCTACTAGTCCATTTTGACTTAGTGTGGATGACACTAACTAGCAGTGACTTTCTGTGGTTTCAGATGTGCAGGCTTTTCCTGGCCTAGCTGGAGTTTCTGCTGATCAAACCCGAGGCCGCCTGCATGCCATTCCATGCTTTATTTATGAGTTACACTCGTTCCTTAGGGAGGAGCTGTCCCTGTTTGTGTCCAATCTGCCCAAACCAGTCAGGCAAGATCAGCCATGAGGTTTGGCCTAGAGAAGGCAGGTGTGATGGGAGGTTGCGTGTGACTCCTACAATAGCCACTCGGCTTCGAACAGCAGACTGGAAAAGCAGCTTTGTTTGCCTTTGGCTTCTGTTGTGGATGCCTGAAAGAGCGTGATTCCTCCCATCTCAGGAAACCAGGCTGAAGGAAGGGATCGTGAAGCTGAAACCCCACGAGGAGCCCCTTCGATCGGAGCTGCTTAGTGGGAAATTCACGATTCTGGTGAGTGTGGCCAGGCTGTTGTTCTGCTTGTGCAGCTGGCATGGTATAAGTGTGCTCATGGGGGGCTGGGGAGAGCTGGGCTTGAGTGGCAGCTCACCTGTGGAGCTCGCGGGAGCGAATAACTTTAGGCCAGTGATAGATTCGCACCAGACCCCACAGGGTTACAGCAAGGATACAAATGGGGATAAGGAAAAATCACTACTGCTAGTAGTAGTATTATTAGTAGCAGTAGTATTACTATTTTTATGACATCCAATAGCCAAATTCTGTCAGGCTTCCTGGGGGAAAAGGCAGGATATAAATGAAACAAACTAATGTTGTGAGGTGCTCATTTTATTGTAGCCATTGTCCTGACTCAGTTTGGGGGTTTAGCTCCAGGGGATGGCACCCGGTGCTCAGAACTCTACTGTTTTCCCATGACTCCTTTGACCTTGTATCAGGCCCCTGAATGACCAAGGAGGTCTTTAAAGACCGCTGGAAAGAGGCCTGTCTTAACCTGGCACTGAAAAGATGGCAAAGTTGGTGCCAGGCAGTCCACAACAGGGAAGTTATTCCAAAGATGGGAGCCACCACCGAAAAGGCTCTCCCGTTAGTTTCCTCCCTCCGAGTCTCTAGGCATTGGCACTCATCTCTTTGACGCCATGGCTGACCTTTCCCTGTTGGCTTCTTTGCAGAGTGTGCGGGATCCTTCGGGAGCGTCAATTGCCCTCTTTACAGCCAAGCTGCACCACCCCAACAAAAGCGTCCAGCATGTGGTACTCCAGGCTCTCTTCTACTTGCTGGACAGGGCCGTGGAAAGGTGAGTAGGGGCTTTGTACTCCTGTGAGACGTTTGCGTTCTTGGCCTCAGCGTGCTTCTCCCTTCGCTTCCTACAACCTGTGTGTGGGTGGGGGGGGGGGGCGGTGTGTGCGCACACCTGCATTTGCGCTTACAGGTTTTTGATTGTTAAAGAAATGATTTAGTTTTGCCTTGCCATCTGACATGGGGTCAGACCCAAGCAAAGGAAAAGTGTTGAGCTTGGCTTAACTTCAGGGGATGAGGCTTCTGTTAACTTTGATAAGATTTTAACTACTTACATTGTCTTAAGTACTTAGATTGCTGCATTTACTGGTGGAAGGACAGGGAGTTGGCAGGATTGAGAGAGAACCTTTCTGCAACTTTATTAACGTTTTGGGAAGTATAATATTTGTCTTCTCCCAACTGTAGCTGCAGTGGGATGCATATTGAACTAACAGTAGAATTAATGGGATTTACGTCTGAGTAGATATGAAAAGAACTATAATCAATAAAATTGTCTATCGGTTTCATTTGGATACCACCCAATGGCTGAAGCTAAAAGAGTCCCTCATTATCAGGACAGTAAGTGCATGGTAGGCTTGTGGAGCCGGCTGGAGCCGGGGGTCAGACTAGATGGTCCGGGAGACCCCTTCTGACTTGCTCAGTGTCTATGTTTCTAAGATACTCCTCCTGATAAAAAATACCAAAATAAATGCTTCATATGATAAATACTAACAGGTGATCTCAGGTCTTATTAATTTTAGATTTAAACCCTGCCTTTCTCTTTTTTAAAGAACTCAAAACGGCCTCCGTCTTTCTTCTCCTCCTGTTCTCAGTCTTATCCCAACAACAGCCCTGTGAGGTAGGCTGGGCTGAGTGTCTGTGACTGGCCCAAAGACATCCAGTTGGCTCCACGGCTGAGTGGGGACTCGAACCCAGATCCTCTGAGTCCCAGTCCCACGCTCTTCACTACTGCACCACCCTGGCTTACGTAGCCAAAATGGCGCCCACACACCCAAGGGGGAGCCCTCAGCAAGCCTGGAGGAGAAGCCCCAAGATTTAGAAAAGTACTGTAAAGCTGCAGGGACCCTGCCCAATGCAGCGATGGGACCCCCTAGCTCATAATGCAGGGTGAGCATATTTGTGGCCTCTGTATGTTGAACTGCAATTCCCATGACCCTTTCTCTTTAGCTCCACTAGCTGAGGCTCCTGGGAGCTGCAGGCCAACAGCGTTTGGAAGGATAGGCAGAACCATCCTCTCCCCCAAGCAGCCATGAGGACTGAGTCTGTGTAATGGTCACAGCACGCTGGAAGACAAGAGGAGAGAAGGAACGGCCATGGGAGGACGGGGTGGGGATGGAATGGAGTGCCCTGGAAGGAGGCATTGCTGGTGTCTGGCTGGGGCCCTGAGCCTGCCGCACATGGCCAAAAGGGCGTCCTTCCCCCTACCCGTGAGCCATGAGCAGCACTCCCTACGGAAGTTTAGAGCGGAAGGACAGAAGAAGAGCGCTGCCAGATCAGCCCAATGGTCCACCTGGTCTAGCGATCCATCCAAACCAGCTGCCTGCGCCTTCCCTCCCGCAGGGTGGGGGCGAGCCCTCCGCCTGCCCAAGCTCCGCGGCGGTGGGGGAATGCCATCTGGTGGTGGCGGCGGTGGTTCTGTCGCGTCGTCTTGGCCGTAAGCAGCGCATTCTCCCAGTAATGGCGATCAGTTTGAAGGTGGCCCAAAGGCGAGGCAGAGCCCAAGGGAGGATGCAGAGTTGCCTCAAGCTGAATCCAACCGCTGACCCACCAAACCCAGGCGTGGGAACAGATGTGGGCCTCCAGATGTTGCTGGAGCGTATGACTCCCGTCCTCAAGGTGCTGTTAAGGGTCTTTTGAAATAATGACTGCTGGAGTCATTCGCTCTGCAGAGCTGGAGCTGATGGGGGCTGCAGTTAGGCCTCTGGGAGGCTCAGGTCCCCCCCACCCCCGTGAGGCGGTGTTACGTATTCAGGGCGTTTTGTTTCTAAAGCTCTGCTGGGGTTCAATGCGCCTCACCAGGTATCGCTTCTGGGTTCCCCACCCAATCGCTGCCCTGAGCAGCATTTTAAGTCCACTTCGGGGCAAACTGAAACGCAACGAAGCTGTGTGGCACAGATGTATGGAATAATCCGTGAAAATCTATGCCACCATAAATCTGTTGATCTTTAGAGTGCCGCATCAGTCTCGTTGTTGTTAAATAATGCGGGCTGTAAAACGGGAGCTGAGCTATCCGGCTGTAATGCCTCCAGGCAGTTAATCTGGTAGGACAATGCCTTCTGGATCTAAAAGCTAAGACGGCTTTGAATAATATAGGCCAATGCTTGGTCCAGGCAGTTGTTCGAAACTTAATGAATTAGGGTTTACAAAACTGTGACCAAGCGTTGCGGCTGAGGTCATATTTGCTGGCATACCCCTGTTTTCTGGGCTGGTTTTGGCACAAAATTCCTGGCTTATCTTAAGCTGGCCTCGCCATTAAGTCTGAACTATGGTGCATTGACTTAGGTTTATTTAACAAACTGGGCGGGGGGGGGGGGGGAATGTGGCTTAGGAAGCTCTGAAGATCAACCCAATCTGTGCCTTTAGTATCTCTGCCTGTAGTGCTTCTTAACACTGGTCTATTAGTCGTAAAAGTGAGATGTTATTACTACAGCTTGGTGTGTTACTCCCCCAGCAGTAATCTGCCTCCCTTCTCTCTTCTCCTCCCTACTCCGTCCCCCAATCCTCAGCTTCGAAACTCAGCGGAACGGCCTGGTATTTATATATGACATGGCAGGTTCCCACTATACCAATTTTGAGCTAGATCTCAGCAAGAAGATTCTCAACCTACTGAAGGTAAAGGCTCGGGGGCCTCCTGGGATTCTGTCCTCACTCGTCTGGTGTGTGCTCGGTTGTGTTTTTGGAAAGCTTTTCCATGAGCTCCTGTTGGCTTGTGGATTTCAGGGCATGATGGCAGCACTGGGGAACTGGGGGATTCTCCAGAGCAGGTCAGAAATGGGTGAGGGAGACTCGGCCACGGATTGCTCTGAAAAATGGCACGCGGAGCTGCCTCGGTGGCTGACCAGCTGTTGCTTGGAGAGTGAAGGAGAGTCCACCAGTCTCCTGCATGACTGGTTCCACTGTCCAGTGGCTTTACCACTAAGAAATGCCCTCTAATATTCAGCTACCTTCCTGTGCACCCTTGGGATCTAGCTGTGCTTTCCAGGACAGGCAGAGAATACGCATGGGACAGCCCTTGGAAGGCCCATAGAATGGCCCCATATCTTCCCAACTTTCCAGCTCACAAGGGAGCACGAGGCACGTTTCGTCTGCCCAGAAAAGGCGCCCCTGAGTCTCAGAGGCCCAGGAGCTGATCTCCTGGCATTGAGAGTGAACATTCCAGGTGCTTTCCTTTGGGAGCAATGGCATAGCCGTGCTGAAAAGGGAATGCTTTCGACTACCTGTACATGACTACCAGGTCAACAATCCATGGAATGGCCCATCCCCTGAGGCCTTGGGGAAGTGATATGACTAATTTCAGCAGCATGACCCACGGAGTCCAAAAGCATGGACTGGCAGATGCGGCTCAATTCAATTAATGATTCACAGGTCCAAAATGTGGCTTTTTAATCCAAGCGGTCATCTTGACATGATGACAGAAGGCTGGTGATACTGGTATAAACAGCCAGTTTCCTCCTCACGGTTCAATTAAGGCACTTGAAGCCGTTTCCCAGAAAAGTCAAAGGCCAGCATTTCCTGTATTTAAATGCCCTATTTTTTTTTCTTTAAAGAAACACCACAAACATTCGAAGTACTAAATTAAGTTTCATCAGATTAAAAATGAGTTGGAGGATGGAGGACCTCATTCCTCAAGTGGAAGCTTATTTTAATATATGGCCATCCCTAATCCCTTAACCATGATTAAAACAATGGCCAGTGGAACTGTACTCTTTCTCCCTTGATCCCCTTTCTGCATCTCCCACCCCTACCCAGGTTAGGTGACCTATTACCTTGGTTGTTAACTTGGGTTTCCTCTAATCTGAAACAAGCGAGTCTATTGCAAACGTTCTGTCTGCTTTTCTCTGCCATGCTAACAGCTTGGTTTGCCTGAAGGAAGAATCCCGAACATGGGTTGCGTGTGGGTTGGTGTTGAATCCTTGCCAATTGCTATTATGTGAGAACCCTATGCCAAGGTTTAGCCATGCATTGTTAACCACAGAAAACCCAGAAGAGAACTCATGGTTGGTTGGTTGGTTATCATGCTGTGAAATCTGGATTGCTAACTTCCTATATAAGGTTCATGTGTAACACTAATTTTCAGTTCAAGAACCCCTGAATCAATGACAGCCAATAAGCTTGGTTCCAGATCTCTTAGTCTTTAGATTGTCAGATTATCTTTGCTTTGTTGATGCTGCTTTAACACATTAATGTCAACTGTGCGCCAACAGGTTTCCTCCACTCTTCCCCCTGTAATTGCACGGCCAGCTGTATATTGATATTGTTAGCCACTTAGAGAGTCCTGTCGGACTGTTAAGCAGCATATAAATTTGAAAATAAATAGATAAACTCAGTGGCACAAGTGCCAACTTAAGTCTCCGTCTTGCTTATTGACTGCTGGAGTAAATAGCTACAAAACTGCATTCCAGTCCAGCTTTGTACGTTTGGAATGTTTGGATTGGTGTATTTTTTTTTCTCCTATGAAGTTTGAACTCCTCTTTTTCTCTCTTCCTGTATGCACTGGTCTCCCTCTATTGGCAGGAGGAAAAGAAAGCAGAGAGTGGGTGTCCCTGATGTATGCATGTCACTGAGATGAAAACTTTTTCACCCAAAAGCCCCATTTTCCAAGATGTTCTATTACCCCGTGTTGATTTTGTTTTTGTTTAGTCACAAAGTCATGCCTGACCCATCATGACCTCATGGACCACATTCCCCCAGGCTCTCTCGTCCTCCTCCATCCCCCAGAGTCCACTCAAGCTCACACCAAATGCTTCAGGGACTCCATCCAGCCACCTCATCCTCTGCCGTCCCCTTCTCCTTTTGCCCTCTATTGTTCCCAGCATTGGGCTCTTCTCCAGTGAGTCCTTCCTTCTCATGAGGTGGCCAAAGTATTTGAGCTTCATCTTCAGCTTCTGGCCTTCTAAAGAGCAGCCAGGGTTGATCTCCTCTAGGACTGACCGGTTTGATTGCCTTGCGGTCCAAGGGACTCTCGGGAATCTTTTCCAGCACCACAATTCAAAGGCCTCAATCCTTCGGCGCTCAGCCTTCCTTATGGTCCAGCTTCCACAACCATACATTGCAACTGGGAAAACCAGTGCTCTGACTATATGAACTTTTGTCGGCAGGGTGATGTCTCTGCATTTAGTATGCTGTCTAGATTTGCCATAGCTTTGCTCCCAAGGAGCAAGCGTCTTTTAATTTCTTGTCTACAGTCCCCATCTACAGTGATCTTGGAGCCCAAGGAAATACAATCCCATGTTGATTAACATCCTGTTGAATCTCAGAGATGAACCAGCCCAATTAAGCATTCTGAATTATCTTGTGAATATAGTGTCGGGTCTGTCCGAGCACTCGGTGGCCCATTCCCACTGCAGTCGGTGCTGTAGCCGTCTTTCTTCCTCACCCCCTGTGCAGGGAGCTTTTCCAGCCCGCCTCAAGAAGGTCTTCATCGTGGGGGCCCCCATGTGGTTCCGCGTTCCCTACTCCATCATCAGCCTGCTGCTCAAAGAGAAACTCCGAGAAAGGGTGAGTGTGCAGGCATCCGACCTCACCGGGATCTGGAAGGATAGGTGCCTGTTTAACACTGTGCAGCACAGAAGAGATTCCCCAGGAAAGAAGTAGGGAGGTTGGGTAGACGCTTCCACGCACAAAGGCTTGCTGGAAGCAGAAAGTTTGTTTTGGCAGGAGCTCCCCTGTCTTCAAGTCACATTTCCGTCTTGAGATCGATCTGCTATTCAGATGAGTTGCATATGACGGTTTAATGCATCCCCATCTCTTTCTCTGCCCACACCCCAAACTCACACACAGGTTCAGATGGTGAAGATGTCGGAGCTGAAACAGCACCTCCCCCAGGAATGTCTTCCGGAGTACCTGGGTGGATCCCTCAAGCTGGATCCCCACAGCTGGAACTGCAGGTTTCTCCCACAGCAAAACGGGCACCCAGATCCCCTCGACGAGCTGATCTTGGTGCCCCTGGCTGCGCCCCGCGACAACGGCTCGGTGCACGTCCCGGGGCCGAAAGCCATGACGGTGCAGGAGGTGACGGAGCACGTGAGGCAGAAGCAGAAGCGGGGCATCTACGAAGAGTACGAGGGGATTCGGCGGAGGAATCCGTCGGGCACGTTCGTCTGCTCCTTGTAAGTGGGGGGCGTGCTCTCTGGGGGAGCGAGGGCCCCGCTGTCTCGGCCAGTGGAGAGAAGAGGAGGGAGAACAGGGAGTGATGACGGGGGAAGCTCGGTCTCTCCTCCCCAGCCGGTTTCCACAGCGTCTCGCTGAACGTGGTGCAGCTCGTGGGCCCTCCAAAGCCTGGTGGAAAGGCTTGGATCGGAGTGGCTGAGCTTCTTCAGTCCAGGGACCACTTCCCACTTTGGAGAAGCTCTTGGCATTTCTGTGCTGGGCAAGGGGGCGAAAGGTGGAAGGCCAAAGAGGCAGGACTAAAAGGCCAGCGCATTTTATCTTCACGTTCTCACTGACACTCACTGGGAAAGGCCGTTTTTACCTTTTGGAGTGGGGGAAAACTGCACCGAAGGTGGGAAAACACCAGACACGGGAAAGGAGGCAGGGTACGTCCCCGTGGAAGGAAGCATGGCCCGGGATGAATTTCTTTATCAGCAATTCTGTGCTAAACAAATTACAAGCTACAAGCGGCCCAAGAGTACCATATATAAAATTACAAAACCAAACCATAACTACCAGATCGTAACAATGGTAACATTGCAAGGTAGGAAGCCTAAAAGCTGTTCAGCCTGTGAGCAAACAAGGGAATCAGTGAATCCTAAACAACAGGCAGAACAGCCAAGCAAGTAGGAATGTTTTGTTTTGGCAGCTAAGAGAAAGCAACACCTGCATTGTATCGATCTTGGTGCAGTCAAGGGCCAGGCGCAATCCGTCTTTTGCACTTGGTAGGAGATCTTGTTACACAGTTGCATAGTGAAGGTGCTGGCCCAAATATCTGACTTCCGGCAGTGGATCCCAAGTGGATTCTGCCGCTCCCTTGCGTTGCTGCCTGAGCTGAAAGGGCTCAACATACCCCAGGGAGAACTCGGGGTGCTGCCCTACTTTCTCCTTGCCCATCGTGCCTGCTCTTTCTTTCCCCCATGTAGAGCTCCCCTTAACCAGGAGAAGAACCGATACGGAGATGTGCCGTGCCTTGACCAAACCAGGGTGAAGCTGTCCAAACAGTTCAGCTACCAAGAGGTAAGCAGTTGGAGCGAGAAGCTGCGTTGTGGTGAGAACACAACCGGTCAGACCCAAGTGTCCAGGGTCGGTGGCCACAGCTGGAATTGTGAGGGAGGGCTGCCGGCGCCGTCACAAAATGGCTGCTTTGGGCATGTTCCAGCCTCAGCCAGCCTGGCCAGTGGTCGGAGATGCTGGGAGCGGTGGTGTGGGACACCCAGGGAGTGCCAGCTGGGGGACCGGCTGGCAAAAGTGATCCGTTCTGGTATGAAGTGCCGCCCGTTCTTGCTGCCACTGGTCTTATTCCAGAGGTATTATGGCACCTCACTTGAGAAGGCCTTGAAACTGGACAGTTTTACCCCGTTGGCTGGTTTTTATTGATGGTCTTTATGGCTGCCTTTGCGCTCTCACGGTTGCATATTTGGCCAGTTAGAGTAGAAGCCACAGAATTTGATAGACTTGATAGTCTGACCTGAACCACGACTGAAATGCGTTGGCGTTTTATGGATTTATGGAGCACGTCTGGGAGAGGGTAGGAGCTGTTCTTGCTTAGCCTCCCCTTCTTCCCCTGTGTGTCCTTATGAACAGCTTCCGCAAGTGTTGCTGCTCCAGCCAGCTTCTAGCAGTAACATGTGCCGTTGTGTCCCTCTAGCTGACTGACTATATCAATGCCAGCTTCATGGATGGGTACAAACAGAGGAACGCTTACATCGGCACGCAAGGTATGGAAGAAGCGCCCCCCGCCCCCCAGTGCCCCTTCCCAGTCCGCTCACTTATAAAAATAAGACCTCACTTAGGCATGAACTGGCTAAAAGTAGCAGGCAACTTTCTGGGCAGTGCTTCTGATGCAGAAGTCATTGATAATCAAGGGTAGAACATTTGTAAGGCTCTCCTTTTTCATGCAGCCCTTAAGGTACACCAGAGACGCATGTTCTTCTCACCCCCAGAGCAGGTCTGGAAATGTTATTGCTTTATTCTCAACCAGATCAGAGGTCCAGCAGAGGAAATTGCTCAGGGCTGGGTGCTGCTCTCCAGTGCGGCTGGCAGCACCTCTGGCCTGCAGCCATAGAGAAGTGTGCAGAGAACTGAACTGGATGGGTGCTTGGCTCTCACTCGACATAAGAGAGCGCCTCAGACATTCAGTGCAGGAGCATTGCTTCTGGAGAGCCAGCGAGGTGTGGTGGCGAGAGCATTTGGCCTGGAAGATCCAGGTTCTAATCCTTGCCTGACCACGAAGCTCACAGGGCGACTTTGGGCCAGCAGCTGGCTCTCCGTGTGGCCTGCCTCACGGGCTTCTTGTTGTCAGGACAAAATGGCGAGAAGGTGAACCTTGGGAGCTGCGTTGGGTTTCTTGCAAGGTATCAGTGTAGTGCAATAATAACAATATGAAGATGAGGAGGAGGAGGAGGAGGAGGAGGAGGGTTTCCCCCAATCTCAACAGGTGTTGTTTCTCTTCAGGGCCCTTAGAAAACACTTATGGTGACTTCTGGCGCATGGTGTGGGAGCAGAATGTGTTGGTGATAGTCATGACAACGAGGTAAGGTGGCAGGTGTGTCAGTGAGTGAGTGTGTGAATGGCAGGGGCCCGGCTTCGACTCCTCTTTGTGCCTGAGAAATGGAGAATTTCTCCCATGGTGACGATCGCCTTCAAGGCTGGGCCTCCGTCACGGTGTCCAGGGATACCCCTCTTGGCCTTCCCCAGGTTCCAGGCCCTTCCTGGGCTCCATGTTGTTATTTCACAGGGTTTTAAACCATTATTATCTTCTAAGCAGGAGCCTGGCATGCCGCATCATAGCATTCTGCCCTCCGGCTCCACCTTTACCTGGGTTCAGAGGAAAGCTCTTGTGTTGGATGCCCCGATCCCACCTGTGTTTTGTACAAGTCTCTTGGATGAGTTGCTTTTTCTACCATTCTCCACAGCTTGCATTCTGGGAAATTAGTATTTTGTGATGGCAGCCCTTTTGGGGAGGTGCAAGACCCCAGTCTCTCCAGCAGCCCCTTCACAAGAGTGCCCAAGATTCCACATATGCCCCTGATCTGACACCCTAATCCAGGTTCCCCAGCCATGGGGTACCATATAGCTCTCAGGACTAATATCCACTGAGAGATTTGCATTCCAGGGGCTGCTCTAATCCTCTTTTAAACTGGAGTAGCCTTCACGACCTCTTGTGGTCAGAAATTGCATCATTTAGCTGTGTGTTGTACGGAGGGTGTCCTTTTACCTGTCCTGAAATTCCTATCAATCCATTTCATGGGATGACCTTCCTGAATTGCAACATATAAAATGGGACAAAATGGCCTTACTCTCCCCTTTTTCCATACTATGCATAACTGCCCACCTCTATCACATCTCCCCTTCCTCACCTTCATTTTCTTGAGCAAAATTGCCCAAATTGCCCACGTAAGGAAGTTGCTCCAGCCACTCAGTCATATCAGTTCCCCCCTTCTGTACTTTTTCCTGCTCTACAATATCCTTTTTAGCTGTGATGACCTAAAAAGAAAGAAAAACAGAGAGGAACGCTCTTCTTGGAGTGTAGGCAGAGATGGTCCTGTTGAAGTATCTATAAGATGTTCCAGGAACTGTTTAGGCTGAGCAGCAGGCTAAAAATACTTGAAATAAATAAGCAGATAAATACCCCCTCCTCCCCCAAAATTGCCTTGATCTTGCAGACTTGAAGAAGGAGGCAGAAGGAAGTGTGGCCAGTATTGGCCATTGGAGAAAGACTTTCAGACCTGCTATGGAACCCTGACGGTCACCAACCTTGGGACAGAGAACCTCACCCATTACAAAAAAACCATTTTGGAGATCTACAACTGTGAGGTAAGCACAACCCGCTTCAGGCGTGCTCGAGATGTCCTGGCTGAAGTTCAGCACTGAGTTGGGGGCGGGGGGTGTATTCACTGCAAATTAAACCCAGGTGCTATGCCCCGGAAGGATTATGCCCCTCATGTCTACGGACCTCGAAAATGAGTCACGGGGGCCTCGTCGAAAGCATGCATGCAGACCCAGACAAAGTGCCTGTTTGCCATACTGCATCCTAGCACAAGAAACCGCGTGTGGTCAGGTCAAGATGCGCACCACCCAACTCATGTTGGATACATGAATATAATACACCTGGACCTGTAACCATGCAGTGTATCAAGTGGGATAAAATTCATACTGACTGGGAACACAAGAAATAACCTCTTGCGCAGTGGAGGATCCGGTGTGCTTGAGCTGAACGGCCCCTCCAGATCACTGCTGTGCTCTTGCTCACATTCTGCCAGAAGCCAGGCTGGGGTCTCCATTCTGGGTGACCCTTTGACTCCCAGAAGGGGCGCAAGGGGAGCTGCCAGCCACCGCGGTGGATGACGGCTCGCTCTCCTCCTCCGTTTCCCGCTGCAGAGTCGTGAGAGGCGCCTCGTAACCCACTTCCAGTATGTGAGCTGGCCTGACTACGGCGTCCCGTCCTCGGCGGCCACGCTCATCGACTTCCTGGGGGCTGTCAAGCAGCAGCAGAGGGTGGCGGTCAGTGCCCTGGGGCCGCGGTACAAGGGGCACCCCGGCGGGCCACCCATCGTGGTGCACTGCAGTGCCGGCATCGGCAGGACAGGTGAGGGGGCCGGGAGGAGGGGCTTCAGGGGGGCGAGGAGCATCCTGGGACGTGCAACTGGGGAAGGCATTGGCCTAGGGGCCTCGAGAGGCTGCCTCAGACCAGGCCACTGGTCCACTGGGCTCAGCCTTGCCTGTCTTGGCAGCAGGTCCCTAGGAATATTAGGCAGAAGTGTTTCCCATCACCTGATTAACAAAAGGTGCCTGAACCTTTAAAGTGAATGAATGAATGACAGACAGACAGATGGACAGGCAAGAAAGGGGACCTGGTTCTCTAAACAAACAAACAAGGAGGTGCCTCATCCCTTGAAAACAGTAACAGCTGGATTTGCCTGGAATGGAACCTGAGGCGCTCTGTGTGCAAAGGGGATGAAGAGGCGGCATCCCTGGGTGAGCCTTGGGAAGGCCTGACTCTTACCAGAAGAACCGTGAAGCAGCCAGACCAGGGGTTCGGAACCTGTGGTCTCATGCGCAAAACCAGCCCTCGGGGAGGTGCTCCAAGACGATGCTCCAAGCTTCCCCGGAACGCCACGCCGCCTCTTCCCCAGCCACCGGCCTCCTGGCTGGCGTGTCTCTTTTTCCCCTAGTCTAAAAGCCCAAAATGCCTCTCCTAAGGATCAGTAAATGCAATAATAGCTTTCAGATGAATCCTGTTGGCTTTTTGGCCTCGCCTGTTCTGATGTCCCCTTTGCCCACTTGGGAGATTAGAGCACATCTGGAGCGGTCTTCAGCCCCTGGGTTGGGAGAGGCTCGAGTGCCCAACGCGGCCGCCAGTGGGTGTCCTTCCTGGGGGAAGAGCTGGTGGCAGTCTTGTTTTCCTCCCTCAAGGTACCTTCTGTGCTCTGGACATCTGCCTGTCACAGCTGCAAGACGTGGGCACGCTGAACGTCTATCAGACAGTGGTGCGGATGAGGATGCAGCGCGCCTTCAGCATCCAGACCCCGGAGCAGTACTACTTCTGCTACATGGCCATCATTGAGCATGTGCAGAGAGAGAACCTGCTCCCTTCCTCCCAGACCAGGGCCGCCATGGAGAAGAGCTAATGGAAAGGACGGCTGAAGGCTCACCATCGGTCAGTCAGTGCCAGGGACCAGGCCACCCTCCCTCCCTCCCTCCCTCCCTCCCTCCCAATCCAGATTCATCCGAGTCTTCAGACAAAACTCACCACTGATGCAAAAGCCAACTTTTCTCTGCTGTAGAGAAACTTTCTTTGGACTAGTGAGCTGGGCAACTAGAAGTCCCAGGACACAAAGACTTGCAATCCTTTGCAACTAACACGCTCGACTGAACTGTGCCTTATTGAAACAAGACAGACAAACACACGCTGACGAAGACGACACAAACGCCCAGCTTCGTGGCTCCGGCTTGCCGCTGTGGGCAGGTGGGCAGAAGGGGTGACTCCTTGCTCTGGGTACGCGGCATCTTCCTTGCCTTGCTCTCTTCCTGTAGGAACCCTTCCAGTTGTAACCTGGGGCCAGAATAGAAGAAACCCTTCTGCTCAGTCTTAGCTGCTGCTACATCGCTCCGTGTGTCTCTCTCTACGTTCATCTTATGCTCGCTGCCTGGGAGTAACCAGTTCTCTTTAGACGGATCAAGACACAGTTGCTTCTAGCCATGGTGACTTATATTAGGGCTTCTTTTGGCGTGGCGACGTCCGGTGTCGCAAAGGGGCATTCGTTGCTCTGCCCACCTGCTGTGCCTGCCCAACCCAGAATCCCGAGACGGCTTTCAGAATGCGCCTCCGTGCCCCACGCACCCCCCAAGTCTCGATGGGGGTGTCTGGCCCACAAATGCCTTGAAGGTGCCCACAGAGGGGCACCGCGGTGCGAGAGGCCTTGCCCTGGAGCATGTCCAGTCCCCCAGGGATTCTCTCCGGGCATCATCTTGGTAGGATACCCTTTTCAAGTCCGTTCGTTTCCTGTTTCCTTTGTTTCTCTCCTGCAAGGTCGTTAGCCTGAGCGAAGTGGGTGGGTCTCTCTTTCCCTGCTGATGCTTGGGAGCGGAAGGGAAGCTGGCTGGTACGAAGAAGGGTAAGGGCTTCCTCTCCTTGTGCGGCACGCGGGTGCTTGCCAGTGGTGGGGCTGCAAGCTTCCAGTTTTCCGAAGGCATGCCCTCTCCCCCCACACCCTCTTTCTGTTTACGGAAGAGGAGAGCGGCGTTTGAGCCGACCTCAGTAACTTTATACTGGAATAAGCTCTTTCGAATGTGTATATTCTTTTATTTTTTATGACCTTTTGTTCTTTTTGTTTTGTTTTTGTATTTAACATTAACTTGATCGAGATGGAGTTGGAGATAACTGTAAATGTTCCCATTCGCTGTTATATGGCGACAAACTTTGGTTTTGTATTTACAAATAAATATCCTACAACACACGCATCCATTGGCGTCATTTTGTTTGCTGCTTTTGGCAAAGGTTTGTGAGTGGCAGGAAGAATGAAGCCGTTTCTTATATCAATATCTGTATTTCTATCCTGCCTTTTTCTGCAAGGAACCCGAGGCAGCTTATTTATTTATGGACTTATTATCCCGTGAATCAGCCCAAACACCCACAAATCTTGCACATTTCTCCTCCTATAACAGCCTGTGAGGCAGGCTAGGCTGAGAATCTGCGACTCTGTGTTTGCTTTGGAGTCTGGAAGCTCATCCTAACGTTACTAGAGGATGTCATTGTCCAACGTCTGGCACCAGAGTATCCAGATCAAGAAATCTAGACATGGCATGGATATAAAGCGGACCTTAGCAGTATGCATTGATTTAAACAAGCCAGCTGCACGTTGATATTAATATAATAGAAATAAAAATAGCCATGGGCTTGATTCCTGCAGTAATATCTTCAGCCACAAGGGGGCAAAGTTTCATAACTAGCAGGGAGTTCAGTAGATCCTGGAGTCTGAAGGGGGGGGGGTCAGCAGCCCCCTGGAGGCGGCGTTGGGTGCTTTCTCCTCCGTGTTGTGGAGCGGCTCCGTTGCAGGGGAATGGATCAGGCCCCTCGTTCAGGGGCGGGGTATAGGGATGCCTCATAGCCCCTGTGCATGGCTGTGCTTAGATGAGGTCACCTGGCGCATCCAGTTCTTGTCCAAAGGCTTCAGGGTATCGGAGGTACAGCTTGGAGTTATGGAGCTTGTGTATGGAAGTTCATTCACACATACAGGGTAGCCATACATAGCAGGGTGGCCAATTTAGTAGGACCTGCATGGCTCTCAGCCCTACAGTCTAGGGACGGTTGACTCCTCCTTTCAACATGCAGAACACTGAGTTTTAACAGATCTTCAGCCTAGTGAAGAGCAAGCTTCTGCTTTTAACTAAAACTGCACACAATCTTGCAAAGACGTGTTACCATAAGTGTTCCTGTGAAGGAGAAACCCCATCCAAGAGGAGGAGATGCAGCCAATCTCTGGTTAAATGTTTTTAAACGGGATGGTTGTACGCCGGTGCAGCATGGTTAGTGTTGGATGGAGACCTAGGAGATCTGGGCTCCAGCCTCCAGCCAGCCATGAAACTCTCTGCATGATTTAGGGCCTATTGGTGTAACCTACCTCGCAGGGTGGTTGTGAGGATAAAGAAGAGTTCTGCAAATTGCCTTGAGCTATTTACAAGAGGGGGAAAGCAGAATACAAGTGTCATATAATAATTTTCCTCATTCCTCTATGCCACGTGTGGGAAACCTGTGGCACACTAGATGAGGTTGGACAACAACTCCCATTATCCCTGACCAATGGCCACACTAGCTAGAGGGCCACCCTCTGCTCCAAGCCAGTCTTCCAGAAAGAGTAAAACCAGAAAGACTCGTTTTTTCTTCAATTGCCTACCATAGCAAGATGGTCCCATCAATCCATACCCACGGATGATGTCTTGAATTTTGCTCTGAAAAGGAGTCCTTGGGGTGTGTTTCCTACTACTCCATCACCGTCTGGGCTAAATGTTTCAAACATGAACATTGTTCAGAAATAGACCCTATTTTGTTGATGGTTTTAAATCTTAAGTTTGGTGCTACTGTTTTAATGCCAGTCTGGTCGTGAGGATAAACTGAACAAGCTTTGCTCACAGTAATGAACGTCGTGATCAAGGATATCGCCACAGCCATGATCTTTCAGGCCCCTGCTCCAGTATTCACAGCACCACCATGAAGAGGTATTTTTTTAAAAAAAGTAAGTTTTATTATTATTTTTCTACCAACTAACAAAAAGAAACTAAGAAACATCAGTCATCAGAAACATCAGACCTGCTGGGTCAGCCCCCATGCTTTTTTTTATAGTAATCCGTAAACATATTTAAATCTACGCATAGTCCTGTTTCTCTAGCCAATAATAAAAAGAGTTCCAAGTTTGATAGAAATATGTATCCTCTTTCTCCTTCAGAGACAAAGTCAGCCTGTCCATTTCGGCACAGTCCAAGATCTTTTTTAAAATCAGTTCGTCGGTAGGTGGTTTTTCACTCCTCCAGTGCTGGGCAATTACAATCCTTGCCGCAGGAATTACATGTAGAATCAAATACATTGCTTGATTATCAACATCATCAGGTACAATGCCTAATAAGAAAACTTCAGGTTTAAATATTAAAGGTTTTTGTAACATTCCCTCAAGCCATTTATGTATTTTAGCCCAGTGTTTTTTGTTTTTTGTTTTTTTTGCCTTATCACAAGTCCACCACATAGGATAAAAAGTACCCGGTTTATGTTTGCATTTCCAACATCCATTTGATATATTCGGAAACATCTTAGCGCATCTATTTGGTGATGGATACCATCTATACAACATTTTATAAAGATTTTCTTTATATGAGGTTGCTAATGTTACCTCAATATTTCTTTCCCACAGCTTTTGCCATTGCTGTAGCTCAATCTTATATCATGAAGAGGTACTATTCTTGGCAGGATGCAAAGTTCACCTGTGAACCTCACAAGAGGAAGTGGCGGCCACCCTGTTTGGACACCTCCTTTTGAGGTTGCTTCGTGGAGGCGTGGAGCAGAGCACCTTGCGCCCCTTAAGTGTCATAGATGTGGGATGCACTCCGGAACGGAAGGGGTCACAGGTTCTCGTGAGGATACAGTGGGGAGCAGAAGTGATACTGACCATCCTGAGCCAGAAGGGCCGCGTAAAACCGCCAGAAATTATACGCAAGGAGGCAAGCCCAAGCATGCCATGCGGCGCCTAGAAGGGCCGTAAAAGGTGTCCTGGTGCTTCCGGGAAAATGCAGTTGCCTGCACGCCCAATTCAAATGCCATCTGCCGGGGGCAAAGCCCGCGTCCTGCTCTTCCGAGAAAGGGGTCTTGCAAAGCCGTGCAAGGGCGCGTGGACAAGCGGGAGGAGCGCTTCGCGGGCAAGGCTGCGCACACGCGCCGCGCTCCTCGGCTCGCGAGGGAGGGAGGATGCTGCCCAAATGGCCGATCGGCGGGGCAAACACTCCACTCCGCCCGCGAAAGCCCGGGCGCCCGGGAGGGGGGGGGGGGGGGGGGGGGAGGGGGGGGGCGCGGCCTGCTTGCGGCTCCGGCGCCGCGCCCCTCGCGACGCG
Organism: Varanus komodoensis; assembly: GCF_004798865.1. Taxonomy (NCBI): domain Eukaryota; kingdom Metazoa; phylum Chordata; class Lepidosauria; order Squamata; family Varanidae; genus Varanus; species Varanus komodoensis. The sequence goes on from NW_025335817.1 coordinate 295,520, forward strand.
CGCGCTCGCTCGGCCAATCGCCTCCCGGGGGGCGTGCCCGCCCATTCAGGATTCCTCGCCGGCGCTGGGAGGGTACGTAACAGCTGCTTCCAATTGAGTCCCCCGAATGTATTGTGCCTTCGGAGGCGGGGTGTGCGAGTTCGGGAGGTTTGGGGACGGGGGCGCTTCGGGGTGGGACGGCGACGAAGGAGAGGCGCGGGCTTGCGATGTTCTCCGTGAGGGCGGGAAAGGAACTGGGGGGTCGAAGCGGCGAGGCGGGAGGGGAAGGGGCGCCCCCTCCCCATCATGGAGCGGGGCAGAGAGACCGCGGGCGCCTCCTCTCGCGGGCTCCTTCCTGGCGCCGTGCGCTGGGGGCGGTCTTGTTGACTACGCTCGGTTCCAAAGCTGCAGCCTAGAGAGGGGGCGGCACAGGAGGAGGGGTCGTCGTAACCCCCTGCCCCTCTGCTCGCCCTGCCTCCCCTTTCTTTTTCCGTGAGCTGAACAAAGCTGAGCCGGGAGGGGGGAGTTGGTGGAGTTGCGACGGCAAGATGCTTTCGGCCCCGATCCTTTGCACGCGCCGCGATCGAGCGTGGCCGGAGTTCCAAGGCCAACTGATTTTACCCTCCGTCGGATAGACCAGCCTCCCCCGACCTGGAGCCCTCCAGATGTGCGGGACTACGACTCCCATAATCCCTCAGCCAGAGCGGGGCGAAGTAAAACCGAGAGGAAAAGCGGCGCCCGCTCCCCATCCTAAATGGAGAGAAAGAGCGGGCGCGTGGCAACTGGGCTGCTTAGGGAGTGCTGGGAATGGCAGTCCAGCACATCTGCAAGGCTCCAGGCTGGGAAAGGCTGCCGTAGTCGCTTTCCGCCTCTCCTTCTCCCGGCGTGAAACTTGGGTGCGATTGAATGGATGTCGCTACCCAGGAAGCGCCATATCCTCGCTTCTTTCAATCAAAATCGGGCGCGCGTTGGACGGGGGTGCATTTTCGAGCGCTGAATGCGGCGGCTGGGGCTGAGCCGCGTGGCAACTCTCAGAGCAACACCTGGGGTGTGTGGTGTGTGTGGGGGGGGGAGGGGCCCGCTTCGCGGGCTTCCGCCGCGTCCCATTTTCGAGCGCCGGGTGGCCATTGGCCCGGGGAGCGTTCCGCCGCCTGCTCCGCCCGCGCCCCCGGCGTTCCGTCTCAGAACGGCCGTGGCTGCGGAGCGCGCCGGGCTCGGCTGCCGCCGCTCCATCCATCCATCCATCCAGCCCTCCCTTTGGCGTTCCGCCCGGCTACCTCTCCTTGGACGGGGCTGGGGGCAAGTCTCCACGCCGCTTCCTGGCGCGGTTGGGAAGAGGAGAAACGGGGACGCGACAGCTCCTCGGCTCGCCTGAGCTGCCCGAGAGGCGCCCGGTTTTTCCATCGCAGCCCTTCCCTTCTTTCAAGGACGGGGGAGGTCCGATTCGCAAGTCGGCCGAACGGCTGGAGCGCGTCTGCGGGCCAGCTTCGTTGGCTCTCGCAGGGAAGCTTGGTTCATGGCCGGAAGACTGGAGGGGAGGGGGAGCGGAGCCTGCAAGCGAGGAACCGTGCGCGCAGAGATTTAGGGACGTCAGTGGCGCGGCATGGCGACTCCGCGCCTCCCACCCGTGCCCACTCGGAAGCAGATCGCACCGCCGTGCATGCGGCGGGAGTCCCCGGGCCAGCGAGCAGAAGCGCTCGCCAGCTAAAGCTGTTTACAGCCGGCCGATGGAGCGACAGCTCCTCCGCCATGCCGCCGGGCAACTGCGAGGAGCGCGCAGCTCGCTCTCCGCCTCCCCTTTCCTTTGCGGGCGGCGAGGAAGGACGGGCGAGCGGGCTGCTTACTGGCTGCCACCCCCCCTTCCGGTTGTGGGGCGGCGCTTGAGAATGTGGCTCGTAATTGGGGGCGTGCTTCCCCTCGAAGTGGATTGGGGCAGGGCGGAAAAGGGTGGCGTAGCCTCCTCCTGCCGCTTGGTCGTCGCGCTTGGGATCCGCCCACGCCAAGGGGCCGCCGCCTCCCGTCTGCTGGGGGCGCGGCGCGGCGCGGCCGTGCAAAGCCGCCCGGAAGTGGAGTTCCGCAAGTCGGGGCAGGGAAGGCTTTCGGGGACAAAAGGAGCCGGTCCCTTCCCGCCTCTCGTCCGGCCGCGACGGCGGGCACCGATCCCGGCTCTGTGTTCTCCCGTGCCTTGTCCCGCGCAAACAGTAACGATGCATAGCAGGGGGCTTGCCAGTGGCTAGATTGGTGGGTACAGGTGGGATCCTTCCCCCATTGGGCACTGGGACAGAAGGGATGTAGGACGCTGCCCCTACGCACGTTGCGTCCGAACATGCACAGGATTGCGCCTTAGGAATGTGGATGCTTGCTTTCCCCTGAAGCAGGGGTGGGGAACATGGGTCCCCATGCGGAGAAAAGTACGATTCCCGCCAGCTGGATGATGGGGGTGACTGTTGCTGCCAGTGGTATTCTTCCTGCCTACTTGCGAAGGACCACGTGTCACTCATCCCTGTTTTGAAGTTCGCCTGACGTTGCGCCCACTGCTTGTGCAATGCTTGTGCAAAGTGCGTATGGGTCTTTGTGGAAAGACCCTGCAGGTCTAGAGTTGCTTCTGTTTGCAAGTGGCAGCTGCAACGCTGTCAACAATTGAATGGGTGGTCTGCCTCTTCGGTGTGCATTTCTCCTCCAGTGTTGTAATATCAGGCTTTTCAAAAGCATGTCGTGAATCCCTTTATGTTGGCATTCACTCTAGGAAGCAGGTAAGTAATTTAAAGAGCACGTGCATCAATTAGAGTGTTCTGATACAAAGGTTATCTATATCACAATCTTCCTCCAAAGAAGAGCGAGCGAGCGAGCGTGCAACTGTGCATTGCTAAACTGTATGATTAAAAGAAGGCGCTGGCAATTTTACCTTGTCAGCCAACTTAACTCAGACCCATCTTTCTAAGCTTTAGAAAACAAGCTCTGGCTTATTTCTCACCCTCAGCCTGCCAAAGGTGTGTCTTAACAGGATACTTTCTGAAAAGTATCTGCTGAAAGACCTGCCTGTACAAAATCCTGTCTAATTTTAGATTTATTTTTACTTCTTGGCAATGCTAGTTGTGGGATTGGCCTACTACTTACGAGCAACCCCAGTGATCGGGGCATTAGACCTGGAGTGTCTGGCATGATAAGGAAAGGCTGCAGTGTTTGGAACTCTTCAGTTTAGAAAACAGTCAAGTAAATGGGGGCAAGGATGACATGGGAGCGGCTTATAAAGCTATGTGAGCTGTAAGCAAAGTGCTGGAAGGAAACTTTTCTCCCTGCTAATACCAAAACCATAGATGAACAGGATGTGGTTCTTAATAAAGTGTGTTAAGGCAGACCTATGGCAGGGGTCTCCTTTTGGATTCTTGGGTATATTTGGAATTATGAGTGTCCCGGGCACTCTCACAAAAGGGCTGCCATGGTGGGCCCTTCCCATCATAGGGCCCACAGGTAGGACTTAACTTATTCCATTCCATTCACACTTTGCTTTTCTTCTGGCAAGAAACAGAACCTAGCCAAAATAATCTCGAATGACAAGGCAATGCTAGGGTCAGAGCTCCAAAACGAAATACCCGTATGCTTTTGAACTCAAAAAAGAGGCTGCTTTCTACCCTCTCAGTTTAAAAATAGCTTTTTAAAAATTAAAAGGAATTATAAATGTTGGGGCCTGCCCAGTTCCCTGCCCCTCCCAAGAGAGGTGTCATATTGGTGCCCATGGAGCCACCATCTTAGATGGCTCTAAACAGGAATTAGACAAGTTCATGCAGGATGGGATTGTCATGATACTAGTCCTGATGGCTAAATACTATTTCCACGATCAGAGAAATCATACTTCTGTATACTTACATACTTCAGTATAAACTCTGAATTGCTCAGAAAAATAAAATCAGCTCCAGAAGGGCTATAGTGATGGGATATGAATCCTGCCTTCCATCATCAACTTCAGGATAGGAGACATTTATCCCATGTTTACCCCTCTGCAACAATCCTGTGAGGTAGGACAGACTGAGAGATGGCATTTGCCTGAAGAGCACCAAGAGAACTTGACAGCTGTGTAGGGAGTTGATCCCGGGTCTAGTCTTTCCTGAGCACAGCCATTTCCATCACAGTGTTCATACGGAGATCCCTGCAGGATAAAATCAAAGCTGTACCTAGACCAGATTTCTGTTTCTGACGGCGGGGTGCGTGCAACCTGGAGGTGTCCGAAGCAGCGGGTATTCACAAGCCTCCTTCTGGGTGTGGGAGATCCGTTTAGCTGTTACGTGAATTATTCGAGCGTTCTCTCCTCAGCCAGGCATCTCCAGCCGACTATTTTCCTTCCACGTTGTTAACGTAGGCATCCTCCTCCTGACGGGCAAAGCTCAGCCATTCAAGCTCAGTCATGTTGGCAGACACTTGCTTTTCTTTTCTTGGAACAGTGAGGCCAAGGCACGTGTCTGCTGCAAACTGGAGGCCTGCCCAGCACTAGGCACGGCTTAATGGCTGGGAGGGATAGTCCCTTTGTCCTTGTGGAAGTCGGTGGGTCTGTAAAAGTGAGCAGGGCTTTGGGAGGGTGTATGCCAGGACAGCTGCCTGCTGGAGGACTTTGGGGTTTGCTGGGTGATGGTGTGCGAGGCTGGAGCTCGCTCTGGGAGGAAGGTCGCCTGCATCGGAAACCCGAAGAGCAAGTTCTCTCTCCCTTGCTGCAATTAGCTTAGTTTGCAGTGGAGACTGTATCACCTTCCCTCTGAGATATCGAAAGCACCTGTTGTTGGAAGGAGTAGGAAAGTTTAACAGAACTAGTGAGAGGTGGGTGGCATACGGACTATAGAACTACCACTAAAAATGAAGGAAGAACTGTCCTGCAGTGAAATGTTTCATTCCAGCCAGCCATGCCAGGCTACACAGTTCCGTTGCTCCAGCATTCTCTGGTCCCTGAGCATCTTGGCTCCTTCTTGGGTTGTTTGAGAACTTCTTCCCAGCCTTTTAAGGTTCCTTCGCCCGAAATAGCTCTTCTTCAGTGAGTGGCAGTTGCTGGAGGGCAGAACACCTGCTTGAATGGAGAGAGCCCCCAGGTTCCACTTGGCAGCATTTCCATGTAGAGTTGGAAAAGCTTTGCCCCAACACTGGACGATGGCTGTCAGGCAGTGTCCGTTGTCCTGTGCTTGATGGACATGTGATCTTAATCACACCCTGCATGGCTCCTTCAGCAGCCAGAATAGGGTCACCACGATCCTGTTCCGGCTGCTGAAGGAGCCATGCAGGGTGTGATTAAGGAGCATGGTCTGCCACCTTACCCTGAGTTGGAACATTGGTCCATGTAGCCCAGTATTGCTGGCACTGACTGGCAGTGGCTCAAACACACCCTTCCTATTTTCTCTGGGCTGGGTCTTGCAGATGGACTTTCTCTGTATACATAATTTACTTCCTAAAAACTTGCTTGATTGACAGATAGGAATATGCAACAAGGGAGCGTTCTCCACCCCAGTGACTTCTGGATTTTTTGGAGCACAGCTCCCAGTGGTCCTAACCGTTGACCAGATTGGCTGGGACTGATGAAAGTGGGAGTCCAAAACATCTGGAGGGCACCTGGCTGGGGAAGGCTTCAAGACTGAGGGCCGAAGCCACAGAACAGGGATAAGCAAGGGAATGTTCATATTTCTGCGGGTAAGACACCCTGCTTTTTGTTTCATTTCTTTTTGCAGTGGTTGTGTAGCATGTGTGTCATCAAGGCAGAGGTACGCTGGGAACCTAATCAACACTTCCTCTTTATAAAGGAAACACATGCCGGGTTGCAGCTTTTTACTCGGTATCTCGTGCAACGCTGCTCTGTTTTTTAAATTAGGTTGTTGGCAGCATCCAAAACCCGACTGTGGATGGAAATCACTGGCTTTGCAGTCACTGCATCCCCCAGAAGTTCTTTGCCTGTTTGTTGCTCTGCAAAAGATTCCCTGCAGAGATTTGGAGAGTGTGTGATTTTGTAAAAAAAAATATATTTTTAAGCTCAGGGAGCTGCATGTATTTGTTTCTTTCTTCTATATTTGTATCATTCTAGGAGGATGGGGGAATGCTTGAAAATTCCTACAGATGGAAATACAAGATGTTAGGAGAGATGGGCTGATGCTAATGTGGTCAGAGTTGCAAGGTCCAGGTTCTAGTCCTTGCTCAGCCTGGGTGACTTGGGGCCAGTTGCTCGCTCTCGGCCTAGCCTACTTCACAGGGTTGTTGTTATCAGGGTAAAATGGAGTGGGTCCTGCCTTAGCTGCTCGCAAGGGGGAAAATGGTGGCATATAATTGTGATTGTGAGCCTCCCAGAGGTGCTGCGGCACAGTTGGGCAGTTTACAAATGTTTTAAATAAATAAGTGCACATTAATAAAAGTGCTGTGTGGTAGATCATTTCAACATGTGGCCATATCATCCCCCAGACTCCAGTTAAGGTACCATCATTCAGTAAAAGTTTGTGTGATTCAGCTAAGTCTATTATTGATTGAAAAGGAACATTAGTTGTTGTTTTTTTAAGGGGTAACGGCTTTTCCAAATTTTCTTCCGCAATGTTGCACGCTTGTGGAAGTTATTCTGATACTGAGGAAAGTTTACAGATCTGTACCATCTGATATTCAGGGTGAGGATCTGAAATAACTTCTATGTTTATGCTGCAGATTTAAGCGAAGTCAGGGCTCTGGAGTGTATACAGACATCAGGAGGGAAGTTTGTGGTTTTATCCTTGAAATGCACAAAATGAGACTTTGGCTTCAGTACTAAGGTGTGAATGTGTGTGTGTGTGAACATGTTTAGGGTCAGGATAAAATGATGTACAACCTAAGGAGTTTCCAGAACCGAAATGTGCAAATCCAGATTGATAGGACATGCCATTCACTGCTCCACCGCAAAAATAAACAAGTAGTGTACAGGTATTAAAAGATCAAACAGATTTACAAGTGAAATGCGTTCATGTCACTTGGAAGTGCATCTAAAGTTCTGTCTGAATGGCTGAGTTGTAATATACCTAAAATGTTTTATTAGAGAATACGACTCCCTAGTATACTTATTAAAAAGTGGGTGGATAAGTACAGCAGTTTTATTATTGCCCACATGTATACAATGGTTGTTCAACAGGACTGGATTTTTGCATAGAACTGATGCAGGTAGCCTGAAGTGCCTCTTGTGTAAGTGGCACAATTCATGGCCTAATGTTGCCAGCAGAACCCCGAAATGTAAGATTTCAATATTGTTCAGCTGGGAGAGCCAAACTGTGCAAGGAACAGTATTTTCGGGGTAACAAACTGTGACGTTTACCCTGAAATACAATTTTATGTGGGCTTTCCCCCCTCCCCGACTTAGGGTGCAATCCTGGGGGTATTTAGACCAAAAAAAAAGTCCTGCAGCAGCCGCATGCCTGGAGAGCGGGGTGCCACTTTACATAGATAGAACCACGCTGAGGAGCGAAAGGGTCTTACAGGCTGGGCGGCAATGCTCAGGATCACGGACTGCGTGACTCGGGCGAGCGCGTTTTCCCTTCCGAGGGACTGCAAGTTGCCCGAGGCTATGCACTCGGCAGCCCGGGCTCGCTCGCTCCGGGCTCGATGCTCGAGACCTCGGCCGCTTGACCTTCGGTGCAGGCACGCGGCGGCGGCGATTGCAACGGGGGGGGGGGGGCGCCTCCAGCGCAGGCAGCGCACGGCCGCGCGGGGCTCTCCCCGGAACTCCCGGAACCTGTTGCACGCCCGCCGCCGCACGTTGTGTCTTCGGCTCGCTCCCCGTCCCCGCGCGGCCGTTTTCGGGCTCGCCTGGCGGGGAGCGGGGGCGATGCTGTGCGCGCCGCGCAAGCGAGGCGACTGCGGCGGCGGCTCTGATTTATTTCCAGCGCGGGCGCCGAGGAGCGCCGCCGCCGCCGCAGCGTGCCCGCAGGCGCCCATGGCCGGCGGAGGGGCGCGCCGCCCGCGGAAGGCGCTTGCGCCGCCCAGGGCTCCGCGCCTCCCCGCCCTTGCAAGGGCAGCTCCGCTGGGCCGGCGGGAGCCGCGATGTAAACATTCCACAAAAGGGCTCCCCAGAGCAGGGGCGGGGCCTCCCTGCCGTCGGAGTGGGCGGGGCCTGGAGCAGTTTTGCAGTAGCCCGGACACGTTCCCCTCCCCGTCGGGCGACGGACGGCCGTTCCCGCCAAAGGCGAGCCGGTCCCTGCGCCGTCCCGCCCAATGAGCGACGCGCGGGGGCGGGCCTTGGCTTCCCTCACGGACGATTTTACCCTTTTAGTCTTCTCTCTTCCCTCCTCCCTTTCCCTCCGCCTCCTTCAAAACCCTCCTTTCGCATCCCCTTCCTGGGAGCAGACGGCCAATAGGGGCGGCAGGAGCGGGACGGCGCCGCGCCGCCATTGGCAGGGCGGGTGAGCGGCGTCACCGCGACCCAATCGCCGCGCGGGAGGTCTCCCCGGGGCAGGGGAGGGGCGGGATTTCCCAGGGAACAGAGAAGCGGGCAGTGCTCGGCGGCGGCGGCCGTCCTGAGACGGTTGGTCTGTGAGCATTACTTTGCTTCCCCCCTCACTCCCCAACCCGCTTCCCTACCAAGCAGCGTTACGCGCTCCCTCACGCCCGCCGGCCTGCGTGTGGGGAGCCCAGCTTGGCTTGGCCTTCTACTCCTTCCCTGGCTGCCGAGGTGTTTTGCCCCACCGCTCTGAGGAGAAGAAAAAGGAAGGCTTAAAGGAGGCGACGGCGACGGCGGGAAGCGACTCGGTCGCCGCCACTCACCAGCGCCTGGGCGCGCCGACCCTGAGGTGAAGCGAACCCCTGAGGTGGACGAAGGAGCAGAGGCGGCGGCGCTGAGGTGAGGAGAAGGCGCGCGCGCGCGCGCTGACAGAACCCGTGGCGGGCGGGCGGGCGGAGGGGGCGCGCGCGCGGCGTGTGAAGGGGGCGGGGCGTGTGTGTGGGAGCTGCGCGCCCGGGTGTTATGCGCGCGCGCGCGCGAGTGTGCGTGTGGCGAGGGGGGGGCGGTGGTCCGGCCGCCGCCGCCGCGACGAAGGCGGCTTCTTCCCGCGCTGCCAATCCCGGGCGTCCTGGCTGCAGGCCCCGCCCCCTCCCCCCAGCCGGCTCTCCATTTAGTCCCCCCTTCTGCCGCCTCCCCCGCCCGCTCCGCTTTCTCTCCACGGTGTGTTCTGACCCCGCCCCCTTTTTCTTTCCCGGCTGGCTTTGGAGGGGAGGGGAGCTCGGTGGGCGGGGCGTCCCCGGCTCCGCCCCTCTCCGGTAACGCTTCCATGCAGGCTCCGCTGCTGCGACGGGCTGCTTCCCTCCCTCCGGTTGTTTCCGCCCGGGTGATGCGCGGCTGCTCCTCCTCCTGCTCCTCCTGCTCGTAGGGAGGGGGCGGGCTGTGTGTGCAGCGCATTGAGCTCTGGTAGCTCATCCCACCCCCTCCCCCGTTCTGCCGTGACGTCGGCCGGGGAGGCGAGCAACTTAGCCGCGAGCCTGCCCGCCCCGATCCCGTGCACGTTCCTCACCCGAAGGGAATCCGCTCCCGCATCCGCATCCTTCTGGCTTCCACGGATCTTGAGCGCTGCTGATAAAAGCGCCCATGGGTGCACTGAGCGGCTTTGGTTGGAGAGTTACCCCCCTCCCAACTTCACGGGGACTCGGGCCGGCTAAGCCTTTGTGGGGGTGGGCTGGGAAGGCCTTGTGGAATGCAGCGGGAGCTCACTCTCTTTCCAGGCGGTGGCACGCTTCGGGATTGTAGTCGGCGCTCGCTGCTTATGCGTGCCTTGTTGAAAAATGTGGAGAGTCTAGCCCCATTGAATTTCGTGGGGCTTCGAGGATAAGCGTTATGGGGCCAGATTGGAAATCTGCCTTGTCTCATCACCACATCACCACAGCAATGCATACGGTGGAGGAAAGAATCTGTGCCTGAACTCACCCCGGTTGCTTTGAGGCTCCTCTGATAGGCTTCTCTCATATCACTGGTAGACAGCCTGTTTTCTCCTGTCCCCTTGATCTCCCCCCCCTTTTTTTTTCTAAGCACTTGGCTCTCTCTTTCCATTCATGCTACTGCTTTAGCTGCATCCTGGGCTCTTCAAAAGTATTTGCATGCCAGTGGGTCTTCGTTCCCTTTTGCTCAAATGCCCCTCTGATGGAAGGTGGCTGAGAAACCTTGAGTGGCCGAGAGAGGGTAGCTAGAGGGGAAGAAGTCTTTGCTTTCTTCTTGCCAGTGTGGGCACAGAGTTCTGAGCATCTGGTTGGTGGGAAACTTGGCTTGCAGCAAGCATGCTGGTTCAGGGACAACCTCCCTTCCATGTGACTGAGAGGCAGCTGGGGGAACTCCTGGCTGGCTGCTCCTACACTGCCTCCAATCTAGGCAAGAGTTTGCTGGGGGCTCAGGCAGCTGTAAAAGCTAGGCGGGGATGTTATTTGAGGCTGTCTGGTTGGAGCGGGGCTATTACCAGTGGAGGGTGACAAGAATCCTTGGTGGCTCCTTCCTGCAACCAATTTCCTTGAATCCTGCCTTAATCACCTGCTGCTTTCACTGCTGTTTTCTGTCCTCAGATGCTCCGTCCGCGTTGAGAATAGTGGCAGCAAGTGATGTTTGTGCAGACACTGGGGCTTGCTGAAATGGGCTTTACTGTTATTGAGTCTGTTTCTGCATGCACTTAATGGAATGATTCTGTACACAGCTCGTAAAGTGACTGTTTAAATACAGTGGTGTTTGTGGTGTGAAATTTGAAGGGCAGGCAGCTGGTAGGTGTTTTCCTCTGTTTATGTCCTATTTTAGGAATGCCAGTCTTGATTAGTCCCAATTGTCAAGAAATATACTAGGAAGTTTTGTTTGGATGATTATGCTAAAAGTACCCATGCTGCACTGGGTGTCTTTAGTAGAATAGCTAAACATAAAGACCATTTTATTGTTATTAAAAGGTGATTTTCTGATTTGGCATCTTTTCTTTGAGAAACCTACTGCATAGTTTTCCAGATTTCTTCAGGCCTTGGTAGTTAAATAGCCTACACAATGTAGTGAATTTTAATTTAAATACTCAGTTTGCTGTCATGGATACAAGCATATCTCACCAACTAAAATGCAATTATAGAAGGAGATGTTACTGGTCACTTTAAAGTTTTGTTTTATTGTTCCATACTGCTTGGATACAGAGCAGGAATGGCGTTGTGCTGCTGTCATGTTGTGTTGCTTTGTGATACGGGAAATATCACAAGAGAATCTTATTTTTAGCCATTCTTGAGGGTGGGAGCAGCAGGAGGGAATCTGCATAGACAGAACTGGAGAATATCTTAAAGCCCAAGGGGCTGCTTTCTAGTGATGGACCAAGACAAAAAGGGTGGGCATAAAACTCCCCAAATGGCAGCATGTTTTAATTAACATTCTTGCTACCAGTAGCTAATTCTTAGGAGAGAAATTTCAATTGTTTAGGATGGAAAAACAGCTCTACAAAAAACTGGGAACCCCCAAACAACTGGGGATTGCATGATGGTCTGGAGAACCAAGAAGCACTTGAGCTGGTCCCCAAGCCTGAGGTTCCCCACTGCTGGTGTTTCTGGGTATTAGATTTTTAAGTCCAAGCTTAAAGTGGGGTATTTCGAATTAATTCATGTTGAGTTCATGCTTTCACTAATTGTCTCTAGGATTGCAGACTTTGAGATGTTAGGCAGCAGGCCCTCATGGTTACGTTTTGAGGTAAGTTATACATCACAGTTTGCACAAAAGTTCCAAATCACAATTTCCATAATGCTCCACACATGTCTGTGGATGCCCTGTGGGCTCATAAAGTTTAACATTTTGAAAGAATACAATCCTGTCTTAGAGCCACACACACTCACAGGACCGTGCTGTTACAGATAGTGTAAAATAGGAAACATTTGTAAAATTACTAGTGGTCCTCACATTTGTAGGCACTCGTTAACATAAATGTGTTATAATACCTCAAAAGAATCTCAGGAAAACAAGGCATTGTTTGGATGCCACTGGATTCAGAGTAAAACAAAACTAGAGAACTGTACAAAACGATTCAGTGGAATAAAAAGATGAAGACTCAGGGTGTCGGGTTTTCTTTAGAGCTGAGTTGAATGTAAGCACATTTATGCTAAGCAATTAATATAGATGGCTGTCTGATTTAGATACAAATTTACTGGTTTTTGTTTGTTTGTACAAGAGATTTAGGCCTCTCAATATCTGTCATTACAAACAGACCTTGAAACTGTTTATCATTTGGAAAGTTTGGACTCTTTAATTTACATTAGTTTCTGAGTCAGTTAACTGTACAATTAAAAGGCCTAATTCAAAATGAATGGGTTATTTTAGAAAAGCAGTAGATTGTAGTACAGTATTTTATAGTTATACAGTTTAATGTTATAATTATTTTTTAGCTTATTGTTGTAAGCCGCTCCAAGGCTTTGGCGAATGGGGCGGCATAAAAATGTTTTAATAAATAAATAAATAAAGTTTATAGTTATAAACACTTGAAAAATATTTCATAAAATATTGGTATGTTGCTACCTGTCTTTGAGGGATGGCTTTATGTTAACACAGGAATCAATTCCCATTGAATTCAGTGGGACTTGCTTCCTCCCTAGTAATCAGCTTTAGTTATTGGATAGCATAGAAATGAAATAGATAAACAGAAATAAGTGCAGTTTTTAAGGCAGTTATTGATTATTACTTTTTTACATCTCCAAATAACCAAAGTTCTCTAACTTCTGATTAATGTTCAGTTTGCAAGTGCTCCCATAATGATAAGGCCTGTGCCAAGAGCTAGTATTTGTTGTGAGAACTTTATTATGTGACAGGATGACAGCCAGTATCCTCTTTAATAGTGTGCATCTTTTATGTAAGGTTGCTCCCCTCTATTAAGACAAGGTCATTGTTTTATTTGTTAGATTTATATCTTCCCTTTTCTGCCATGGAGTCCAAGGCTGCCTATATGTCCCTTCTCCTTTTTTTATACCCACAGCATTTCCTTAGCATAGGTTAAGCTGAGAGTTAGGGATCAGCAACATGGAATGGGAGGATGTGGGTTCAAATCCCCCCATTTCAACACGGACTGCTGCACCATGCCTGCTTGCTCTGGCATAAATCCCATGGTTTTCAGTTGGTCTTACTCTCAGTTGAGCATGTATAGGATTGCATAATTGATTGGAATACTAATTACTACAGTTTCGAAGACAGACTGTCCATTCAGAATTCAGGGTGACAGGTGTCATATACGATGGAAAAATGTTTAAACAATGTTTTGAAACTACTAACATGGATATCCTGTTTCCTGTTCTACCAGCAAGGTTTCCAAAGTAGTGTTTTATTAATGGACTTGCTGTTGCCTTAGGCTTCCCGGTGAGCATCGCATCTGAACCTAAAATGATAACAAATGTGGCAGCACAGCCAAAGCCAGCATCTTTCTTTCAAATTCTTTTCTATTGTCCTCTCTCCCTGGCCTATGTGGTAGAGCTGCCTCTCTGTTTTTGACCATGTTGTGTCTTTCTGTTTTTCACTCCATATTATCAAGTATGTTAGAACATATAATACATTGTACTAAATTTTACTTGTGGGAGGTGGGATGAAGGATTGCATGAATCTTCAGTGGCACTTATTTTTCTTCTTAAGTTTAGCTCTACTTTGACTCTTCTGCATCCAACTCGGCAATGTAGCTGTTATTCAACATTAGTGCCCAGGTGGGTTAATAAACTCCATAGGAGTAAGTATCAATATTTATGCCTGCCACCTACATAAAGCGGCAATTCTCTCTTGATTAAAGCTGTGGTATGTGCAAAGGGCATGGGATTGTTCTGTTCATCCCTTGTGCAAGGAATGCTCAAAGACAGCAAGAGCATCTTGTGCTCCTGTTTAACACCCAGTGCAAAAGTGAGTAAGAGGCTTTTCACCTCCATACTGTGCTTTCAGCTGAGGGGGATTCCGTGGTTATTTCCTTGCTGGCACTTCGTTTTGGTGCTACCCATAAACAGCAGGTATCTCTTGAGTGGTTTCCAGTAAAGCAAGAGAGAGAATGTTTTCCTGAACCTAACCCACATAAAACATTATTTGAGGGAGATACTTTTATTCCTTTTACGTTGCATCTTTCCTCCAAGGAGGTCGGGGTTGTGGACAGTATTCTTTTCCCACTAGTATTTTATTTTCTCAAAAGCACTTTGATGTAGATTAGCTGAGGACATAGTGGCTGCATGGTTTGAACTTGGGTCTTCCAAGCCCTAGTCCAACATTCTTCACTGTAAATGCTATTGAGAACAGTCTTTCTCTCCCCTATAGCATTCTCTGGCAAATGAGAGCTTTCTCTTGTTTCATGTTCATGTGCAAATACAGTCACTAAGAGTTCAAATTATCATGTATATCTTGAAAGCTTTTCTTTCTGGGGTAATCTAGAGGGGGGCATGATTCTAAGGGTAATGCTTTTTAAACATGGTTTGATGGGCTTCATAAAACATGCGAAGTGTGATTTGGAATCTGATGGTTGAAACTCTTGTGCTGTCCAGGATTTGTGAACAGTTTTCTATCTTGATCACTGCTCTGATTTAATCCAGCACTGGGAAGCAGAAAATGACACTTTTGATTCTTTGTTGGTTTCTCCAACAGACTGGCATGCTTTCCTAGGCCCTTCTTTTCTTTCAGTCCCTCCATACTGTTCTTCCGAAGTTGCAGTTTGAATTCTGCTTGAGTATTTCTGCCTGTTTGCCTCCCCCTTGCCTCAAGCAGGTAAATAAGCTGTTGTGGGGGAATGAAAAGGTTTGCTTTTGCACGATGCAGAGATTTGATTTGTGTTACCATGTGACACAGCATTGCTGAATGCTAATTACAGATTCTGGCTATTGATACCTCTTTTCCATACAAAGGTTGATCTAGGTTGTACTGCAGGCAAAGTTGGCTCTACCTTATTTTATTTTGTATTTTTGTGTCTTGTTTCAGTATTTAGATCAACAAGTGGTAAAACTTCATGTCCCGTCTCCCCGCAAATACAGTTCTGTTTTTTAAACTTAACTTTGCTTTTACTGTTCCAGTAATGCTTTAAAACTGTGTTCCGTGTTTGGAATGCACTATTTTTGCAGTGCGTTTGGGTGGGAACAGGAGAGATTTTTAGATCCAGGGTACTGTTTATGTACCCTCAGTGATGAATCTCCCCGGGACGTTTTTTGATAGGGAAAACCTTGCACGTATGAATTTTCAGAAAGCAGATTCCTGCACTTGCTTAGCATGGTGGAAACTGTTTGACATGGGTAAGCTAAAGTATCTTTTCTAGTCCAAAAAGAGAGGATAGAGGTTAACAATGAAATGCAGTTTGTGAAAGTATAGCTTGGATTTGAGAGCCTGATAGATGTAGGGAAAATACGTTACAAGAGCATTCTGAAGCATCCTAGCACAGGATAATCCGGTCCTCACAAACAGGGACCTTGCAGTAAGATTACATTTCGTCTAACCCCAAGGATTCTTTGTAAAGTCCCTACCTTTCTTCCTTGCACACACACTGAACATCACAATGCAAGTATTTGGCTACTCTATTTTATATACAAAAGCGAATGTTCTAAAACCTTTCTGAAGCTTTTAGAGCTTTGGTTACCTCTTGTCTTAGCAACACCGATGCAAGTTCTAGTCTGTGTTTAGGGACTCATCTTCATCTGCTTATTTGTGCACCTTCCTGTCAAACAAATGACACAG
Source organism: Varanus komodoensis (assembly GCF_004798865.1). Classification (NCBI taxonomy): domain Eukaryota; kingdom Metazoa; phylum Chordata; class Lepidosauria; order Squamata; family Varanidae; genus Varanus; species Varanus komodoensis. The sequence goes on from NW_025335817.1 coordinate 311,142, forward strand.
AGGAGGCTTAAAATACGCTAGATGGTTTAGCAGAGACTTGAAATAGTTGTCAGAGCTCTACATGGAGGAGAAGTGCAGATTCTTAAAGAAACCTTCTGTGATACAGTGAGGTTGTGGTGGTTTTTCCTTTTTTAAGAAAGCCTTTCATATGCTCTCGCTGTATAATATATGCTTTTCACAGGGATGTGTGTTAAATCAATAAAGAACAGCTTCTCAGGGCTGTCTGTCAAATTTTCTCCCAGAAATGTTTCATCCTGTGTGGAGCTTGCTGTTCTGGAGGGCCATAAAATTGGAAGGTGATCCCTGTACAAGCTGGCTCTTCTTAACCAGTTAGTTGCTTTCTGCAGACTTTTGATTATTCCACATAATTCAATGTACAGAAGCTGAAACTCTTAGAATCCTGAGTTTTCACTGAAACTTACTGGCCAGGAGAAATCCAGGTCTCAAGACATCTTACATATTCATATCTACACACATCTGGGGAAAACGTATTTACCTAGATACAGATATATAATGAAGACAAATAGTTAACTATGGAAGAAAGCTCAACTAAATGCTCTGGGATGTTAACTGATTTGTCACAGGAATAGAGTCTAGTCACAGAGTGTGTGGCTGTGTAATTTTATTGGCCACATACTGTGTTTTACCAGTTAGTATCTATATTCCATTGAGCTGGACCTTGTTCTGAATAAAGATTATCGTATGTTTAATCATATGCTGCTTTTCAATGGTAAACCCCTACTCAAGATGGCTTACAGTAACATCCAAAAAAATTACACTAAATGTAGCAACATTTTCAAATAAATATTTAAGCTATGAATCATAAGGACATTTCAGTAGTCATACACAGAAATTACACATTGATAATTATGCAGTGGGATTAAACAAACAATAGAAGTGAGTGGGAAAAGGAAAGGAACTTGCTTTTTCCATCATTTCAGACTTTTAGAAATGTAAAATCCTAGTTCTGCACTGGATCACTCCAAGAGGTGGGTTGGGGAGACAGGAAATACCGATGCTTTGCTTGGACTGCTAGAAAGAAGCAAAGCTGCGCAGTTCCTTTTGGTCTTCGGGTTGACTCCGAGAAAGAGTGATTCTGAGCATTTTTTTCAGGACCTCTGCTGAAGGATCAAGCCAACTGACAGTAGGACTGATCGTCCAAGAAAGCCAGAGGAAACATGAGAAAATTACGGCCTTGCTCATCCCAACCCATTTCTGAGGCAGTTTTCCATATTTGCTTCATTGGATTCCCCCCCCCCCACCCCGCCCCAAGCCCACATCCCCTCTTATCAACGGCACAGCAGGGTTTGGTTATTTTTCATTGTCTGGGCCATCCCGTCTTTGCAGCTGATATTTTATTAGCGTTGGGGATTGTGCTCCCATCAAAGAGAATGATGGCTGGACAAGTGACGGCACTTGGAATGTGCTTCTGTGTTACACACACCTGCCATGCCAAAGTTGCCAAGGTGTGTCATATTTCAGTATCTTGGAGGGGCAGAGACTTGCACGTGAGCCTCAAGGATCCCCATGTAGTGCTGGTGGATGCTTTTTCAGTGTCTGTTAGATTTAGCAATCACAGCTCTCAAGGTGCTTCTGCTGCAAGTTTTGGCTTTTAAGAATAATTGTCAACAGTACAGATTGTTTTAATGATGATTGTCAGAAAAGTCAGGCAGTATTTAGAAAATGAAAGCCACTAGATTGCTGATAAGTTAAAACAGCATTCTTCTTTGTGTTCTTGAAAATCAACAAAACCTTAGGCTTTTGTTGACTGAGGCTGCTGGGAGTTTACTTTGAAACAGGTTGAAATCAGGTTGCCTTTGCCCGTCTGAAATGAATGGTGTTTACATGTCTGTGGCTGCTGCAGAACTGAGGAGCAAGAGGGCTTCACTCCTGCCATTGTGATACTATTAAAAAGAGAAAACGGGTCACCCAAAGGTATTCTTGACTTACTGGAGTGTTTTGACTCCAGGGAAATATCACAGGTAGTTAACTGACTGGCATCCCATTTTTGGAAGAATTGATGCCATTCGAAGTGGGAAAAGTCACGTGCTACCAGATTTCTGGTTTTGTTGAACAATAATGGAGATACAGTGAGGCCTAAAATGTCTGGCTTGAGGGGGCCTTAGAGCCAAGCATTATGGAAGGCGTTTCTAAGCAAGCCGGTCAAGTAGGCATCAAGTGTAGTGATGCTTTTATCTACAAGTAGCTACCATAACTCCGTCCCTTTTTTGCCCCATCCCTATAAATGAGATATTCTTGAACATGCTATTATAAGAAGTTTCTGATCGGGATCGGTTGCTGAAATGTGCTATTACATCATAATGCTATTCTGCTAATATGACTAATTTTGTGTCTTGAGATATTTGCAGTGGTGTAAAAATGGTTGGGTTATACAGATTTGGATCCGGCCGAGCATTCAGTCTTTTCCAGTACTGGTCAGTAACCGTCCTTCTCCCTTCCTTCCCAAGTCTTCTGTGCGTGCTGAGGGAAGGAAGGATGGGTGGTCCTGGGCAATGGAGCCGACAGGCACCATGTAAATCTCTCATGCTGCTTCTCTTAGTGCCAAAGCTCACTAAGTCAAAGCAACGTAGGTCCATTTCATGACAGAAAACTGGAGATGTTACTGTGCTTTAACATGCAGAACCTTCTGCCCACCTTAAAGCCCAGAACAAAATAAAACAGCTCTCAAGAGTTAGCTACATTTCATTGAAAACTGTGGTGGAGGGCGGGGGCTGTCTGTGCTGGCTTGGGTATCCTGCCTTGCCCAAGGGCCAGGCTGTGTTCCCCAGAAAACACACAGAAGTCTGTTATATTAGCTGTAAGAACTATTTTAAATGCTGATTTGAAAAGTCTTTTGCTCATCATTCTGAAAGAGAGGAGAAATGACTTTGTAATCCTTTTCAGTGGTATCTCTTACACCAGCTGTCCAACCTTGCCTAACCTTTGGGTAACGCAGCAGAATGTATTCTAAAAGATGTGGAAGGAGGGGTGTGTGTCTGTAACTTGAAAAACAAAACATAGGAGTGTTATTTAGAAGTCATGCCAGTACTTTTGTGCTACTGTAAACAAATCAAATTAGCAGTGTTCTCTGGCATGTATGTCTTTTCAGAGTTAATGTGCCAGATGGTGGATATACCTTAGTCTTTAGTTTTTTAAAACTATGAGTTTAGATCATGAAGCTTAGGCCGGAGTTGTTTCAACTTGTTGTAGGAAGCTAAAGTGAGAGAGGACTATGTAGAATATGCAAAACTTTGCTGTGTAGTTGTTGAGATTTTAGGTTAGACGCATTGCCTAGTGCTGGTATAGAGTCACTGACCTACTTGAGAAACTCTGTTTAAAGACCTTTAATAAGTGTGAGACCCTTGAGATGTTTTGGACTATGATTCTTAGGATTCCTGAGTATTGTCCATGCTGGCTGGGGCAGGTGAGAATTTGTTTATTTATTTATTACATTTATATCCTGCCTCTTTTCCTTTCAAGAAACTCAAGGTGACTTGCATAATGCTCCTTCTCTCAAGTTTATCCTCGTAAGTACAGCCCTGTGAGGTAGGTTAGGCTGAGAGTCTGTGACTGGCCCAGAGTCACCCATGGCAGAGCAGGATTAGAACCAGATCCCCAGTCCAACACAAATCACTATGCCACTGTGGCTAGCAGGCTGAAGTGCGCTACATCTGTGGGGAGCAGGTTGGAAAATCTGGATCAGTACAAAACACCTGGTTTTGTCAGAATTCAGTATTTGTTCTTTCTTAATCAACCTAAGTTGAGCTGAGATGGTAGCATTTTTTCAACCTTAACAGTGATGGTCAGCACAGAAAGTAATGAAAACATGTAAAGAGTTTCTGGAAAGGCCCACCTGTTCATCAGTCAGAAGCTGTGCAAACTTCATAGTCTGATCAAAGTAAGTAGAAAGACATTCTAGTGGAATAGATATCTGTACAGAATCGCAGTGAAGTCATGTTCTATAACAAGGTGCATAGTATCTCTAGATATGTTGATGTATCTCACCATTGTTAGATAATGGGTTTAAATAGGTGGAAAATGAAGGACACATCATTACTATGGAGAATAGAGTAGTTCTGGAAATACAACTAGTTGGAGGCATTTATGAGATTTCTTTTTTTAAAAAGAAGAGTATTTCATTTAATAAAGCTTAATCAATGATTAATGACTTCCAGTGAGAAAGAAACTGGAGGACTGCTCTGTCTTTAGCTTTGCCTAACTAAATTAAAAATGTGTATGAGCAAACGCAGTACACACGAAGCTTGGCATGAAGAGATGGTGTGTGCTTGCCACATTATCCTCAAGTATTATAAATGGTATTGATATTTATTTATTGATTGATTGATTGATTGATTTATATCCTCCCTTTTTTCCTACAAAGGGCTCAAGGCAGTTTATATCATTCTCCTCCATCTTCTCCCCACAACAACAACCCTGTGAGGTAGGTTGGGCTGAGAGTCTGTGACTGGCCCAAAGTAACCCAGTTGGCTCTGTGGCTGAGCGGGGACTAGAACCCAGGTCCTCTGAGTCCCAGTCCCATGCTCTTAACCACTACACCACCCTGGCTCTCTACACCACTTGATATGGTTGTAAGGACCCTGAGAACATGACTCAGTCTCTTTGTTAACTTTCTGAAATGCCATGAAAGTGCCAGGTATGTCAAATACAAAAATTATAGCCCACTGTGTTTTACTTATTTGTCATAAGTGGCTTTAAAGACAAAGAAACATCCTTCAGCATTCATAAAATTGTGTTTGTCTAGTCACCTGCAGCCAGTTCTTATCACAGGTGACCAGTTTGAGTAGCCCAGTTGTTAAAATTCCTAGCTGAAATATTCCCAGTTCAAATCAGTCAAGAATACAGGCAAACAACAACTCTCTTTTTCTGATCTCCACAAATTCAGCATGTGATGGTAACAGTGGTCTACTTTACTGTTGTAAGGATAAGCATAGTTCCATGCATTTAGTGCTTTGAAACTGTGTATATGAATGCTTATTCTTTACCAACCTAGCTTAAACTGCTTAATTTCTCCATCAGTGCTAGAGAGTATTTCAAGGAATAGATTTCTACACTCTGAAACTAAGTGTTGTTTAATAGTACTATGAAATTCAAAGCTCACATTTTAGAAAATTTCCTTTGCATAGCTGTGTTAACTTGAGGCTGTGAATTGCCACTTTTCAGGTAGCCTTTGGTAAGTGGGAGTCTTTTTTTAAAGCTTTCAGCTAGGGAAGCTTGGCAAAGGCTTCAATTTTTTTTAGTCCATTCATGACTCACATGGACGGGCAAGTTAGGGTATAGTTCCGTAAGCCAGCTTATGCTGGGGTGCACTTGCTTTAGCTTGTTTTTACATCAGGTACATGAATTAGATTAATGTTGCACGTACAAATACTGAAGGATGATGCAGATTCTGCCTTGTAGGACACCGCTATAAAAGGTTAAAATGAGAACTAGATTAAGTTGAAATAGAGAAGGCTAAAAAAGAGTGATTGATCAAAGGCCACACAAATGAACTTCATTAACTGAACAGCGAAGATTTGAACTGGTCATTCCGTTGTGGGGCTTTAGGGTTTACACAAGCAAAAATGATATGTACATTTCACGTGCTGTGATATTTTGATACAGCTTTTTTCTAAAATAATCGCTTTTTGTTAAGCTTGTCTTAGTACAGTTAAGGTAGAGCCAAGACCTGTAAATCTTCATTCTGGCCATATTTTACCCTCTAAACTGTTTCTTAACATAGATAACCAGAACCTTTAGCCCTTGCTTCATCCCCTTGACCTCAGGTGATAACTCTGATTACAAAGATAGAAGGGTAGTGATTGATTGCCTCTGTTTGTGTGTTCTTCATAACAGATTTTGTAGTGCTTTCCTGAGCATGAATTCAGAATGAAGCGGCGATTGGAGGAACAGGAGTCACCTGTCTATGCGTCACAGCAGAGACGTATTGCTAGCAACACAGAACCTTTTCAACACCAGCATCGTGTGCTTGCTCCAGCACCTCCCGTATATGAGTCTGTTTCAGAGACCATGCAATCTGCTACTGGAATCCAGTACTCTGTAACTCCTAGCTACCAGGTAGAATCACTCAGTTGTTTGAATTGCAGTCTCCAAGGAATTTAATGACCCACTTTCTCTGTGAACATTCAGCAGCATCTCAGTATGAGGCATGCTCAAATTTTTCTGTATGTGGGAATAAGCATCTTTGCACTCAAAAATACATGAAGCACATGTATTTACTTATTTAAAGTATTTCTGGGCCATCTTTCAATGCAAAAGCTCTCTTTCTGCAGCTTACATCATAAAATCCCATCCCACGATAAAATCAGCATAAATTAATTAAATCAACAAACCCCAAGAATAAAACATCCAGCCCAGACTGCACTAAAATCCATAACAGATTTGCAGATAATGCTGAAGAATGGTCAAATAAAATATGCCCAGGGAAAAATCCAGAGAAGATAGGGAAATCATCAGGCCTTCTTAAAACTTTGCAATGATTGTTTTTATTTTATTTATTACATTGTATTCCACCCAGTACCTAAGCTTTTAGGTGGTTGCAAAGAATCAAAACTAGGAATGCAACAAAAAAGATAATGTAAAAACATTTACATTCAGAAACAGTTGAAATCAATCAGCAGTAAAAAGACTTGGACTGGTTAAAACTACATGAATAAAAGCCATTGCGGACACTGTCAAATGCACTTGAATGGAAGAAATTTTGCTGCTAGGCAGACGTCACTGGAGTGAGTATTCCATATTCAGAGAGCCACCATGAAAAGGGGAGGCCTCAGGAGACAGGTACAGTCCAGGTAGAGTCATACCAGGAGACGCACTCCATCAGGTCTTTTGGTTCCAACCTTATAAAAGGTTTCATAGGTCAAAACCAGTACTTTGAAAATGCAGGCAGTGTAAATTAGTCGCCATTGGTGCTATATATTCAGACCCGCTAGTCCCTATTGCTTTATTTTGCATGTGCTGCAACTTCCAAACCATCTTCACAGAGAAACCTTAGTAGAGTGCAATTTGAGGATTACCAGAGTATAAACTATGGAGACCACATTGCCACAGATGCTGCTGTCCTAGAGACAATTTTGAATCATAATTCCCAAGTGACTCACCTGTTTGGAAAGTCCCATGGTCCCCTAAAGATTCACCCTGTGCATATCTCTGCCCTCCTTCCCAGGTGTCAACTGTACCACAGAGCTCCAGCAGTCATGGGCCTACTCTGGCCACTGTCCACAGTGGGCATCACCACCCCACTCCAGTCCAGCCTCATGGAAGCCAGGTGGTGCAGAGCCATGCTCACCCAACACCCCCAGCAGCACCAGTGCAGGGCGGGCAGCAGTTCCAGAGACTTAAGGTAAGGTACCCAAGAGATTGGTTTGGTTACTTCTAAATTTCCTGACCTGCACTTCAGCATAGTGCAGACTCCCTTAGGGTAGTGGGAAACTCTGCTGTTGGCGCAGGTAAACACGTCTCCTTTCTCCCCTTGCACAATTTGATGCAGATTATTTTGTCATGTTCTGCAACATTAATTACAATAATATTGCTGGAACTCGGCAGCGATACCTTAGCATTGTTTAATATGAACCTATTTGTGAGAAGATTTTGAAGTAACTTCTGAAGGTTTATTTTATATCACCCTGTAAGACTGTTCTGGAGCATGGGCTATGGTGACTAGATAAGCTGGAGCACTCTGTGGGGAGTAACAGAAGCGAGTTGAGCACTGTTTTATTCCTTCTTTGTCGGAGCAAAAGAGTTTGAGTCATGTTAGGGTTTTCCTCCTTGTTGTTTCAGGGTGCTGTTTGTCAGCACCGCCTGCCTTGGCCATCTCAGCTTTGGCTTTGGTAATGTAGGAATCTCATTGTTTGGCTGATCAAAGGTTCTCTGTCCTTCAGTATACACATAGATACATAAATGCACACATAAAGTAGGTCTAGAGATGTAGGTATGTATCAGTCACAGTGAAGGTCGTCCACAACCCAGCAGCACTTAGCTCATTTCCAGCCCTGCTAATTTTCTGTGTTCAGCCAAGAAGCTTTTCCTGAGTTTGTGTATGACGGAGTTACTGAGCACTCATTGAGCGCATATCACAATCATATGTGCATTGTTCAGAAAACCGTATCTTCAATACAGGTACAGGGCACATTAGCTCGTTTTCCTTAGCAGGATATACTTGTCCTCACCAGCAGTAGCTCTTCATCATTTTGCTCTGACCTGTTCAGGAAGTCAGTGCAAATGAGAGAACTCAGTCTCATCCTTGTTCCTTCTGGGACGCATCCAGGAGAGAAGTAGACATTTTTTCTTATTTATGTTGCACCTCATAGAACGCTAGGAACAGGTTAGCTGCTCCAGACAGTAGCGGAAAGAAAAGTTGTGGGTGGCTGCCGGGTGTGTTCCTTGCCAGAATCTCTAATCCCTGGTGAGTGGATTTGTGAACACCTGCGTGTGTGAATTTTGATGTCCTATGGTCATAAAAACATGGAATATATGTGTGTGTTGGGATAGTTCTCCATTGACTATTAGGCCTGTACACACTTTCTGCTGCAAGGTGTGTGGTTTTAAGAGTCAGGCACTGCAAGCATGATTTTTTGAAGGTGTCTTGACCTTTCAAATTTTTTTTGACCCCCTCTTAATACTTCCATTTAGGAAAACAGAATGAAAAATTCCAGATAGTATTTTCTTCCCATAGTGCAACAAAGTGAATTGCTACATGCTTGCTGTTAGCAACTTTGGAAGAGATGGATTACTTATGCAGCACTATATCACTATATTTAAGACATCCAAACGTCTAATAATTTTTATAAATTCTTTGTCCAACTGCAAAAGCAGGAAGGTGTTGAAAATGAGGTCAGCTCTGTTACAAAATAACAGAATGCACCCTGTTACTGGAGCATTCTTCACTTGTGGAAAGTATGTTGGAAGTGTAGTGTACAGATGTAGGCCTGTTCTTGGAAAGCTGCTTTAAATGGTGTGAAATGGGAGGCTGCATGAGCAAGATACCTTGAGAGGTAATATTTAATATCACTGCTTTTAAAAGTCACAGTCGTGCTTTTATGGTACTGATGGTACATCATCTATTTCGAGGGCCGGAAAAAATCTCAGAACACTCACTGCTCAGTGTGTGCGTATTTTCTTGGCCTGAAAACATTTTAGTAACTGCTGCTTTTCACTTAAGATACTGTGACATCACTACAGTTATTCCTTGTAGGATCCAGACTGACACTTCTGGTTAGAAAGTGGCATTTAAGCACATTGTCATTTGGCATAGCATAACGCATGGCATTTTCCTCACTGCTTTGGCCTTAGAGTTGAACAAAAGTTTCCACTGAAGAACTTAGGAAAAATGTTGTGTAACCCAGCTATAAGTCATAAGAAGAAACCTCCCTCCCACTACTGCTGCTGAAGTGGAAACTCAAAAGTAGTTTTTCGCTTGGCTTAACTACAATACACCCTGACAACTTCGAGGGGCCAAGAATCATGTTTGTAGCCCAGCATATTTTCATGCGCACCGCAGCTCCCTTGTGAAAGTATACATTCCACCTGATAGTTGAACTGCCTGCATAGAAGCACTTGGTGTACAGCTCTTTCGATGTTGTGGAGATGGGCACCCTTCTCCCCTGTGACATGTAGCTTACATGAGGAGGCCAGCAGCCGTGAAATGCACAACACAGAAGTTGCACACCTGTCACAAAACAAGGAGCCAAGACCTCTGCCCTGCCTTTGTGTGTTTCTGTGTCAGGGGCTGCAGCAGCACCAGTAGCCATTGCTTCCTCCGGGGGTGCCCTAACTTCTGCCAGGGAGCTACATATGCAATGTCAGATCAGAGTTTGTGGGCTTAATGGATAAGCTCCAAGGTGATCTAGCTTGCTGGCTGATGTCCTGTTTTCAGGATGCCGCCAGTGTCACTTCATGCAAGGAAAATGGAGATAAAAATATTGCTGGGGAAGAGGTGCCTAACTTGCTTATTTTGGCCTTAGGTGGAAGATGCGCTGTCTTACCTTGACCAAGTGAAGCTGCAGTTTGGTAGCCAGCCTCAAGTGTACAATGACTTCTTGGACATAATGAAAGAGTTCAAATCACAAAGGTATAATTGAGTTTTATTACCAAGGTTAAATCTCTGGAGGTACCGCGTTTGGAAGTTTTCCCTCTTTGTACCCTAAATTCAGCCAGTTCCATCCCAGTCCTGCCCGCTTGTTCCTTGTGTGCTTGCCCAGTCCCCTTTTTGATCCCTGATCCAACATGCTCCAGATTAGTCCTGAAAAGGCACTGCTTTCACAAAGCCGAATTCTGCACCCAGGGATGCATCAATTCAAGTCCCTGAGCATGGTCTGAAGTGTGGGAACTGGGGTGGGGTCCGTGTTGGCCCATACCAAGCCCCGTCTGCTCCTCCCAGTGCCAGCCAAATCCCTGGCTTTGTGCAAACGAGCTGTGGGGACAGTGTGCTGTACGGAAGGCGCTTGAGCAGCATATGTGCTTCTTGGCTGGGTCTTGCAGCACATGCATTCCTGCTGCTGTCTCCAGTCCCAGACAGGTTGAGGTTCTCATACTGGAGATAACGCCCGGAACACAAAACTCTCAAATCCACCGACACCTGTGTTCTCCTTCACTCTGATCTGAGATTATTTTGGACTCTTTCCAGTTGGCCAGGGTAGTGGAACGCTGGGAGAATCCCTCCGATCTCAAATCAGAGAGAACAGAGGAAGCCCTGTCCTTGTATGGAACCCACAGAGGCTTGCCAGGTCAGAGGTGGGGCTTCCATGGGTCAGATGAGGCTGGTGGAGTGGATGTTACACACCCCTGATCCAAAGGGACATGATATGGGAACTTGGCCAAACCGGAGCCAGTCCGAGCACGTTTAGCACCTGGATAAGAGCGCAAAAAGAGGGTCAGTTGCAGCTGCAGAGAAAGATGACTGCCCACGCAGGGAAGGTTCCCACTAGTTTCTAAAGAAGCCTTTTTTGTCAAGGAAAACCTTCTTATGCTTCTTAATTATAATAAAAAAACTACTTGGAGCAAATTAGTCTGTTCAGGTGTACTGCAGCAGAACGATTGTCATAAACAGTTTGTGTTAAGCTTCAAATCTTAATCAAAGATCTTTCTTGAAATCTGCCAGATATAAATATGACAACGATAAATATAAATCAAAGACACTTATCAGCCCTTGAGGAAAAGAAAAAAAAAAACACATTTGGATGGTCCCAGTAAAGTTATTACCCATGGATTTGGGGAAACATAGATAAGCCTAGATCTACAGTTGCAGCACATGATAGAAATTTAACCTTGTGGTATTGGAGGTTTTCTGCTTGTACAAGGATTAGCTGTTGGAAGAAGGGGAGAAGTAGCGATTTCTTGGAGGCAAAGATGGTGAACTCCCCACCATTGCATGGAACTCTCTTCCCACCATTAGCACTAGAAACCTGAGTTTTGGAAAACAGATTGTCAGCCAGATTGTGCTATAACCTAAATTTCACCACATTCTGCAAATGTGTGAAAGGCCCATGTCTGTGTTTATTTAAGCACTTCTATTTGCTCCAGCAGATTGTTACAGAACCTGCTGCCTCTTGCTTTTTGCTAGTAGCCATCCGTGGTGTGTTTGAATAATAACCATCAAAAGTAGTGCTGTGATCTGTCTGAAAAGAGTTTTTGAAAAACCCTATAGAGAAGACTTGATCCTTTTCTTCTTCTTTTTTCTTTTGGTACAGCATTGATACTCCAGGAGTGATAAGCCGCGTGTCTCAGTTGTTCAAAGGCCACCCTGATTTGATCATGGGCTTCAACACCTTCCTACCCCCCGGCTACAAAATTGAAGTGCAGACTAATGATATGGTGAATGTAACAACACCGGGACAGGTTCACCAGATCCCAGCCCATGGCCTCCAGCCCCAGCCCCAGCCCCAGCCGCAGCACCCGTCTCAGCCATCGGCACAGTCTGCCCCGACCCCAGCGCAGCCAGCCCCGCAGCCTCCACCTGCCAAGATCAGCAAGGTAAAAGCAAGGTGTGAAATGGGTAGTCCTTACCTTGCAGCCGGACTCCATCTGGCTTGACTTTGATGGACTGTACAGAGAAGGTCCCCTGGAGGTAACGGGGACGTTGATTTTGGGTGCCTTTAAAGATAGACTTGCCTAAACGCAGGTTCTGTGGCAAGCAGCTGAGTCATGAGGCACAACCCACTGGCAAATGAACGGGAGCTGTGCATGAGCATCACTCCAGTTTGAATGTTCCTCCCCAGGCACTAAAACCTCATGGGGGCAGCCCTGCTTTTGGAGCTGTTTGCACTGAAATATTTCTCATCTTCATGGCGGGCAGCCATGGGGGTGGGCTTGTCAGGGAAGGGCATTGGTTTTGGGGAAGAAGCTGCACCAGTTCTGCATTATTCCATAATTCGTGTGCTGAGCTGCGCAGGATCCGAATCAAGGATGGAGAACCTGTCCTCGTCCAAATGCTGGGTTGTAGCTCTCGTCAGTTCTGATGATCGGCCTTGCTGTTTGAAGCTTCTGGTGGCTGGAGTCCAACCACATCTGCAGGGCCACTGGTTCCCCTCCCCTGGTCTGATCATTCTGGACGGTGGTCCTGGGCATGCATTTTCTGAGTTGGCCCTGTTGTTCCTTCCGGTCTCTGTGCATCACACACGTGGTCTTGTGTGCCTGCGCAAGGCCTACACATACTGGGGGGAACCCAAAATGCAGTGGTGTATGAGGGTTCTTGGGCTCCCACCCACTGTTAGCAATAACAGCTCAGTGACAGGGAGTCACAATAAAACTGTTGGCTCTAAAAAATAATAGAAGCAGACAGTTTTAAAAAGTTTTTAAGGCCTCTATAGAAATGGCCGGGCAAACTCTAGTGGAAGGGGAGTCCGTTTTCTAATGTGATAATAATGTGTGCTATTGGTATAGCAGTCCATAAAGATAATTTCCTTGTGTTTATGGGTAAATTGTGCACACATCTGGTTCCCCTTTCCCCCCCTGCACCCCAGTCACCATGCAGCAGATTAATAGGAAGAGCTATTCATGGCTCTGTGGTATTGCTGCGTTGAAATGGGTTGTTCGGATATTCTTATTTAACCTTCTGCTGCTTTGTTCAGAGCTTTAATTGTACACACACTTACTAGGGAGCAAGTCCCATTGAACATAGTGGGATTTACAGTTGAGTAAACATCTCAGGATCAAGCTGCAAAGTAAGTCGCTGAATGAACAATGCCCTGGCTCCTGCTGTTGGCAGGAACAGACTCCGTGCTGATCTGTAATGTTCCGGCCCCTTACCGAGACAGAGCCTAGATATACTTTCTCTTAGTGCAGCTGTGTAAGCCAGTCTCCGCTTCCTCTTTCTCAGCCTTCCCAACTGCAGACACATACGCCAGCCAGCCAACAGACGCCCCCAATCCCCTACGCTTCCCCTCGTTCCCCACCAGTGCAGCCCCACACGCCTGTGACAATCTCCCTGGGAACCACGCCGTCCCTCCAGAATAACCAGCCCGTTGAGTTCAATCATGCCATCAACTATGTGAACAAGATCAAGAATCGTTTTCAGGGACAGCCGGACATTTACAAAGCTTTCTTGGAAATACTTCATACCTATCAGGTGAGTGGGCGGCTGTATAAATATGCAGGCATTTTATTCCTGTTCTATTGTATTTAGTTTTATAATAAAGGGAAGGATGATTTGTGGAGGGAAAGGAAGAGGGTGGTTATTAGCTGGTCTGGTATAATCGGCAGTAAACAAGCTGTGTTTGGCATTGTTTTTGCTTCAGCCGACCTGTTGCAGTAGCGGAAAATGCCTGCAGGGCAATACAGCAGAGATATTTGAAAATAGTATGTTATAGGTGCAGCACATACAGAAGGTGTCACACTTGTAGAACAGCCAGATGCTCCTCTTCAGTGTCTGGGCTTTGGTAGAATCTTTTCAGAAACGGGTATCAAAACTTCTCCAGTATCCTTTCCATTCTTATCTTTTGATGCACTTCTAAGCATTTGAATTAGATGCCATAGGTTAACAGAAGCTGTTGAACAGCCAATGAGAGCTCAGTGGCTTTTACTGGACATCCTCTTCTGTCTCTTGCTAGAAAGAACAGCGGAACGCCAAGGAAGCAGGCGGCAATTACACACCAGCACTAACTGAGCAGGAGGTCTACGCTCAGGTGGCCCGGCTCTTTAAGAACCAGGAGGACCTACTCTCAGAATTTGGGCAGTTCCTGCCTGATGCAAATAGTTCTGTTGTGAGTTTATTTTTAATACTATCACTTACTTGCAGGAAGTCTCTGACAGGGTGTTAACTTGGCTTTCATGTCCTGTATGGCACAACTTGTTTACTTGTATACGGGATTCTTTATTAATTGACTGGAGTGTTGATGTGTGCATGCACCAGAAAGGAGGCTAAGTGGGGGTGAGGGAAGCATTGAGTTTCTATAACATCATAATCCTTTTTTTTTCTTTTTGGGTGGTTAACATTTTTTGGTAGGGGAAAACCAGAGGCTTCTAGAGCTTTCTGGGAAGGAATCGACATAGGAACTTCCAACAAAATCTTGCAGAGTGGCATGCTGTTGTTGAGTCATGGCATCCCCTGGAAAAGACCATTCTGTTCCCCAAATTGGTTAGCTTTCCCTGCCTGCTTAACATGTATAGCCATCATTGGGATCTTGGACCCATTAGGATTTTTCCTGAAGATGCTGTGCCTGCTGATAATACAATATTTAGAAAAAACCCTGCTGATTCCTCTCTCTCGTGTGAGAATGTTGCTGTCTTAGTTATGGCAGGCCTATACTCAGACAATTTAGCTCCGTTTTAATATATAGAATGTATAATTTGGAGAGATGCAAGTCCAGTCTCACCCTCCCACAGCAAGCCCATGAACATCCATGCCCCAACCAGTTTTACATTAGGATTCTGAAACATACAGTCCCTCCTCTAGGCAGTTACACATTATTGTACAGTTTGCAATATTGGGATGAATAACTGGCTTGCATGTGGTTCTTCTAAATAAGCTGTTAAGCAAGACAACTGCCGAGAAAGTGGAGTCTGTGAGGAATGACCATGGAGGCACAGTCAAAAAACCGCAGCTTAACAGCAAGCAGCAAAGACCTAACCAGAACGGTTGTCAGATCCGGAGGCACACCTCAGCTGGGACAACTCCTCCCGTGAAGGTAAGAAGATACCCTCTTTTCATCAGTAGGCTAGTACCAAGTACTTCCCCCATGTATAAACAAATCCTGCATTTTATAGTTTGGTAACTAATCTAAAAAGGTGTAGAGAGTTAACTGTTGCTCTGTGGCACTTTATCAGAGGCTGAAGTGTGTTTCCATGGACTCAAGCACCCCCTTTGGACACCTGATGCTTTTCTTGAAATATTGATAGTTACCTTTCTGGACTATCCATAGTTGGCATTTTTTACATGGCTGCCAACAGCCAGGAAAATAGCCGCAGAAAGGGGGCAGCGGAAGAGTTGTCGCATTTCTACATAAAGCCCAGCTGTATATGAAGCGACCAGCAAGAGCTCATCCACGACAGCAGCCAGCAGTTTGCTTCACTTTTTGCTTAATGTACAAGTTGGTGGATTTTCGCTTGAAACAGCGTTTGTTGGGACAGTTCCTTTTGTAGACATGCTTAATGCTTTAATTTATTAAGGTCCACGATGCAGGATTAGTGTATTTCTATATCAAGGGTCATATAAAAGGAGTGGTGAGGTAAGTTGCAGGTGTTTGGGGGTGGGTACGCTAGAAAAGCCACCTAGCACCGTGTTATGGCAAATGTAAGGCTGGTGGATGTTTCCAGGTGAGGACTCGGTCCTATAATTTCATGATGCTTCAGGAATGCAAAAATAGTGGCGGGACTGTGCTGCTCCATGTAGGAGAGAAGAGAGTTTTAAAGAGCGAGGTGGCCTTGATGGGAGGAAGCAGTCGAGGCAGATGTCCCTGCTAGCTCTTCTGTGGGATTTGCAAGGAGGTGGGGGTCAGCGGAAAACACAAACTTTGTCTCCCTTGTAATACATGGACGGGACATCAACAAATAAGTGCTTCTAGTACAAGGTTGATGATCTACTGCTGATGTCCGGACATGTTTCAGATTAAATTCTGTTTGCAATTCCTTGTTCACTATTTAGTAGGGAAGAGTATGGACAGTGTAGCTTTTGTTGCTGGGATTGTGTACCTAAATAGGCTGTGCCTTCTCAAGCTAATGAAGGCAGCAAAGGGAGAAATTAGTAACTTTTATTTATTGGCTGGTTTTCTTACAATTCAAAGAAATCTTTCTCGTGACTTCCTTTATGCATCTGCAGTGGCAGTTTGCACCCTATCAAAATGACACCAAAATTATGTACCTGTTCCACTCCTGTTTACCTGCACAGTGGTCTAGTGAAACCAAAATGTGTTGATGTAGATAACAGTCGTGGGATTAGCTTTTCAACTTAAAAAGCAAACAACTTTCTTGTGGTTTGTGCTCTCTCTACAGAAGAAACCAAAGCTCCTTAATTTGAAGGACCCATCAGTGGTAGAAGCTGGTAAACATGGAACAGAATCTCTGTTCTTTGACAAGGTGAGGTGGTATTATGAAAAGGTAGCTTTGGATGACTTAAATCTTGTATTGGCTACAAAAAAACCCCACAGCATTGACTCTCAGTCAGACTACAATGCAGTTCTGAGTATATTTCCTTGGAAGTAAGTCCCATTTTGTTGGGTAGGGTGTAATCCTATGTAAGTGTGCATAGGTTTGCTGCCTTAAGCTGGGTTTGTTACCTTGCTGCCTTTTTACTTCCCAGACATGGTCCCTCAATCTTAGCATCTCATATGGGTGGGTTTTTAATCTCTGCCCCCAAACTTTGCATCGTTGTGCAGTTTTTGTCCTCTGCTATTTGTGTGTCATCCACTGAAACTGACATCTGGAGATCATACTTTTCGAAACTACTATATGACCAAGAGTCATCTTTTTAGAGGATACAGAAATGACTTGGCACAAGCAGAAGTATCAGTTTATTACAATAGCTGTCCAGTTCTGATCACTGCATTTTCCTGAATTTTTGCCACTGCTGATTCTGACACTGAAGTGACATCTTCACTATGAAGCAAGTTCTTTTAGAAGAATGAGCTGGCCATGGGCTGGAATTGGGAGGCCTCTCCCATTTTTTCCCTAGAGTCTGTTTTCCTTCTTTCTCTTGAGTGATTGGTTGCAGGGGCCAAGTCTGGTTACTTTAGCGGCTAAAGGAGCTAAAGTTTAGCCCATTCCAGGTGAGGATTTCCCTGGTTTTTGTCAAGTAGTGGATCATGAAGGAGCACACCTGACCAAGGCTGAGGGCATTCTGTGCCTCACAGCTCAAGAAACTGAACCAGAGTGGGCAGCCCCGCTGCCACCTCACCTGCACGTTGACCCTGAGGCATGAGTCCTGAGTGACAGCCCTTCATTTGTATGAGCCGCCTGGTCTCCAGTAATAGCCTATTTCTCGCTGGTGCTTCAGTTTATTCATTTATTTAAAACATATGTCACTTACCTCACCAATGGCATTCCAAGGTGCCTTGTGTTGGTTTCTTCGTCATTCAGGTGTCCTGACTACATTCACCTACTTGCAGCCGACTGTCATAATAATTGCCAGTTGGCTGTTATGGAATGATAGCTGGAGAGTCATGATCACTGACATTATGCAGGAGAAGCCAGTCCCTTTTTCTCTTGACTAACTCTCTCCCCGCACCCTTTCTGAATTGTTTGTAAAGGTTCGCAAGGCTCTTCGCAGCACAGAAGCATATGAGAATTTCCTCCGTTGCCTGGTTATTTTTAATCAGGAGGTTATCTCGCGAGCTGAGCTTGTGCAGCTAGTTTCTCCATTTTTGGGGTAAGTAAAATAAGTAAATAGATCCTTTTGGTTTGCACCTGCATGACTTATTTCCATCTCTGGTTGGGCATTTGACTAAGTAGATGATGAACTCCTTCGCTGCACTCCAACCGATATGGTTTGGAGGACTATAAATGGGCACCTGTGAGAACAGCACTCATTTACTCCTTCCCTTTTCCCCTTCTCCCAAGCACAAGGGAGTGAGATACTTCTATTTCAGTTAGTGGCAAACCACAGTTACAATGTGCTGCCTGCATCACAAACTATGGTTTATTTTAAACCAGGATTAAAAACAAAAAGGCTTCAAAAGACTCGCTATTAATCACATTTTAAATGTGTCAACCCTTTAAACATCTCTCTGCAGCCTGCTTTGTAACATGTTCTCTTTTTTCTTCTCCCCTGCCTTTCCTTTCTTTCAGAAAATTCCCAGAGCTTTTCACTTGGTTTAAAAACTTTCTAGGCTATAAAGAGTCCGCACACATGGAGACCTTTCCCAAGGAACGGGCTACAGAGGGCATAGCAATGGAGATAGACTATGCTTCCTGTAAGAGGCTGGGCTCTAGCTACAGAGCCTTGCCAAAGAGCTACCAGCAGCCAAAGTGCACAGGTCGGACCCCGCTGTGTAAGGAGGTAAGGCAGTGCTCTTTGTGCAGGAGGAAATGGATGCTGGTGGAATGCAGCTGGGGCCAGAGTTTTGTTCCGTTCAGCCCCATATTACCTGCTCTGGTTAGTGGCTTTTATACATTGGTGTTCTGTCTGTGTTTTTTCCCAGTATGTACATAAGCTGTGCGTATGCACATATGGCAGGTTTTTAAGGCAGCTGCATGCATCATCCATGCCTTCCTCCATCTGGCATCTTCCAGGCTGGTAGGGGGGAAGTTGCTGTATGTTTTTATTCTGAGAAATACCAAAGTTCTTGCTAGTATGCTGTACACAGCAACCACAACCGCTGTGTAAACTGTGGAAAGAACCATTTTGAAGTATTTTGAAGTGATTTTGTCTTTGAATTAGAAGGCACTGTGATATTCCTGAAATCATAGACTTACCTCCTAACCATTGCTTTAGGCTGATGTAGATGAGACTAGTTCTTGGGTCCTGCCGTAAAATGCTCACACGGTCCTATTCAGTTGTGCTCAGAGCATCCTGACACTCTCCATTACAGTTTTGAACTGTTGTGCTTTTAAAATTTGTACTTTGGAATATTTTTATGGTTGTTTCATTGTATTTTAGCTCTGTTTTAAGAATGTTGCAAACTGCCCAGGGAGCCTCAGCTATTAGGTAAAATAGACACGAGATCTGTAAATAGAACAGGGTGGACAACCTCAGGCCTAGAGGCTAAAATTTACCCTGCTGAGGTCCCAGAGTAGCCTTTCATTGTTCCCCAGACAACCATGCCTCCTTCTCCCTGATAGGCCCCATGTCCCCCAACCACGGATTATTTGGTGGTTTCCTGCCCCCCCCCCCCTTTTTGTGGTGAGGGTGCAGCTTCTCTAACAGGTTAAAATGCCTTTCGTAAGGAGTATGGCAGAACGTTCAGCTAAAGCATCTTGGTATGTTTCGTTTTGGTTTTTGTCCTTATGTGGCCAAACGTGCCTTCGACCACATTTTCTACTGGAATGCAGCTCCCAAGGGTGTGTTCTGAATTAAATCAAATCCTTGCGCTGGAAGAGGTCCTCTCTTCTGCTCTAGAAATATTTCTTTTAGAGACACAGTTACCAACAAAAAAACTCTTTTGTTACTGTCCTTCCTTATATATTTGTGGATGTTCTTGCAAATGATAAGAATGTGCTCTTATCTGGAAGCTGGAATGAAAGTTACCCAATCATAAATGAGATATTCCTCCCTTCTCCACTCCTCTAAGGTTTTGAATGACACTTGGGTCTCCTTTCCATCATGGTCTGAAGATTCTACATTTGTGAGCTCCAAGAAGACTCAGTATGAAGAGCACATCTACCGGTGTGAGGATGAACGATTTGAGGTAGCTGCAGCAGGATTTAATCTCTTGGGAAGCTCGGGGAACTGGGAGTTAGTTGGCCCGGTGGTGACCTTGGCAAATGACATGCTGTGACTCAAGTCTTGGTAGTAATATGAGAATGACATAAGCTGGACCTTCCCAACTTGTCCTTCTGTAATCCTCAGAAAAACTGCTTGCTCCTGTGTCTGTCCTGAAAGTAAAATTCTTCCATTCATACGCTTGATGTGTTGCTTTGCTTCACCTAGAAGTTGATTTTCCTATTGTGATAATACCCTCCACACATTGAAAATTGCATTTAAGCAATCCTTCAGTCTGAATCAACACTTCTTAAAAGTTCAGCTTGGAAATTATTTGTTCTGCCCTTTTAGCCTCACTTCTTGCTGTTCTGCACAGACACACTACAAAGCTCCTTATGCCAACTGTGAGAACTCCAGTTTACTTGCCCAGGTCTGCCAGAAACTGTTTTAAAATCATTTTGGTTGTAACTACAAGCCACAACTCACGACTTCTTTCCATTTCAGCTGGATGTTGTCTTGGAGACCAATCTAGCAACCATCAGAGTCCTGGAAACAATACAAAAGAAACTGTCCCGCTTATCAGCTGAAGAGCAAGCCAAATACCGACTGGACAATACATTAGGTGGCTCCTCCGAAGTTATCCACCGCAAGGCTTTGCAAAGGATATACGCGGACAAGGCAACTGATATCATCGACGGGCTTAGGAAGAATCCTGCTGTTGCAGTTCCGATTGTGTTGAAAAGGTAACTGACACACCGAACAGACAGTAAAGCGTTTGCTTCGGCGTTGGTAATGGCATTCTACAATTCCCATCCAATGTTGCTTGTCAATGCGGTTACGTGGCCATGAATTCCAACATGAATAGAGAGAGCGGCAGAGCATCAGTAGCACCGTCTGCTGTTACCATAGTCTCCCACTCTCGTTCTCCGTGCTGCTAGTGGCAAAATAAATAGATTTCTCTTAATCCTTGATTGTTCAGATAGGATTCATTTGGGCAGAAGACGTTACCTGTGAACTCCGCTTTTGTTTTTTTGTCCTTGCTGCCATAGGCTTTTGTCTAACCCTGCTGCCTTTCTTACTGCTAAGGTTAAAAATGAAAGAAGAAGAATGGAGAGAAGCCCAGAGAGGATTCAATAAAGTGTGGCGGGAGCAGAATGAGAAATACTACTTGAAGTCCCTCGACCACCAAGGGATCAACTTCAAACAGAATGACACCAAGGTCTTAAGGTCCAAGAGTCTTCTCAGTGAAATAGAGACTATTTATGATGAGGTAGGTTGCGGGCTCCTTTCTTAGTTACTTGCTCACTGTACTCCCTTGATTTCAACTTCGCTTTGTCTCGATTGGTTGCTAGTCAGAAGAATATTGTGAATTTATTTGTGGTGTCGATTGCTTAGTATAATAAAATCCCTAGCAGTTCACGTACACATATTAAAATCCCATTTAAACTGCTACACTGAAAGCAGTTCCCAATACAGGAGTAATACTAGAAAGATAATTGTTTAATGCTGCCTTTCTGGGTGGTTTTTGGTTTTGGTGACTGAAAAGAACATAACCGCATTTTACTTTCTGTTTTGTAACTCATCCAGGAAGCATGTGTTGAGTAGGTGGCCATATAAATTTGGTAGTACTAAGAAAATTGTAAAAACACACACATTTTAGAGGAGCTTTGTACAAAACCGTTACATCAATACTGGCACAGAAGTTAATTTTTCTCAGGTACAGGATGTCATCCTTACCTTCACAGGTGGTCCTTTTTAAGTGACAAGAGAAGAAGCAGTGTGCGGGTGGGTTTCACTCTTTGCTTCTTGGTTTCCAGAGGCAAGAACAGACCTCTGAAGAGAATGCCGGTCCTCACCTGTCGTTGGCCTACGAGGACAAGCAGATCCTGGACGATGCGTCCTCTCTCATCATTCACCACGTGAAGCGCCAGACCGGCATCCAGAAAGAGGACAAGTACAAAATCAAGCAAATTATGTACCACTTCATCCCTGACCTGCTCTTTGCTCAGAGGGGGGAGCTCTCCGACGTGGAGGAGGAGGAGGAGGAGGAGATGGATGTGGACGAAGGCTCCGGGGCCGTGAAAAAACACAACGGTGTCGGGAGCAGCCCCCCCAAAGCCAAGCTGCTGTTCAGCAACACGGCAGCCCAGAAGCTGCGCAGCATGGATGAGGTCTACAACCTCTTCTACGTGAACAACAACTGGTACATCTTCCTCCGCCTGCACCAGATCCTGTGCTTGCGCTTGCTGCGAATATATACCCAGGCTGAGCGGCAGATAGAAGAGGAAAACCGGGAAAGGGAATGGGAGCGGGAAGTGCTGGGCGTAAAGCGAGACAAGAGTGACAGTCCTGCCATCCAGTTGCGGCTGAAGGAGCCCAGTAAGTGCACGTTGGACTGGTCGTGGGAGGGAGAGGAGGGTGGTGCTGGGCACTCGGGGCTGTTCTCCAGACCATGCGGGGGGGCGTTGCTGCCTGTTGCAAGAGGTCTCCTCCTTCCCATCAGCAACTGCCGTTGTTTCCCCCTTTTGCAACAGCCAGGAGTCCCTGGGTCGGTGGTGGGCAATAGCTTATGTGACTCTAAAATGGGATGCTGGGCAAATTTGCAGAAGCTGGGTGTCACCATGATCATTTTTAATTAAGTGGGACATCAGCTCTGGTGCAGTGAAGCTCTGATACTGGATACTGAGGGATAAAGAAGAGGAAAGGGCTGGGCTAGTCTGTCCTTTGTGCCCTGGCAGTAAGTTTTCCCAAATCTTGCAATGGGCCCTTGGCGGAAATGGAAATTTGGACTGACGGATATTTTTCTTGGATTCAGCTTGGCTGCTGTTCGGATCCAGCTACCAGCCCTTTGTTCCCTCTTTGCTGTGTTGCTTGTACGTCTTGGCTGAAGCATGTATTCTCCAGACCTTAGATGACTTTATGACATACATGCAAGCAGTAAATTTCTGCTACTAGCATCCAAAACAGTTTTATTTAAGTAACCCAAAGACTAAGCTTTTTCTGTGAATTCAGGCTGCTTGCTGCCAACAGATTTGTCCTTTTGACCTTGAGTGGTAAGTCACGTGAGAGAAAGATCGTTGAGCCCAATAGAAGACCCTGCTTTGTAAAGCAAACAGCCGTATGAGCCAACAGCTGTACTGGTTCTTGATGTGCATATTCTCCATCGCAGAAATATATGAATATCGAAGGTGTAAACTCCAGCTGACTAAAAAGTGGAATCAGGTCCCACTGATCCAGCAGTATGGTGGATCAGGCACTGCTGTGTCATGATCCTTTATATCTCACCATGTTGCTGCTTCTTTGGCTTGTATTTTTTTCCCTTATGCCAAGGGCATAGATTGGACTGTTTCCTAGAGTATCAGGCTCTCCAGATTTCTGGGACTCAGCACTGAAGCTGCATGCAGCATTCCCGGGCTGAAACACTTCCACAAAGCTAAGAGCAATGAGCCAAGAGTTAAGCACGGTTGGGTGAATGAATCTATGAGAAAAAGAGGCTGTTGCATTTCCTTGCCTAACATTTCTAGCTTTTGGGTGGCAGAAAGAAGTGATGGTTGAAATGGAGTAGGGTAGCCTTTCTATTAGATATATCCAGAAGTATGTAGAATAGAATCACATTTTTATGCTTTTTGACTATCTTGTTCCAGGGTGGTTTTTCCTTGTAATGAAAGTATTTCGGCTATTTTATAAACTGCAACCTTCCCTGTTCCAAGTTTCTCAGACAGTAAAACCATACCTGAATGTATAGAGAGACAGACTTATTTTATGCCCTACCAGTGATACCAGCTCCAACCATTTTTGAGAGCTATAGTGCTATCCCGTATATGATCCTCAGAAGTAAACCCCAGTAAATTCAGTGGATACTTCTCCCAGGAAGTGGTTCTAAGGGTCTAACCTTGGGAACATTGATTGGCCATCAAACTTTTCCTTTTGCCCTTGTCTGTTCAGATCTCTTTATTGTGGCAACTCTTCAAACGCTTGCAGTTGTTTATCTCTCATTTTAACAGAGCAGTGTATCTCCCCCTATATCAACATTTAAGTGCCAGACAAGAGCAAGAGACAGGCCTCTGGCACTGATGCACTCTCTTCTCCATCTTGGTGTTGCATTTCACAGTGTGCTTCCTTATTTTCTTTCCCATTTTAGTGGACATTGATGTGGAAGACTATTACCCCGCTTTCTTAGATATGGTGCGGAACTTGCTGGATGGTAACATGGACTCTTCCCAGTATGAAGATTCTCTTCGGGAGATGTTTACCATTCATGCCTACATTGCCTTTACCATGGACAAGCTGATTCAGAGCATCGTGAGACAGGTGATTCTCCCAGTGTATTTGTGGCAAGGGCAGAAGTGCTGGAGAAAGCCACGTATGTTTCCTGTCCCCAAAGGAAATGATAAAAGACTAAATATCTGAGTTTAATTTGATTGAAATACCTAAGAGCTGAGGCAAGAATTGCCTTTAATGAGATCTGAAAATGTAATTATGGGTGGCATATATAGAGTAAGAAATTCATAGGCAGGAGCGTCAAACCGTACACTCTTCCACCTTCATTCTGAAAGGATACAGTTTGTCTATTTAGAATGCATTCCTGTGGGATTTATGTATTTATTGTCTATACCTCCCATTAGCCAAAGCTCTCCCCCCTTCTTTTCAGATTTAATTTATCCTAATGGATGCCTATGTTGAATAGACTTTTAAAAAAGATAAAATTGTATATCTTTGGGAAGCATTAGCTGTACTACCTGTTAATGCAGCCTAGTTGGGAAAAGATGTGGAAACATCTGTAAACCACTTTCCAGTGGCTCATGATAAATATTGTCAGGCCAGCTTTTAAAAATGTAGCCACTGGAAAACCATGCAAAGGCTCAGTTCATAACACACGTTTGCCATTGTGTGGATAAGATTCTTCTGACTAGAATTCCAGAATAGCATTAATTGAACTCCGGCAAGTTTACTGTTCTGCAGCTTCTTGGAGAGGGAGGAGGATGAACTGTCATTACTGACCTACAGTCTTCAGCAGTTGGAATTTATTTTTTAAAGAGCCTTTCCTTACTTGCTCCAGCAGCTGTTGACCTTGGCTGTCAATGTATTTATTTAAAACTTTGTTGACTAGGCAATAGTGGCTGCTTTTGGAAAAAATCAACAGCCTCATGGAAGATGGATGTGGCTACTTAGGAGGAGAAGTTAATCGGTAGCAGACGATTCTCCAAGCTTTCTTTCAAAAAGTATCTTAATGTTCCTTCTCCCTTTTTGTTCCGAAATTGCCAGCTTCAGCACATAGTGAGCGACGAAATCTGTGTGCAGGTAACAGAGCTCTATCTGTCTGAAAGCAACAATGGAGCTACTGGAGGCCTGTTGTCCTCTCAGTCGTCTCGGTCCCTCATGGAAACCGCATACCAGCGCAAAGCTGAGCAGCTTATGCAAGACGAGAACTGCTTTAAGGTAAAAAGATTGACCTGGAGGTTTTACCAGACTAGGTAGGGTGAGCCTGATGTGCTTTCTGACGGTAAGGCTTGGGGTACTTCTTCAGTTTTACTAATCCAAATGCCCAAGGAAACACCTGCGTTTCCAAGGTACATTAAATTTTATTGAGCAGCTCTCTATTTTACAAGCCTTATATGATAGTGTCAAGTCAGTGGCATTAAGGCCGTAATCTACCAGTTTCCATGCAATGTAAATAAATCAAGAACATACTGTGGGCTTCTTACTCATGCGGCAATGCCTCCAGACAGATCCCTCTTAGGACAACTAGCGCTGTAATATCATATAGGTAAACTGGCATGCTTCATTAAACTAAAGGCCTACATAAAACGGTGTCTGTGTGTAGGGAGGGTATATTTGTTGCCTGTCATTTCTGGCCTCTCCCAGTCTGATCTCTTCCATCATTACTGCAGCATGCAGAAGTGTACAGATCGGTGCCTAGTTTTGGAATGTAGTATTGTTTTTGAACTAGTGGAAATTTATCTGAGTGTTTTTTCCCCAAATGGTTTGTATTGCACATCATTCAAGTTGAAAGTAATGTCTTCTGGTCAAATCCCAGCAAATTATTTTCCGCTCTCCCTGTTTTGGGCAAGCACAAAAAGAGGAAGCCTGCATCTTTTGTGGAAACTTCTTTCTAAGCGTATGCTTTGAGCAAACTCTTGTTTCTCACATGCAAGCAGGCAGCTTGGTTCAACAGATTAGAAGCCTGTGATGGTTTCTGCTGTTAGGGCCTGTCAGCACAATTCGAGTGCTTTTCTTTTTTCGTTGGGCCTCTTTTACCCACTGTCCTCATGAAAATGAAATGCTTACAGGATAGACAGCATGGCTTCCCACGGGCCTGGGTCCTTACAGTTCTCTTTTTAGAAATGAATGCTTGTGTTCTCTCCACAACCAGAGTACACAGACTTCTTTCTCCCCTTTGTGTGTGCGTTTTTTAACGCCAATACAACATATGTTTCCTTTCCTCCACCTCTCTGTCCACACAACTCTCCCGTGCCTTTGCACAGATAATCCCACACTCCTGCGCAGGACTTCATGTATGTTACCGATTGCATCCTCCTTTTTTATATAGCAACTTATTTATTTCATGTCTACACTGTCCAACAGCTGAAGGTCTCTTCTTAAGCTGCTCTTTAAAATTAAATTTATGGTCACTCAGCAAGTCTTAATTGTAGAAAGAAAGGGGCTTTCGGGCCAGTTTTTTTGCTGTTTCGACCCTTCCTCGCCTTCTAGGAAGCTAGCTTGATATCACTGTGCCAAGTGCAAACTGAATAGTGTATCTGGGCACCTAGAAAAACTACTGGGAGAGTCTGTGAGCTTGCTGAATCCTTGTATTCTGTTGTGCAGTTGTTGTTCATTCAGAGCAGAGGCCACGTTCAGCTAACCATTGAGCTGCTTGACACAGAAGAGGAGAATTCTGATGATCCTGTTGAGGCAGAGGTAAGACGGGGCTGCGGCTGCAGGTCCTTTATGCAATCTTTATGGCAGTGTTCAGGTGGGCTTAGATTCCCTATTTAGGCCTTGATTCTCCTGGAGAAGATGCAAGCATGCGGCTTTATGAAATCCATCGCATACCTTGAAATGACGGACAAATACAGCACTTGAATGCGAGTTACAGTTGTGTGTAGAGCCAGACATTTACCTGGTTTAGTGTTTTCAGCTTGGTAATGAGAGTGTGACCTTTTTAAATAAATAATGAGGGTGAGATTGCTTGCCACTTGAGATAACAAATTCCAGATTTTGTTCTTTGAAAAGTTTACAAGGGAGTGAACTACAAGATGCTACTTGCTGTTTCTGACATTTGTTTTTGTTCTTTAAAAAAAAAAAAGCTAAATGTTTGGTAGCATTTTTGTTTATGCACAACATGGCATTTTAGCATCAAGTCTAATGACAGAAGTGACTGTTTTGTGCTGCCCAGAATCACTGCCAAAGCTGATGGGGTCTGATGCCACTGTTATTTCATTTTGCGGCGGCTTATGGTGTAGCTGGTATAGCACAGTGAGGAAAGGCACCTGGCTATAGAGCCGGAATCTGTGAGTTCAAATCCCCTCCGTTCCTTTTCCGGAGCTGTGTGAGCCGCCTTGTGTTCCTCACAAGAGTGTAAAAAGGCGGGACACACGAGTAAATGCACTGTAATACATGCATTGTAATCGTGCCTCTGGATGAGTAATGCGGTCTTTTCATTAATATAGTACAAACAGCGACACACAGAGGGCCAGATGTGCTTACTGAACTTAATGTGAACTTGTTAAGGCTGCTTGGTGTCTGCCCAGTAGGGAAGAGGGTGATGGCATTCTGGAAGAGGCTTCTGGAGTTTACAAATGTGGTCCAGGAAGTTGCAGATTTTCCCTGGGATTAAAAGTGTATAAAGGCATGACTTTCTAAAAGCAACAGCCCAACACTTACAAATATTGTAAAGCTGCTCTGTTAAAATTGCATTCATTTTAACCATTGTATTTTTAAATTTTGTTTGTAATGAAAAGGCCAGAGAGCATAGTTCGGACTCGTATGTGTTTGGCAGCGGATGTCGGGTGACCAGGCATGGTAGATGTTTCTTTCACTCCTTTAAAATCCTAGTTGCATACAATTCTGCTGTACTCTGTACAATAAATAAATGGCGAATGGTACAGGCATGCTGTTTTTTCATTTGGGGAGAGCTCCTCATCCTTCCCTCTTTGTTCTGCATCCCACTGCAGCGTTGGCCTGACTATGTGGATCGGTACGTCATCGCTGATTCTACCTCTCCCCAGTTGCGGGAACAGTTGGCCCAAAAGCCTGTTTTTCTGCCAAGGTGAGTGGACTGAGATCGTGCACCACAGTTCACTGTAATTGGCCAGTTTGAAATGTGCCTTTCCTCTGGAGATCTGGGCCCTATGACATGGGATCACTGTAGAGGAACGGTCAACTTGACAGCACATTGCACCAGTATTATGCTGCTGATAATGACCTGCAAGCTCCTGGTAGGTGCCATATTGTGAGATGCCCCAAAAAATCTACAGAAAGAAGAAAGGTCATTGTTGCTAGCGTGAGCTTGGCCAGATTAGCTTTGGCATTTATGTTAAACGTGTTGGATGCCAAATGTTTTTCACACCAATAACTTGCTTCCACCATCGCTACTATTAAAAAGGTCACCATTTTGTGAACAACTTGGAATCCCTCAGACAGAGTAAAATGGCCAGAATTTGTTGGTTGTTTGTTCTGAAAAGGTATGCCCTGCTGTGGTGAAGCAACTTCATCCCATTAAAGAAATAAAAATGCATAAAAATAGAAATGAGCTCAGCAGATTGAAGCATTCTGAAATCAGCATCTACTACATAAAAACCATCTGCCCAGCAAGGCAGGAAAGTTTTCACTAGTTGGTGAATAATTGGAGGAGAGAAGATCTGACAGATCTCTTATAATTGGGTTGGGGTCTGGTAAATCTTGGTGTCCCAACCAATTGTTCCCATGCCACAGATGGGACGCAGAAGAGGGCTTCTTCAGTAGAGGGAGATAGAAATAGGCAGGAGGGTACCGACAGAGGCAGTCCTAATGAGTAACTCCAGTGTGAGCCATTTAGCATTTTAAAGGTAATTGCCAGCCCAGAAGCAAACTGGCAGCCAGAGCACTTGCAGAACAGATGTGATCAGATCCCACCTAGGTCTTTGGCACAGTATTCCTGTCCAACTGGAGCTTCCCAAGATTCTTCAAAGGTAGAGTCGAAGAACCTACCTGCAGGGTTCATTGCAGCCATCCAGCTTGGCAGTAACGGAGGCATGAGTTGCCAAGGCCCGATCGGATCTTCTCAGGGCAGTCGGCATTGCCTCCCACTTGCCTGTAGGGGCAGGCAGAGACTCGTCCACTCGGGGTTCGGCACAAGCGAAGCGTGGCGTGCAGAGAGGGCTGGCTAACTGAATGCTTGTTGTGCAGCGAGCTTTTGGGTCCTCTGCTTGAAGGATGGAATGAGAACATCAGAAAAGCCACACTATATTGGACCACTGGTCCATCGAGGCCTACATTCTGTTTCCACAGTGGCCAACAGGAAGGCGAGAAGGCTCATTTTTTTGGCCAGGCCAGGCCAGGGCGGGCATCTGAAATAGCAGCTTCTCCTCCTCCTCAGTGCGAGGCGAGCGTCAGATTAGGCAGTGCTTGAGAAGCCTCTGCTTTCATCCCAGGCTCAGCTCTGGTGGAAAGAGCTCGGTTCTGCTCTCCAGCATCCGCCGACAGGCAGAGAGAGGATGCAGGGAACCACGAGGATTGTAATGTGCACACCAGCCCTTACACTCCGATTTCTCCAGCACAGACAGTGTGATGAGTTTAGAGGAGCAGGCCCCGTGATCCACAGCAGCCTTGAGAGGGAGGTAGGCACTAATTCCAGCAGGGGCTCTCTGCTTTACAGGAATCTGAGAAGGATCCGGAAGTGTCAGCGGGGTCGGGAGCAGCAGGAGAAGGATGGGAAAGAGGGGCTCAGTAAGAAAACCCCGGAGAATATGGACAGCTTGAACAAGCTGGAGTGTAAATTCAAGCTGAACTCCTATAAAATGGTCTATGTGATCAAATCGGAGGATTACATGTACAGGAGGACCGCTCTGCTACGTGCCCATCAGGTAGGTTCGAGACACGGAGATGTGATGAGCCGCTGTCCAGAGGGTAGCTGGACTGTGATGAGCCGCTGTCCCGCTCCCCCAAGGGGAGCCGTGGACAGCCAAAACATCGCGAGCTCTTGATCTCAATGCCCTTGGCGTTCTCTGCTCGCACCCCTGTGACCTGCGGATGGAGAGTGCCCTGGCCGATGGCCCTTGCCTCTGTTAGGAGAACGGCAGGTTCCCTTCCGAGTGCTGTGCTTGGGCCAAGAACTGCTCTGGCCCTCCCCACTCGGGCTCACATGTGGCCACTGCTTGCCCGCAGTTGGTCCTCCAAGTCGCTCGCCAGCTGGCAAGGAAGAAGGAACAGAGGGCCGTTCTTTGCCGCTGCGAGAGCATGCGGCTTCGCATGCTCGCTGCAGCCAGTGTCTGGATGGAGGAAAGTCCGAAAGCCTTTCCCTGTGTTTCCTGGAGGAAAGCGGGCAGATGGGCAGTCGGCATCCAAGCGCAGGCCTCATTCTGGTGTGTGTGTGCATTCGATGCGGGTGACTGTGACCCCCTTTCCCTTTGCTCCCCTGCAGTCCCACGAAAGAGTGAGCAAGAGGCTGCACCAGCGATTCC
Organism: Varanus komodoensis; assembly: GCF_004798865.1. Classification (NCBI taxonomy): domain Eukaryota; kingdom Metazoa; phylum Chordata; class Lepidosauria; order Squamata; family Varanidae; genus Varanus; species Varanus komodoensis. The sequence continues at coordinate 341,610 of NW_025335817.1, forward strand.
AGGCCTGGGTGGACAGGTGGACCAAGGAGCACGTGACCCGCGAGATGGCAGCTGAAACGAGCAAGTGGCTCATGGGGGAAGGCCTGGAGGGCCTGGTGCCTTGCACAACTACCTGTGATACGGAGGACCTGCACTTTGTGAGCATTAACAAGTACCGCGTCACGTATGGCACAATATTCAAGACACCCTAAACTCCCGTAGGGAGGTGGAAATGTCGGCGTGTGTGAGGGCGCCCGTCCGTCTGTGCGTGCCGTGTGCGCACGCACCGAGAAAAGCAAGGAAGATGCCTTCCTCCCCTCCCCCCTTGCCGTGTATCTCCGTAACGACAGCCACTTCTTGACTAATGCATAGCTGGAGCATCCTATCGCCCCAGTGGGGTCGCTTTGGGAACTGTAAATCCTGAGGACGGAAGCTGGAACTGTTGCCAAGGGGCTGAGATTGCTGTGCATGCACCGTGGCGCGAGGGGCGTGGGGATGTCCGAGTAGCTGTAGAGAAACCCACCTTGCCTGTACACACCAGCGTTCTCCAACAACGTGGGCATCAAGGACATTGGGGTGCTTTTCCAGATTTGGTGCATTTAACTCCCCCTCCTCTCCTAGGCCCACCTTCTCCCCCCCCCCCCAAAAAAAGAAAGAAAAAGTCTTACGGCCACAATATCCTAGGAATCCCAGAAATACCTGGTCACCTGAATCGACAGGACCAGCCAGCAGACTTTCTAGAATCTTCCATCCACTTGCTGGGCTCAACATCCAGATGTTGGGAACAGCAGCTCATGAATCCGACCCCTCAACTCTTCTTCCTGTTCTTCCTCACCAGTTTCCTTCCAGTGACCCGGACTTCTGACTTTCATAAACCAATTAAGATCAGTCTGTTGTTTTTAGTGCCAGTGGAACTATTGTTTTTATTTTGTTTCGTTTCGTTTTGATTTGTTTTATTTTTGGACCTGCTTGTTTACTAGTCTTTCTTAGTGCCATGCAGCAGCTTTTCACACAAACCCCTCTTTCCCCACACTCACACCATCACACAGACGTACAGTACTATACAGACACGCACTCTCACGATAGCACCAAGCAATTTTAAACTGTTTTCCCTTCTTTTTTGTAAATAAATGTACATATTTGTCAATTTTTTGTTTTTTATTAAAGAAAAAGTATGCTTGATGTGCTAGTATAACTGTACTAGCTTCTTGTGTACCTTAGTACCAGGGTGGCTTCAGGTTTTAGTACCTACAGACAAGAGCGGTGGATACATTTTATTACACTTTCTACCAAAGGGAGTTATCATTATAGTGCTTTGTGTGGAAACTTGTTTCACCGTTTTGTAAAAAAACAAAAACAAAAAACAATCAGAACCCTCAAAAAGTAACAATAACAGCAGCAACAATAATAGTGCATCTTGGTTCTTACGAGAGAAAGATGTGTGCTTGCCAGAACCCTCACCCTGTTCTGAGAGGTGCATTGCTACAGATTTGGGCAGGGGGACATCAGACCCACCGATAGGTCTCGGCTTCACAGTATAGGATGAAAAAGGGTGTGTGTGCTAGTGTGAGAGCGAGCGAGAGAGCAGTGAGTGTGTTGTGGTTTAACACGACTGTATTTTAAGCAGCCTGTTTGATATACGAATATACTATATATATATAAATATATATATAAATATATTTTCTTTTTCATTTCGTCTTTGGTGGCTAGCCTTTTCATCCACCTGGTCTTCCAGCTCGGGGAATCAGCACTTTCGGGAAGTGTTGCTGAGCTACCTATTTGGGGTTGATAGTGCTTTTATGTGTGCTTCTTCTCAGTATTGAAGAAAATATCCTAAATACCAAACCAGTATTTAACAGAGCTGCTTTACTGTCTGTGTGTGTGTGAGAGAGAAAGAGATCGAGAGACGTAACTGTAGAAGCAGGAGCATGAAAACTTAGAGGGTGGGTTTTTGCCATTTCTCTAGTGACATACAAGCAGGGATACCTTTCTTTTTTTTCTTTCCTTTTTTATGGAAAGCTCAGCGATGGCAGACATGTAAACAGACGATAAGGGAGTCATTTTGAAAGCAGATAATACAGATAAGCAGCACAAACCTGGCAGCGTGTGCGTCTGTCTTCAAGGAGGTGTGGTTCCCTTGTGCAAAGCGACAAAGCCACGAAGCCTTGACCAGCATGGCTTGCGGGCTTTTGTGGTTTCCCCAGGCCTGTGAATGTAACCCTGTGCAGGCAAGTAGCTCTCCCCTCCTCTCAGAACAGTGTTGTCGCGGTCCAAGGCAAAGAGGCGAAGAGGAGGAAACATGACCTTTCCTGCAGTTCAGGAGAGATGGAGCAGAAGGCAGGTGGAAGGATAGGCCCCTAGCAGAAAGTGGGTACCCGCAGGGGCGACAGGGCGGTGCCGATGGAAACAGTGAGCAGAAGCCCACCTGGGGGGTTTGTAACAGTATGCCAGCAATAAGCTAAGCTAACTCCACGTCTGCTTCCCTCGCTCTGTTGAAAGAGGGGTCATGGGGGCAGGAGGACAGCGCCGCGCCTCCTGTTCCGTTTTGCTTATATGCTTTCCCCACTCCCCACTCTCAGCATCCCTCCAGCTGTTTTCTCATTGGTGAGTCTTTAAAAATCGGTTTAGACTTCTTCTTTTTTACCAAGTTGCAAAGCAGCAGATCCTGCCGCTTTGCCAAGCATGTTTGCCCAGTTGTGATCTTCAGGATGGGAAGACCAGGGGGGATTTTTCACTGCCCGGTGTGTTTGGGGGAAAGAAAAGGCACACCCCACAGAGGAGATCACTTCCCTCCTGTAGCGGGGTTCATAGTGGAGCTTTTCTCTCTCTCTTCCCCCCAGTCCTGACATCCAGCGTCTGAGCTCTAAGCTCTGTTTCTGGCCTGTACAAATAGCAAAGGTTTTCCTTATTTTAAATTGCTTTTTGTATTCTGTAATGTGATCCTTTTTGCCACCTATTCATGTGATGATTTCTATACAGATGTTGTAAACTTGACTGTAGTGCAGTATTTCCATTAAAATACCAGGGCTACTTGTGTCGTCCTTCCTGATCGCACTCGGTCAGCCGAAAGGATGGGTGCCGTCTGAAAAGAGGGAGCTTGTTGAACATCCGGGGCGAGAATCTTGCAACTTGTGCATTGGTCTCCAGCGTGTGGAATTTCTACAAACAGCAGTTCTCAGCAATGCACCAGTGTAACAGGACAAAAGCATTGATTTCCCAGTTGTTGAGATGTTTAACTGCTACTGTCCTAAGTAATATAAATTTATTTGTATATTTGATTCTGACTGTACCATGTTCAGGGGGAGGTTCCGCTCCTTCACCGCTGGGCTGTTGCCTACTTGAAAGTCTTGCCCAGACCCCTTTCTGCTTTTGGGGTCTTTACCTGCTTGCTTTCTGTGTGTGCAGATTTCTAAGAACTAGAAAGCAGCATTCCTTTCTAAAGGTATAGCCAAAGGCCTATCCATGCAGATACCCCTTGTCCTGTCCCAGGAGACATAATCTGTAACCAGAGGTGTAAAAATGGCATGCAGTGGACCTTCTTTATAACCTTTGATACTTTAAAAAATCTTGATTCAATTCCACACCTTCCTGTCTACTTCCCAGTAATCTGGGGCTGTATTTTTGCACACAAGTGGAATGCATTAGCCTGCATGGTCAACAACTTTGCCCTTTGTGTGGGAGTTGCCCAGCCAGCCAGTGGAGGCAGAATGCAGGCATCAAGATTCCACTGGCAGTTCATTTGGCCCAATGACATTGATGACTTCTGGGGAAATGTACCACTCCATAAGCTTGTTGTTGGACTCGACTAGGCTAAAAGATTTCCTGATCCAACTTGGATCTGAGATGGGGCTGTACTGAGACCAGTCCTCCAAAGGTTACCCTGCAGCATCCTGCCTACAGATGCTCCATGGTGCCAGTAGAGGAAGTCGCTTCATTCCCTTTGTCCCAGTGAATGGCACGAAAGGCGGTGCCTTGCACAATTGGGCAGTTAAAGCCCAAGGGCCGTATAACACTGATCACTAAATCAAATACTGGCTGTTTTGCTCGCCAGACTGAACAAACGGCCCTCATCTGTTTCGTCTTTCACAGAGGCGCCTGCAGGAAGTTTCTTGATGGAGCATGATTGGAACCACTGTTGATGCTCCTGTTCGAGTAGCAGGTGTTTCTCTTCCCTGAAGTAGACATAGTTTCCTGGCTATCCCAAGTCTATTGCGATGACTCCGTTCTTGGCACCAATGTGGATGATTGCGTGCAAGCCGAAAGTTGGGAGATGCTCATTGTTGTAGATTCTCCGGTTGCCAGCAGAGGGCACCCAAAAGCTAGGGAAAAGGGAGCAAGGACAATGTTGTGCAGGTTTTCAGCAGCGCCCCCCCCTCCCCCAGCCACAGGATCTTAGCAAGATGGGCCTTCCTTTCCCAAAGTCCCTTTAGTGACTTTGTTTGAAATGCTGAGCATGTAAGTCGGCTCTTCCCTGTGCTTCTATTTGCTGCCATCTTCCTCGGAATATAATTTGGAGAACTGGACAACTTGAAAATTGCAACGATCTTGGTAGTCAGTATTTTGTCTTTTCTTGCTTCCTCTTCCAGCCTCACACGATGCTGTAATGATGCAGACCCTGAGCGTAATTGTGTACCGTGAGCACAGTGCTCCACAGTTGTGCTAGCAGAGAGGGCACCTTTCACAGCAGGGGCCCAGCCCTTCCCGGTACTTGTATGTGAAAGCAAGAAATACACAACGACGGAGCACTGAGATCCAGGCCAGCTGACTATGCCTTTAAGGCTCTCCACTGTCCATAAATGAGCGGAGCCCTGGAGGAGACGCCTTGCTTCCAGAGGAACAAAGGCCTCAACTGGATCTCTCAGCAGGGCTGCAGAACCTCTTCCAGGCCAAAGGCGGAATCTCTCGAGGGTGAACCCCCAGGGTGGGCGGGTTGGAGTACCAACACTGTACACCGTAGCTGAAAGCTGTTACTGCTAGGAACTGGATCTTAGAAGAGGTGGCTCACCCTTCTAGCATGAGGGGCGGGGGGGCGATGGCACAAACGCCGGGAGAGCAGCAAACTAATCGTGGTTGGGCGGATGGGAGCAGTAGAGAGAACCCTCCCAGGAGCAGAATTGGGACCCCAGGTGCAAGCTGTTGGCTGGTGGTAGCCTGTACCAAATGAAGCATGTACCTCTAGCTTGACCATACCTGACTACCTGTCTCGATGAAGCTACCTTCAGGTCTCCATACATCCTGCCCATGCTCAGAACAGCTCGACCTGCCTGATCGAGGGTGAATTACCAGCACTTACTCTGCACAAATACCCAAGACCTCAAACTCCCAAGAGTTCTTATGTGGTGTGCTACCGTGAGAACTGAATGCTGTCTATTATTAATTGGCTACACAACATCGTCGCATGTGAACTTTCATAATCGCCAACTGAAAGATCAGTTCCTTAAGCTGTTCCTGGAATTCCTGAAGATCAGCCCTTCCTCTAGCCGTATTGTTCCTTCTCCCCATTTCTGCAAACAATGGCACAATATCCGGTCAGTTCAGAAATATGCTCTGGACATTATGCTAATGAAGTGTGCATAAAACATGCAAATGAACTGTAGACTTCTCATCCATGGTACGCTTCCAAGTTCTTTCCCCTGTGCATCCACCAGCTTGGATCATCCATGTGTCTGGAGTCTGTTCAACAGGCACCAAATCAAAGGACTAAGACTGCGAGTTCCTGCACTTCTCTTTAGGTGTAAAGCTGAGCTCATCAGTTGATAAAGAGGGTGCAGCGCCTTTACCAGAGACAGAGCGGGCTGCCAAGGAAGGATTGTAATGAACGCTTCATGGCTTCATTCCATGTGAATGCATCGGCTCCTCTGCACTGCAGTTTGTCAACCCGTGTGTGTTGCGTACAACAGGTGCCCAAGACGCTTGCTGTCTTTGCTTACCCCTGCTGCTTTTTAATCAGAGGAGACCCTCCCTATCTATTCACAGCTTGCCCTTTTGGACGCATTTCCAAATCCATCGTTGGCCCCTGTTCTCCTTTTGCACCATTTTCTATCTCTTCTGCAAATCTCTCTGTTGGTTTTTTGGGGACATTTTCGTGCTTGAGATAATATAAAATCTGGCTAAATAGCCCCCTAATTAGGTCAACATCCTAATGGCAACACCCCCTCTCCAAAAAAAAAAAAAATGCTCAGTATAAAGTATTCATAAAATTAACATACTCTAAATGAATTCAAGCTTAATTTAACAGGCCACTGCATCTGTTGTTAGTGTTTCACATAAAACATTGTTTGAAATTAATAGAGAAGAACTTCCCCTTTCATAAAGGATGGTGGAGCAGTCAAAAGGAGATGAAGCAGCCGTTTGCCCTAACAAGAGAAAATGTCAAACAACTTACAGTACTGTCCAAAAAAACTTCCATGCAGATAATGAACTTCAAACATGATACGAGAAAACAATTCCCATGCTTTAATGTTGAGGTACAAATTTCGGGAGGCATTTAAATCTTTTTTCTGTCTGTAGAGCTAAGTTAGGGTGCTAGGATCTTCCTGCTGTGATTTTTAGATACTGAAATAAGTTCCCATCTCCATAGAAACTTTAGTAGTGCTGGCATCCAATTAAATCTTTGATTAATGAAATGTTCTGCCATACCCGTGCCCCAGCGCTGAGAAAGCTGCGCATGTAAGAAAAGCTGTGGCAAAGCAGCTTGATTTACTGGTTTTCTCAGTGGGGGAAAGGGGTGATTTTTCTGTACAGAGAAGCATTCCATCACTGGAGCCCCCGCATGTTTCCAGAAGATGGGTCTAGCTCATTCGCCTCCGGAAGACCCAGCCTGTGGCGCTTCTTCAACAGCTATGCGCTCTGCAGTCCATGAACAGAGTGAGTGGCTCTTCCCACTTCCCCTGGAAATGGTGAAGCAGAAAGCTCGCCTCCTGCAGCTGTGCAGAGAGCTGCATGCGATTGGACGAGCCATGCGCTTTAACCTCAGATGCTCCAAAGGCCTAAATGCTGGGATCTAATCTGCTAGGGAACAGGGGTGAACAAAGCTTGTCTGTGGGGACCGTAGGATTTCAGCGAGGCTCTTCGACCTGATTATGGCTTGGGTGACGAACTTGCCACTGGATGGAAAGCATTCTGATCGTGGAATTTTCCGCCACAGGATTTGGGGTGGAGCTGCCTTTTATGTCTTGAAAGTAGGTGGGAAAGGGAGTGAGATCAGGTGTACAGGTCTGCCAGGACCAGCCCCGTCCCTGTGTGTGTGGGGCGGGAAGGGCTTTCCGTGCGTCATTGTCAGGCCTCCTCATGTGTGAGCTGCGCATGAACTTTGAGAAAGACCCTCTTCAAATGCTGCAAGGGCAACATTGGGCTTGTAGAATGTGGCCGCCCCCAGGAGGGGGAACAGCCTCGGGGCATTTCTCGTGTTCATTCATGATGAGACAGGTAAGGAGGCTGACTGGTGATTAGTCTGTCAGCTAGACTGTTTGTTTTTCATGGGCCGGCAAGCCCCTTTCCTGAAAAGGGTGCCAGGCCGGTTTGCAGAACTGGACCACTAAAAGGTTGCAAGGAATCGAAGAGGGTACTCTCGACTGACGGCATCTGTTCTCCCTGGCCTGTATTTCTCCTGTTGCATCTTCCCTTGGGAAGCCCCATAGAAAGTTGGGCTGGGGACGGCATCTTCCCTTGGGAAGCCCCATAGAAAGTTGGGCTGGGGACGGCCTGCCTACCTTCTCTGGCCTTGTCTCACCAGATGTTTAAGGATGATGGAGGATCTTGCCCAACTCTTTAGGACAACAGGTTTGGGCCAAGAGCTGTTTCGAGCTACTCGGTGGTTCAGAAAAGGTGTACTCCTTCTGTTGGAGCAGCTACTGAATAGGGAAAGGCTGTTCTTAAAGTCTTTGACTGTTGCTTTTGGGTCTCCTGGAAGTCTCTGGTTGATTATAGCATGCTGAATTAGGCCGACCGTTAATATGATGCCAAAGATCTGTTCTTAGACCAACCCTTCCCCACACAGATGTTCTCGGCTGCCATCATCTCTGGAGAGCTGGCCACCGTGGGTGGGAGTTTTAGTCTGATAAATCCAGATGGTGCAAGATTAGAGAAGTTTGGTCAGGGACGAACAGTTTTAATACCTTCTAGAAAGACTCTAGGAACAGTGGGAGGGTTGGGTTTTTTCCCAGAGAGCTGGAAAATCTCTCACCAGCTTTTGGAATGTGACATCCACCAGAGGAATGGTGAGCAGTGTCTAAATCTCTCATAATAGCAACCTGGTTCATAATTCCTGCTTCGTAGCTGTAGTTTCCCAGACCTTGCTGAACCAAAACATTTTTCTCCCTCCCTCCCTCCCTCCTAAGAGTACAACCCAGTGGTCTCATTCCATGAAGCTGATCACTGGGAAATGCAAAGCACATCAAAGGAAGCTCTTTGCCTGCTGCAGAGAGAGAAACTGTGGAACTCACTTCCACAAGCATTGCGAGGGCCACCCATTAAAGGGAGCTTCCTATGGTGCTTGGGGAGGTGGCCATGTGTTTTTCTCAGCTAGCAGGTGAGGGAAGACAATATTCTGGAGCCAGTGTTTGGATACAAGGAGGAGGAGGAGCAAAGATAGCAGATCAAGAGGTATGAGCTGACAGAAGGTAAAGAATGTTCTGATCCAAGCGCATTTTCTGGGGGCTTGGATGGGCAATCCATTCTCCACACTACGAGGTACCTAAGGCTCCACTGGTTACACTAGTAAATGAAGCAAATTCTGTAAATTTGCCCCAACTCTCCAGTGTTCTATGATCCACAAGAAATTAATTCATGTAGTTTTTGCCTCCAGAATGCTTCAGCACTCGAAGTGGAACGGGGAAATCTGGGGCTGCTCAGGGAGATCCGCACAGCAGCTCTTGATGCCGCTTGGGCCGAATGTCTGGGATTGGCCCAAAGGCACCCGGTGAACTTAATGGCCGCACGGGGACTAGAACTGGATCTCCCAAGTCTTTTGCCACACCGGCCTAGATAGCCCCATCCCCTCGCTCAAGGCCGCACCATCAGGTGTGTTGGACGGCCCAAGCCTCTCACAACCCCTGTGCTGCACCGGCTACCGGAGCTGCTCGCCCCACACTCTTCTGCGTGTAAAAAAAGAGAAAAAAAATCCGATCGAGAACCCATGGGAATCGTAGCTAATAAATTTAATTACTGCTCAAATCATACACATTTGAAACTACAAAATACAAAGTAAACAAGGGGAGGGAAAGGGCGAGAGGAGAGGAAGCTGCACACACAATTCTAATGGGACCAGGGTTTGTCATCAAAGCAAACACCCCACGGAGCGGGCCGGCCAGCAGGGAGTAGCGGTGGCGTGTGCAGTCACGTACCAGGCTGCCCTAAAGGCAACCCACATGGATGTTTACTATGCAGGGGGGGTTGTTTTTCCTTTTTCACAACATCTGCTTGTTAATCCACCCCTTCATCCCCCACCCGTGCAGTGCTGGCTGGTATTTCTCATTCTCTTATGTAAATTCTTGTGCATACAACGTCGTCGGCACCAAAGGTCTGGAAGGAAAAAGAGGGGGAGACAAACCGGACAAAATCAGGCACCAGACGCAATGCAAGGTTCTCCTCATGTCACAGGGGATGAAGTTTGTGCTCAGATGGCTGCATTCTGTCTGCTGTAATTGCCTTTTTGCCGACATGGTTGCCACTTCCCCCCCCACCCCTTTTCTCCTCTCTCTTTGCATTGGAAGAAGGCGACCTCGCTTTTCATACCTCCTTTCAGCTTTCTCATTAACCAAGCTGATAGCCTCTTCCGTTGGTTTTGCTTTTGCTCCTGAGTCCTCTTAATGCTTAACTCAGGCATTGAGGGCCAAAAGCTGGGTAGCTAAAATGCAGAAAAGCTGCAGAACAAGCGGGAGAAATTGGCCCCTGACAATTTACAGAAGGATAAAAGGAAGACAGAACTGCTTTGAGTCTGTGCACACTTAATAGCCAGATGGAGCTGGAGTTGGAGGAGAACATTGAAAATCTGGTATTTGTGGAATGGAATCCATTGGTAAAGGGCATGGCTGGCAGAGACCCTGAAAAAGATGCTTGTTGGAAAATGCTGCTAAACTGCATAGAATTTTAACTCCTGCTTATTCCATCTTGTTTTTATCATGGAAAGTTCACTTGAAGTGGTTTTAAGCAATGTTCAGGCAACCTGGAGAGATTCCATTTTCCTGATTTACCCTGTCAATGTCATTTACATTACATTCTTGATGTGATGTAAATGAATCTAAACTGGGCTTGCGAGACAACTTTCCATGCATATATAGATATATTTACACTGAAAAATAACCAGGAAATTTACATCAGGACTATATTATTTTCCAGTCTGGCTTAGGGAAAGAAATATATGCCACAGTCTAAAGTTCATGCAAAATGTCTTACAAGACGCAGCTGCGTGAGATCAAAGCCACGTGGAAACTTCTGGACTGTATCTCTGCATTCTCTGGCCTGCCTTGTTCAGTCTTACCATCCAACGGTGCCATTTATACAAATGTTCTCTCCTTCATCCCCACCCTGCAGCTCACCAGCTTTAATCAGGTGTGGTGCGATTATTATTATTTTTTTTTTCTTTTCCTTCTGGGGAGACGAAAGAACTCGTGAGTTTTCCGGAACTTCCTTGACTGAGCGATAACGGAATTGGGTCCTCACCCTGTCCCTCAGCCCCAGCGTGATCTGTGATTCGGTTTGAGGCCGTCTTTTAAGAACAATAGCTCTGCTTTCATCAGGGTGTGTGTGGAAACTCCTCCTGCACATCTGAGCTCCTCAATAGCAGAGGAAGGCTAAGGAACTGTCCCAGTGGCTTGTAGCTTTAGAGTGGAAATGTTTGCATGTTATAATGGAAGACAGGGGGAGTCCCTGTCGAAGGGCAAAGGACCCGGTCATTACAATTCAAATGACGGAAAAATTAAACATGCTCACCAAAATCAGCTCGTCTCCAGCCAGTTCTCTTGTCCAGTATGTTTTGGGTCCCTCACCTTCCAGAAGAGTTTGCTTGCAGTGGATCTTGTTTTCATTCTCCCAAGTGGCTAAACTCTGCAAGCAAAGAGCAGTCCCCCAGCCCAAACCTTACTTCTAGCTTTTTTGCTTAAAAGCATTTTTTAAACTCAGTGTTATTCTGGCTAGATTGGGTTTGTTTAGGGTATTACTTTAATGATGATGTTTAATTTGGGATTCTATGAGAGAGAAAAAAACAAAGGTATTTAAAGTACAACATGCTGCCAAATGATACTTTCATGCCCTCGAGTGTTTTAGGAAAGGCGTACGTCTCCGAATCAAAGTATGGGAAGGCTCAATGCATGAAATAACCAAACTGAATTTCTCCCTGTCGTTTCTGATGAAAAACTTCCATTTCCCTCAGTGGAATAATCTCCAAGGGAGAGGTCTGGGCTCTGTGCCATGCAGGTCACCTGCTCTGCCCCGAGGTGAAAAGCTCTAGTCCCAGACCCCAGGGAGCTGCTGCGAATCGTGCAGACGGCCTTCTCACATTCCTGGGAAATGTTTCCGATTTCTCTGAGTGCACCGTCTCCCTTGAGATCCCGCCACGGCATCTTGTACTTTCAATGTGCTTAATGCCAATTTGTATGCAGGCAGGTTTGGTAAACAGGCCCTGAAGAGAGAACATTTCTGCCGTACTGGAGGCCTTCAGACAAGGCTGGGTGGGTGTCTGCCAGCTTTTGCAATGCTTTCGAGAAACACCGGAAGACATTCGCTCCTACTTTTAATTGCAAACCTGCCATCAAAACAAATGAAGCACAGTCAATGCTGCATGGCAGGAAGGAGGTCTCCAGGAGGTTTGCAGTTCAGCTCTTGCCATTCCGGACCATTGGCCACGTTGGGAGAAGCTCCCGGGAGCTGATGTCCCAAACATCTGGAGATGTTCGCCTTCTGCCCACGCCAGCGTAGTTGCGCTTAAGGGAAGATCGTCTCCCCAGACACCACTGCTTCTTGCCCCTAGGTCCGTTTCGCACCACATCCTTTCTTCAGTTCTGCAATTCTCGCGGCCTCCCCCTGCGCAACCCTCCGATTCCCCCATCAGCCTGCAATCCACCACTCTTCCTGACAACCCAGCAACCTGTTTTTGGTGTGCTTTCTAGCTATCTTGATGGTCTTCTCTTCCACCTTCCCAGGCGTCGACTGGTTTTGCGCTGGCTCCTGGTCACAATGCTTGCTATGGCTTCTTTTCCCCACCTTGTGCTTTCTGGTCACACCCCTCACAGCCATCCAAACCTGGCAAACTGTGGGCAGCGGGATCTCTCATAGCATCTCAGAACCTGCGGGTTGTCGTATTTTCTGGAGAGGTGTGGATGCTGCCCCCTGCTGTTGGGGCAGGAGGAGCCCACCTTTCAGGAGGGTAATCGAGCAAATCCACAGCATACAACCAGCATGTGAGAGATGGGAAGAGCGGCTGCTGCAGTTTCCCTTCTCCAGCGATTGTGCAAGCCCATCATTTCCCCTGTAGCTTGGGTGACATTCATCCCTGCCAGGTGAACGGGATTCCGCCCCCTTCACAACAGCCCCTCTGCTGCTCTTTGCTCTCCACAACAGTCCTGATGCCTCCGAATCTTCACCAGCATCCCTTTTATTCGGCCACTCTGTGCCAGAAGCTTCTTCGCCTACAAGCTCCATGCAGTGAGGGGCAGAGGGTTATACTCCAGATCTGTCAGTGGTTGGCCTAATGGGTGGGGCATTCTGGGAGCTGTATTCCAACACCTCTGGAGGGAGCCAGGGAAGGGAAGGCAGGGACGGTGCTTCAGAAACCACACCCCCCCATCAGCGAGCGATGGGCTGCATGTGCCCTCCATTCGCCTGTTTATAAGAATCTCCTGCTGCGTTTGACAAGATTTATTCCTTAATTCAGGGCTGGGGAAGCTGTAACAGCTGTGGCCTTCTGAATGATGCTGAACTACAGTCCCCATCACCCAGACCACTGGCCAGGCTTGATGGGAGCTGGAATCCAGTAGTATTTGGAGTATGATGCATTCCCAGTCCTAAATTGAGGGACTTGAAAGTGATGATGTGATCGGAGCAACACCGACACTGTCTTCGGCTGCCGAGCGGAAGGCTAAATATTTTCTGTTTGCAGAGAAAATAGGTGGCAAGCAATGGAAGCGACAGTCCTTTCCAAAGCTCTGAACACGAATGCAAGGTGCCAAAGCCTCTGAACCGCTTCCTTCAAGGATCTCTTGCAAGCAAAATGCAACGCAGAATGAAATGCTTTGCAAAGCCAACGGGAAAATTCCTAACGTGTTTGCTTCATAAACATGGGGGATTTCGTAGGTGTCAGGAGCTGGAGGAAGGGATAAACCCCCCCCCCCTCTGCACAGTGCCTTCCTGCAGTGGGTGTCCCTTTGCCATCTCCTTCACGGTGCATTAACAACGCACATTTGTCACGGTAACTCTTCTCTCCACTGTTCTCTCCACCTGAGATCCAACGATACATCTTTCTTCCAGGCACACTCCGATGAGCTTTTGTAGGATTTGAAGCCAGACTAGAGTAAAATAACTTTTTGGTAACTAAACCTGATGCTATTTTCAGCTGGATTCCTCAGTCATTTGCTTTCAGTTTCATTCAAATTGAGATAAATCCCTAATCTGGTTTCTGTCAAAACCAAGAATGTGGTTTATTGCGCAGATGTAAGTAGAAAGCTGAGTGAGCATATGAGGAAATACGTCCCATTGAATCTGGTGGTACTTAATTTTTGAATAAACATGCTTGGGACCCATCTGTTAATAATCGCAGAACATGAAAAGAACTCTTGGTGAAGTCAGAGGAGACTCATTCCTGTGCAATGGTCACGATCCAACAGTTTTCGTTCATGAACGAAAATAAGGGTTTCCCTATTGTTAGCTTCAAAAAAGGAAACTTTGTTTGCTGTAAGCAATTATACTAACTCTCGCTTGCATGGAGCTTGGTTGGAGGGGGTGCTTATCAGGGTACTAGATCATTTCAATTTGCTTTCTGGCTAAAGAAGAGGGATAGAAATCTAATAAATAAATCCGGGGATTTGGGTTTTGTTCCTTTCTTGGAAGGGGCCAGCCACACTGCAACAAAGCTGCTTTCATGAGGGGTACAACTACAATACCCATTTGCCTGCAAATATGGCCCTGTAAACTCACTGAGGCTAACGTCTGAGCGCACACACAGCCTTGTGCGACAATTCCCGTGCCGCACACACACCAATGCCCAAATGAGGTTGCCATAGAACACACAATGTTTGTGGCACCCCTGTCAAGTAGCTAAACACAAAACTGGTGGGGGGGGGTGAATGAGGCCCCCACAGGGTAAGTGAAATGTCTTTGCACAAATCCAGAAGAAAGAAAACGGTAGCCAACGGCGGCCCGGTGGGCATGGCGACATTCTTCCTCGGGTTTTCTCTCTTAATTTCCTATCTTGACTTGACAGAAAGCAAACTGCCAGATGGGAGGGGATTTTGGGCGCGTGAGCGAGGGAGGCTGGCGACATGATGGATGAAGCGGAGACGGTCAGGTCCACGGATGGGGTGGGGAGATGGCATCGTCCTGATTCACTCGGACACGTCGCCATCGGGTGGGGCGCCCTGGGGGAAGCTAGCCCAGAAACGGATGTGATGAAGTCCGGGACTTGCTAATTCCGGGTTGCAAACCCTGACTCTGGCAACCAGGACTCAGCCCTCCCCGCAGAGAAACGGCAGGTGAAAACATCAGACGCTGGCAGGAGGAGGAGATCTTGCACGGAGGACCCAGATTAGAAAGGCCCAGGCCAGTAAGAGCTTTGCAGCCCTTTATCTGCTCCAGAATCAAAACGAAGAAGAGGGGAATCAAATCCTTCCCAAGCCAGGAAGACAAAGAAACATCTGGACCGTATTTCTGGTCCCCTGGCAAGAGCAAGCTTCAGAATATGCATGGCATGTGGTACACAGCCACAAGAGATTAATTTGCCCTGCTAGCCTGCTGGAACTCGTTCTTTGCCCTCTGTGGAAGCCGTGCCTGGACTTTAGGCCAGGTGCCACAGCAAAGCAATGGCCGGCACTATCTGTTAAGGGTGCAAACAATTCCCCCAGCACAGTTCGCAACGCTGCCTTCAAGGTGCTTGCAATGTGTTTTCTGACTTTCAGAGACAAGCCGTGGGACAGGCCGAACCCGGAGGCCCTCCGCGTACAATTCACATCTTTCCCAGCCAGCACGGTCCTCGGAGGGCAACGCATTCACTCAATTTGCAAGAGGAGTTTTTCTCAGCAGAGCGATTTCATTTATTGGCTATGCTTCTGTTCCACCTCCTCCTTCCAGTGTGGCTCACACAATCCTCTTGCCCTCTTACCCTTACGGCAGCTCAGTGGGGTAGGTCAGGCTGCGAGCCAAGGTCTGGTTGAAAGCCAGCCCAGGTGGGGACTAGAACTCCGGTCTCCCCTTTCCAAATTGGAGACTTGAGCTTCCGTGCCACACTGGCTCTCACTTCTAGGGAACTCGGAGGATCTGCTAAATGGGAACTCCGCTGCGTTCGAGAAAACTCTCTTGTTCCACAGGAAAGGATCTCCGTGTGAACAAGAGGCACTTGGGAACCCAATGAACCATTTTGCTACCAAGCTTTGCACGGGCAGCTTCTGTGCCAGAACAATCTTGCTTTGCCTGCCAGATGTTCCCCCGAAAAAGCCACTGTTTCTTACCCGGCATTTCCGGCCATCCACGGTTTCCTCCTCAAAGCTCTCCCCAACTTTGAAGTTGATCTCAGTGGTGCGCACCGTGGTGGAGGTCTTAATGTAGAACTGGTCTCCGTCTTGGCGGATCTCCACGTGCGGCTTCGAGGCGGCCGCCACGGCCACCTTCCGGAGCATGGCGTTGACCCCTGCAGGCGAGAGGAGTGGGGCCCCGTGACGCCGGCCTGCGATGCGATGCGAGCCGGCAGGCCCGGACCCGCTCGGGCTGCACGGAGCGGCCGGGCACGGGCGCGCCCGCCTCGGGGACCCCGCCGGCGGGCGGCCCCCTCCGCCTTTGCGCCAGGCCCCGTCCGGGCCGCCAGCGTATCTGCACTGCAGCGGCCAGAGGGGCTGGGCGGGCTTCCGCGCCTGGGGCTGCCAGGTAGAGCTGCAGGTGCCCAGGGGCAGCCCCCCGCGCGCGCCAAAGCCCCCGGCCGGCCCCCCGCCTCCCCGTCGCGCGGGTCCCAGTCCACGCGCGGCGTCCCGCCGTCCTGGGCAGGAGACGGGGCTCGCCCGTGTCGCGCCGGGCGCGGGGCAGCTCGTGCTTCAGCGCTCCGCAGCGCCTGCCCGCGACGAAGCGCGCCTCGCCCCCGTTTCCCCGGAGGAGGCGCCGCCGGACGCGGCCGAGCCCGCTCCGGAGCAGCCCGCGCGCCGCACCGGGGCGCGCCCCGCGCGGGCAGCCGAGACTAGGCTGTCCCGGGACGCGCCGGGCACGGACGCGCCCGGAGCCGGGCGAGCAGCGTCCGCGGAAGAGCGCGCCCCGAGGCGCTCCCGGGCGGACGTGCCTCGGGCCAAGGCGCCGCCGGCGCGCCCGGGAGGGTCGGCAGGGGCTCCGCGCGCCGATCGCCCCGCGGCGGGCTGCCTCACGCCGCCCAGCGCCTTGCGCCGCCCGCCAACCCCAGCCGCCCGCCCGCCGGCGCGCCTCACCCAGCACTTTGAGCAGCTCGTCGAAATTCTCGCTGCTCTTCATCTTCCAGGTCCCGGCGAAGTTGGGCATGGCGGCGGCCTGGGCGGCGGGGCGAGGCTGGCGAGGCAGGCGAGGCGACCGGCAGCCCGACCGGAGAGCTGGCAGGCGGCCGAGGCACGAGCGCGCGGACGGAGCGGCCACGCGGGAGCGTCTCTCCGCCTTCTGCCGCGCACCTTGCCAGCTGCCCGAGCAGGAACGCGCGCCCCCTCCCCTCGCCGCCGCCTCCTCCCCCTCCCCTCCCCCCCCCCGGGCCTCCGCGGGCTCCCCCCAGCCACCCGGCCATCCATCCACCCATCCGTCCATCTGCCTCCCCGTCCCAGGCGCGCCCCCCCGCCACGACCCTCGCATCCATCACCGGCCGCGCACGTCCCTCGCCCTTCAGTCCAGAGCCAGCCCCCCCTCCATCTCCGCCTGCAGCTGCCGTCCATCCACGGGTCCCCCCCCCCCAGGCCCCCGGGGGGAGCCGCCCTCCCCCCCCCCCCCCCGCCCCGGCGCGATGCTAGCTCGCCTTGCAGCTGGGAGGCCGTTCGGGGCAGGTTCGTGGGCGCCGGCGTGGGGGGAGCTCGCGCCCCCTTTCTCCTGCCCTCCTGGGCTGCGGGGACGGCAACCCCGCTGGACGGCTTCAACAGGGTAGCGGGGGGGGGGGGGATTTACGCGATCATGCAGTCACCCTTCCCCAGTAGCCTTCCAGTGGTGTCGGAGTACAGCTCCTACCCATCTCAGTCCCAGACTCTAAGGGCCATCATGCCCAGTCAGACTGCATTCCCCAGCAACCTCCGTGGTGGCCACACTGGGGGTGGGGGGGTGGGAGGTGATGGTTGCCTCCCCCCAGACTGAGCTGCCTTGCAGGACAAAGTTATCCATGGTTACCACCAGTTCTGATGGTAATAGGCTGTCCCCCAGGATCAGAGACAAAAAACAGGGGAGAAGCAACAGCGGGAGAAGGCGGGTGCCCCCTTGTGCCCTGCAGGTGGGCAAGTGCAGGGTAAGAGCGGCCCTCAAGGAGCAATCCTTTGGTCCCTAGATATCGGGATCCCCCCATCCAAGCTCGGAGACAGCACTCCAACCTTGCAAGGGGGAGTCGGAGACCCCCTCACTGCTGGCTCGGAAAAAGACCACGCTGGCCGGCCTTCGGGTTTGGAAAACACATCCCTGGAGCGCGGGAAAAGGTACTGGAGAGGTGAGGATAGGATCTTTAGTGCATTGACACATATATTTCACACACACACATTGAGGCTGAAAATGAAGCAGAAGCAAGAGCACACAAACAAAACCCAGTATAAACCAAATTAATCAGGAGCGAAGCAACCTGAGAACAGCTCATCTTTAAGACCTCAAATGCTTCCTGGGCAAGGATGTTTTCCCCAAGCTTTTAAGCAGACAGCCAGCCATCATGGAGAAGAAAAAGCAGGGAAATGAATTGCTCAGAAGAGGGGTGTGCTGCACTCAATATCGCTCAAGCATCCCACCTCCAGCAGCTGATCATGGGATCATGATTCCAGAACGAGCAGAGGTTCCTGTTGGCCGCAATTAAAGAGATTTTTGTTGGGCCCGCTAACTCTTGTCCCTGCTCATGCAGAACGTCAAAAGCCCCTGTGACGGCAGGCCCGCCATTAATTAAGGAGGACAGCTCCTGCAAGCCAGAAGATGAGCTGAAATGATGGAGATGATGGCTGGGAAGGACAGGGCAATTAACAGGAACGGGCACTAATGAAGTCGGCAGCGGGGAACGTGGACATGTGTCATTCGGGCTGTGCGCTCGTCGGCCCCAGCCGAATCTCATGCACCGAGATTGTCATGCCCCAGCCGAATTGTCATGCCCCAGCCGATTGGCATGCCCCAGCCGAATCTCATCCACCGTGTTACGTCCCTTTCTCCAGACCAGTGCAGTGACACCTGTCTGAGATGATTTGATCTCCCAGCAAGGCTCTGCTAGAACTTACTGATCAGCAGAGATGCTGGCGTTGTCTGCCATCGCCTTCTGGGGATTCCCTCTTCCCTCTGAGCTGAGTGGAGGTTGGAAGTGCAGCAGGGGGAAAGGAATCCTCCCAGAATCAAAAGCTTCCAGAATATTTGGGGGTGGCCTGGTCCTCAGCGGGCAGCGAAGAGGTGTTAGCATGCCAAAAGACCTGCTAGGAGGAATTCCTTGGTGTGGGTCAAAAAAGCTGCAGGACATGGGAAGAACTGTTCTCATGCACACCTGCACTCTAATACCCCCGGTGGCAGAAATTTTAAAGGAAATTACTTCTTAAAAAATAAGGAGGGAGCTGCCAGTAAACGGCTTTGAGGATAGACCCTCCATTCAAAGGGACAGGGCCAGCTTTGCCCACTCCACAACCCCCGCCCCTGGTGCCCCTGGGATGGCCACATGCCGGGCCTGCAGGGAGGGACCCTTTCCCACCTTTGTAACCCCTCCACCGGTATTCAAGATAGACTGTCTTTGACCATGGATGCCCCATTTAGCCAGCATGACTATTACCCAGAGATAGCTCCATCTGAAGCGGACTCTTCCACAAGAACACGAGGACGGTAGCTGGATCGGGACCCCAGCTTCATCCTGTCCCACCACCAGCTTGCCATCACAGCAGACCAGATGCCTCCAGGCATCTTACACGCAAAGCAGGAACTCCACACGTTGCTGCTCCCAGCAACTCCTGTGGTTCCCAACGGTACACTTCTACTGGCTTCAGGTCTGTGCTCCGAGTCCCCCGCTAGACTATCAGTTCTGTGGGGCAGGAGTGTCCACCGTCTTCCAACACAACCGCTGAGCTCCACACTGGAGGGACCACATTCGGGCAGGCAATGAACAGGCCCACGGCAGCAGCGGGCTTCCGCTCTGTGGCTGCCCCAGCAAAGCCTTGAAGAGGCATTTGGACTCTTTCGGAGTGGAGAAAAATGGAGCAGAAACTGGGACACCACCAGCATTGGGTGCTCCGGAGGAAGGGGCTGGGCTTAGAAACTAGGAGGCCCGGATTTGCCTCTCTGGCCCAAATGTCGAAGCCCTCGCTTTAGCCTTGGCCCAGAGACACCTTCTTCAAGACTGCTGTTTAATTTGGGGGAAGCGAGAGAGGCCAACCTTTCCCTTCCAGATATCTGCTGCTAGGATCAATCCGCTCACGTTAGAAGCAAGCGCTTGGTCTCACTGCAGCGGATGGGTTAGGTCCAGGGCTTCCTTTCACTTTCCCTACAGATGCTCAGCTTTCCAGAAACATTCCCCCTAGCACAGTTCCATCTTTGATTTACCTGAATCCCCCACGGCTGGGCCGTCCTTTCTCTCTGCAAATGGATCCCATCCATCTTTTCAAAAGTGTCTCGAAGACAAAGGAAAGGAATACGTGTGCAGATGGGGCCCGGGCTGCTATTCATCCATCCAAATCAGCGAACCCATAATGGGACCCAAAGTATCCCCCTCTGCGTGTTTATTGACTGACTGTTTGTTGAGGGTGCAGAGATGAGATGCAAACAATGCCTGTGAGTTTCGGAGGTGCTGGCGAAAGGGGGGGGGTGCGGGGAGACGCAGACAAAGATCGCTCTGGAGGAGAGTTTAATAAATGGCCTGTGACACAAATAAATTATAGATCTGGAAGGCAAATGGCTGCCGTAAATTTCGCTGCCAAATTAAATTGACAGCGGGTCTCCCAATGTGGCGGTGGGTGAAATGTAACCCGACGGGTGCGGAAGCAGGACGTTTCCACGCCCTCGCCTTGCATTGTCTATTAGACACTCATTAAAATGTCGCTGCATCATTAGGTTTTGCATTTGGGAGACCAGCCAGTTCAGGCCCCTTGCGCTAAAAGATAGGAGAGACCCCTCTCGCCCCCCCCACCGCCGCTGTCTACGAAGATGCTCATGAGGCTTCCTTAACGAGCGGCAACACAACCGCTTTGTGAGTGTGTGCATTTTTACGCATCAGGAGCCACCCGCTGCTAGCAGGAGGGCAAAGAGCGCCTCTGCCGAATGCGGGGAAGCTCGAGGGACACGCCAGCCTCCTCTGGGCTCCGATAATCCCAAATATGATCAGTGCAGCCTTCCCATTTCCTCTCTCAGCACGGAAGGAAGGGACCCCTGGTACTCCCAGAGCAAAACCCTGATGAAAAGGGGCCACCTGCTCCGTTCACCTGCCCCCTTCTCCGGTGGGGACCTCTGTAATTCTGTCTACATTTAAACACAATTTACAACCCATAATGCTGTGCCTTGAGACTTGCCAAAATTGACTGCAGGGTTGCGTGCAGGGAGGGAGTGGAGGGGGGCTGTTCTTATCCCCCTCCCCCCCCGCTTTCCTAGCATCCTCTGGTCCATG
This sequence comes from Varanus komodoensis, assembly GCF_004798865.1. Classification (NCBI taxonomy): domain Eukaryota; kingdom Metazoa; phylum Chordata; class Lepidosauria; order Squamata; family Varanidae; genus Varanus; species Varanus komodoensis. The sequence continues at coordinate 362,542 of NW_025335817.1, forward strand.
GGTCATGAAGCAGAGCCAGGATCAGATGCGACCCAAATGCTCCTTTCCCCGCTTTTGTGATATTCTCGCTTTTGTCGTTTCAGCTCTCGCTGCTGCCGCTGGCCTTCCCGTTTCGTATCGTGAATTGCTCTCCTGCGAACATTCTGAAGCAGTTCAGTCCCTCATCTGGTGACTTCATAGGATGGGCTGTTGTTTTAAACTGATGATTTCGCTAAAAAGGCATGGGGGTCACGCCCACCGAAAGCAAGCAAGAGGAGAAATCCCAAGGTATCCAGACCAACAAAATATTCTCCCGTTTGCATGCAGACTCGGCGGGAAAAATGGTGGCCATTTGTGAGCTCTGGCCAAGTCTTTGGCCCAAATGTTCGGTGGCTCTAAAGATGCCAGGCCAACCTGGGAGGAGTTTGCTCCGTGCTGGAGAGACAGAGGTATCAGCGTCTTTCCGAAAGGCATTTGTGGCTTTCTGTATCTGGTTCTGTAGGACCGATGCTTTTTTTGCCAGTGTGTGCAATAGGACCAAATGCTTGAGAGATGCAAGACACAAGCCACCCGGAACCTCTTCTCCTGTGATTTGTTTTCTGGCTCTCTTACTGATAGGAATGGATGAAATCCTCTCTCAGGCCTGACTGGAGCTGACTCAGAGGCAGCTGATATTAATGGCTTGTCGGCAAGAGGCTCAGAATATACACATTTGTATCTGGGTTGGGGGGGAACAAAGCCAAACAGTAAGTGATGGTAACTGTGTTGCATCCTCCTTGCAGAAGGAAGGTCTTATCAACAAACACATGGGGGTCCCTCTAAATGGCCGTCCAATGCTGTCAAACGTGCCGCTTTCCCCCCTCTCTGCCCAGGAAGCTCCCAATGGCAGGCAGAATGGGGTAGTGGTTGGAGCCGTGAACGGTTTCTTTGCAGCCTGAACATTAAGAAGAGTTCTGAAAAAGGAGACCCGTGTGTGGAGGCCAAGCGGGATTCGCTTCCCTCTTACGGGGCTCCAGTGCCAAGAGTCCTTCTCATCCAAGCTCTGCAAACAAGGTTTGCCAGTGAAAGGTTAGCTGATCCTCCCATCCTAATTAGAAACCACATCAGCCAATTATCTCAATTATTGCACATTAGGAAAGATCCGATGCACCCCAGAGGGAGCAGGAATGTCTTTTATAGCACGCACGCACTACCGGACATGAGATGTGTTACTACAAGCATATTTGAGTTATGCAGATGCAACCCTCTGCGTTCAATGCATAATCCGACCTGAGCGGTGACGAAGCCAATTACTTTCTCTTCACTAACTTCGGAGCACTTTCTGCATTTTTGTTGCAAAGTCTGTGACCGCTCGATTGGATGCAGGCCGTTGTGTTAGAAATATGCTGCGTGGGGTGGTAACAATGGGCTTGTTTCCACCAAACGGGCTCTTTTCCCTGGCTTATACCTTTCTCTTTTGATCTGTTTTTGGAGCACGGCCATCTAAGCGAGCAGCCATGGACTGTCTTGATTATGAAAGGCAGAGGAACGGCAGAACCGGTCTCATATACCCAGACCGTCCCCACTCAAGTCGTTCATAGGGTGTCCCTCATTCCTTACTTGTGGATGCTTAAGGACATTTGGACAAAGCTGTCATTTTCCATTTAGGCTTCTGTTTTTAAACATTGCGGTCTCTTTTTTGAGCAGGGGAAATGTAGTATTTATTTGAAAGAGAAAGAGGCTACCTTTTCTACTTGTACAATTGCACTTCTCTGTCCTACCACAGTGCCACCTAGAGACTCTGTAGCAGAACAGCGGGAAAGGCACTGAAACTGCCCCACATGCGGGTTGCCTGGCCATGTTTGCTTGAGCACTGTGGGGAAATGGGAAACTGGACGGCAGGCAGCTCAAGATGCCAGACCTGTCTGCCTAGAATGGGAGGGGCTGCTGATTTGTCCTTTGCCTCAGGCCAGCACGGCTGCTAATGAGAAGGAGGCCCTGAATTCACATTAAATGCCCATACGTTGGTTTGCACGTATGTTGGAAATCATCATTCTAATTTAAACAGAGATACAATTTCCCAGTAGCAGAGACTGACCGATCCTCTTCCTAGATCCTAAAGGCACTGATGTGATGAGTACCACCCCGATGGATACGAATCGTAGTACCGTGATGTAAGGTGTAGTAATGTGACTCCCTTTCTGCATTGCGTTAACTTTCCTAGGTCCTCATTTCAGGGCATTCGCTCTCGCTCCCTACGGCTCTTTACCTTTCAGACCAACCCAACGTGGACGAAATAGAGAACACCTTCAAATAGAGGACAGTTCTCAGTGGAAGCTGGCATGTGGCCACCCCACCTTGGGCAGCGTAGCCTCTTGGGCTGCCCCTGCTGATGTGTGCATATAATATCTCATTGAATGGGCTTGGCTTTCGGCACGCACACCTTTCGTGTTCCTTGTGGGAATTCTTCCTTCCACACAATGCTGTGGTGCTAGCTGTTCTTTCCAAGTCCCAGGTGCAAAACAGAAGATAAGAAGAGCCCTGGGGGATCAGACTGAAAGCCATCCAGGCTGGGGAAGTTGTCCCTTGCCCACAGCCACAGAGAGGGGAGGGGTTAGTGACGTGCCACTTGTCTCTTTGACAGAGTCTTTGTCATCTGTGTGTGTCACGGGGAGAAGGTGGCAGTGATGGATTACACAGCCATTGTTTGGGATGGAAAAAGAAGCCAAGAACTGTCTTGGCGTAGCATCCAACTGGGCGAAAACCTTTGCACGGGGCTGCTTCCAGACAGCTGGAACTGGCTCACTCCGAGTCCAGCAAAACAAATCTAAAATGGATCTCGGCAATGGTATGAGGGACACAGTGCCAAGGTGTTGATTCCTAATTCAAAACAAGATGCTGGACAGTAAAACAGGTCAGGAGCATCTTGAGGAAGAAAGCTTTTGGCAGAATGCCCCTTCCTCACTGGCATTAGAGAAAGACTTGAAGTGTTGGGTAGTTTCCAAGGAGAGAAAGATGGAGAGTGAAGCAGAGATAGAAAGGCAAGGAGATCACCTGACAATAATGCATCGTCTCTACTCAGAGAAATAAGACTGAGTTCAGCACCAAGACTCAGATGCTCAGGTGCAATTTCGGATGGCAGTCTAGATGAAGGGGTGGAGTACAACCGACAGGCTTTTGGTACACAAATTGCTTCTTAATCCATCTGCCCCCCACTCCATTTTTCAATCAATCAACCCATCAATACATTTATTATGTACACCTCGGGCTGATTCCCCCATGGAGACCCTGAACAGCAATCTGCAGCCTGAAATACAAGGATCAAAGCACATCGCCGCAAGCAAATACATTCAGGAACAGTTCTTAAAAAATCCAAGAAAGGCAGAAATGACTTCCAAATTAAAGCATTGATGCTCATCAGTCAAAATCATTCCATCGAACTCATCAGAAGGACAAATACATGAGCGCCAATCAGAAAGAGTAAAGAACATTCACCAGATTAAGAGCACAGCTTGGTAAATGAATCCGTTTAGGGTGATGCTAAAAACTTGAACAGACTTGTCCTGGCCTGCTGGCAGAACAATGGAGATGGAGCTAGCCAGAGATGTCTGTGGGCTCTCAGTCCACCAAGAAGACTTTTCCTTGTGTCCTCTTTGGTACGAACCACAGTAAGGACCTCTCCAAAGGATATAAAAAATCAGGCACTCTCAGATTGGAGGATGTAGTTTTTCAAACTGCCTGGCTTCAAGCCATCTAGAGCATTATGGATGATTACCAGAACTTTGAATTATGCCCAATACTGTAAAAAAAAAAAGTCTCCCTTTACTTTCACAGTAAAGCAGTCTTTCCCACCTGTCACACTGCCCCATAAGTACCATTGGCCCCATGGAAGTATGGGTCCCTGAGTTGGGACATGGCCACTTTTGAATCATGGGGAGGTCCTGAAGGTTTAGCAGGGCCCTCCCGCGAGTTCATCCTCCAAGGAAAATATGCATCGCCACTCCCAAGGAACAGAAAACAGGCATCTCATGTGGACAAAGAAGGACAACAAGACCGGCACAGATGTCCCCAGGTGGATGAAGAACACGGCTGTCCTTCAGCTGCAATTTCAGAAAGGCCCAGAAAAACGTTTTCCTTTGATTCCTCTGCTTTGCAAGGGCCTTGCCAGACTCTTTCGATGGCACTTAACGAAAAATGGATCGTTAATGCTCATTTTTCTTGAGGCAGCCCCTCTGTTACTGTGAAGGGCTACAATTAGCCACTGGAAATCTCAGCAGACGGGCAGGGCAAAAGAGAAATGCAGAGAAGGGACGGTGCGGACTTGCTGGCCGGGGTCCTTCCTGGCACGGGGAAGCTGCCCTGGGGGCTTTGAAGCTGCTTGGCCTGGAAGTGGTGCAAAGAGGATGTGGCTCTTCGAGATGAAGCAAAGCAGGATTTTAGCAAATCAAAGCAAGAGGATTGATGGTAAGCCGATCCCACGGACGGTCTGCGTGAGGATTATTAATTTTCCAAACTGTATCTTTCCCTCCAAATCAAAACCAAACTACAGCGACAATTTACTTGTATACGCCCAAGCTCTACCTCGGCCACCCCCAACCTGGTGCATGTAGATGTGTCGGACAATGATAAAAGAAACTCCCTGGCCTTGTTGGCTGGGGGGATCATGGGAGTTGTAGTCCATGTCTCAAGTGAACCAGTTTGGAGAAAACTGCCCTCTGCATTTAGTTGGCATTAAGATTGGAGAAGCCTCCTTCTGAGTGTCAAACCGTGAATCTTTTCAGGGCAGAGGTGTGGGGACGGGTGTCATGTCCTCCCGCAAAAACCCTGGAATTGAGGGAATCCTTGGAAGGGAGGCTGGGCAGCGGCAGGAAAAGCCAGCTGGTTTACTTTTCTCTCTGCGATCGGTCGCTGTGAGGGCTGAGCAGGAGCATGGAGACTCGATGTGGACGGCAGATGACATCGAAGTCCCTGCTGATGGAAAAGCACCACTGCAGATTGAGGCTTCCCGGGCTCCTAGGAACACAGCAAAGTGCCTCTGAGCCGCCAGCCTCGGCCTGGTCTTAGACCTCAAAATTAGTAAGCCGAGGAGGCAGCATTCGGACTTACTTGCGCAAGCCGCCCAGTTGCTTAGACACTGGCTGAAGCACAGCATGCAAAATCAGGCAGGAGGACGTTCTGGTCGATGCCCGACACAACCGGAGTGTTTCCTCTAGCTGGCAGCGGCTTTCCTGGGGGTCGGAATAGTTCCCCCTTGCATCCAACCTGGAAGAACTAGAGTTTGTTTAAACTGCGATTAGCTAACAAACCAGGATATCGAAGCTTGATTTGTCAGCAGGGAAGAGTAGTTCGTTCCAAAGCAGACTGGTTTGTCTCTTCTTTGAGCGTGCAAAAAGATGAATCGGGGGAGGTGAGTGAGCCCTCGTTGGCACGGGAAGCAATGGCTTCCACTTGATAGCCACACTGACACATTAGCTCAATGGGATAAAATGCGGCCAGGAATGAAGGCAAAGCTACCCCGGCAATTTTTCTGGCAATTTGCTGAAAAATCAGGGATTGAGACAGTTTTGAAAGAAGCAGGTATGAATTTTCCAGATGACTGCATACCCCCGAGGGGGATTTCAGCTCCACTCCGGTGTAGCATGAAGCAGCTCTGTGAGCTGTCTTGTACGGTTGGACTGCCACCACATCGGATGACATGACTTGGAGGGAAAGCTGCCCAGTCCCTCATTCCCTCCCTCCGAAAACCTGTTCTGACAGTTGAAACAGAAGAGTGTTAAAAAAAAAATGACTGGAAGAGTCACCAAGACAGGCAAAATCAAGTGATTTCTTCAGAATCTATTCAGCATCTTTTGCAGTAGCCTCAAGATGGCTCATAAAAACTATGGGAAATTCAATTAAATATAAAGTATAATTAAATATATATCAAGTGCATTTCATGTAACATTTAAAATATATTAAAGAGGATTAAATGCGTTTGATACGAAGATTAACTGAAAGAGGCAAAATTGATTTTCTTTGTTTAGCAGTCTACATACAAACTCTTTTGTGATAGCCTCAGCGTGGATTATACGTAAAAACAATTCAGCATATAAAAGCGCATTTTTTAAAAAGGCAGTAAAGGACGGCAGAATAAGGGCAGCAAATATTTATTTATTTATTAAAACATTTTATGCCGCCCCATTCGCCGAAGCCAACAAATAAAACCCAGATTAAAGAACAGTTCATAGCACAACCTTGGGCCTTTCTGCTCAGAAGTAACTCCCATTCAGTTCAATGGTCCTTCCCCTCAGCTAAGTGGGCATCACAGCTGCAGAAGCCAAGATCATTCCGAAGTTTTGGGACTTGAACATCTTTCATTGCTGTCTGTCTGTCTGTCTGGGGATTATGGGGTTTGGGGGCCACTGAATTCCGTGGGGGCTGCCCCAGGTGAGCAGGTAAAGGATCCCAGCATGAGAGGCTGGGAGGGAAGGAGGGCCACCCACATCACCCCGAGCTCCTCTGAGAACGTTGGACCATCTCTTGAGGGAATAAAATCATTAGGAAGTCGCAACAGTGGAAGTCCTATAAAGTCATTCCTTCGCTTTGAGGATAAATGTCGTGTGCTTTGGGGAAGGCTGTTTGAAGTTCACTGCTGATGACGCAGAGGGCGTCTGTTGTGTCTTTGTGTTTTTCCACGCTGGAAGATGCTTGCCGGGTGCGTGCGGGGGCCTTTTTGGAATCCCCAGGTGTTCCTGCAGGGAGGCAGCTTGGCGTGACTTCTTGGCATCTGCAGCCTCTGCAAAGCTGCAGCGGAGAAAACTGGGTCACGCTTCGAACATGTCAGCGGCACGCGGCCTCAACTGCCACAAAGAGAGCTCCAGCTGCAATCCGAAACAGGAGATAGGCTTCTCGGTCCTCTGCCTCTCGTGGATCCCCCCATTTACCGCTTTATTGATGCCCAGTTGACTCCAGTGGGCATAATGTAACAGAATCTGCTTCAACCTAATTTTATTATGGTTGTTTTTAATTTTTCAGTGATGCTGCTGATGGATCCTCACCCCTGCAAGTTCCTTACAGAACTGAAAGCATGCAACAGCGCAGCTCTGACATTCCCATGAGGACATTCCCAGACAACCACCTTTTCAAGCAGCAGCTCAAAAGCAAGCACGTTCGAAGGCGAAATAGCTGCAGGAAGGAACAGCCACTCTCCTAACCGCAGGCAGCCTGAACTTGACAAAGGCCTTAAGGGGTCGCTCAAAAGAGGACCCCAGCTGGGCGAACGTGTATCCCCAGGAGGGAGTGCACGGCGGCAGGGGCCGCTACCAAGAAGGCTCCGTCGCTTGCGCCTGCCGGTCGGGCCGCTGCTCAGGGCGGGCCAACACGTCGGACCCCCGCGGCGGCGCATGTTGCGCAGGCCCTTCGGCTCGGAGCGGCTGGAGCAGCCCGGCCGCCACCCACGGGGCTCTGCAGGCCCGCCCGGCCCGCTCCGTCCCGCCGGCGCACTGGAACCCCGGGCCTGGCCAGCACCGGGCCGAGTCCTGCCCGGTGCTGCTGCCGGAGCTGCTGCCGGGGGCATGTGCGCCGCCCCGGGGGAGGCGCGGGAGCCCCTCTGCGCGCACGGACCCCGATCCGTGGGGCGCCGGGGAGCGCAGCGCGGAGGCGCCCGTGCACCCTCGAGAGCGGCTTGCCCGGAGGCGACATCGAGAGTAAACACCCGCCTCCGGAGCAGCGCCGCCGCGTTGCTATGCGGGCCGGCGGCGCGCCGCGTAGAGGCCCGGCGGGCGAGGCGGCGCCGCCTGCAGTCCCCCTCCTCGCCGCCGGGGGCGCTCGCGCGGCCGCTGCCCCGAGCGCGCCTTCCTCCGCCCGCCGGAGCGCCGCGGGGGCGCTCTGGCCTCCGCCTCGGTGGTGGGGCGCGTCGTCATCGGGAAGGGCCGGAAGCGCGGCGGGAGCGAGTGTGGGCGCCGGCGGAGAGCTGAGCGGGGAACGCGGGGCGCGCCGGAGAGGTTGGTGCGGGGCGGCTCCCCGGCCGTGGGGTGGGGTGGGGTGGGGTGGGGAGGGGAGGGGGAGTCCGGCCCTCCTGCCCACCCGCGCGGGCGGAGGCTCGGCCAGCTCGCTAGGCCTCGTTTCCGTGGCAACAGCGCCTCCCTCCGGGGCTCCCCTGCCTGCCCGGCGCCAGGCCTGGGCCCGGCGCAGGAGGCGGCGAGACGCGGGCAAGCGGCGGAGGCGCCCCGCCCCGCCCCGCCCCGCCGGTCGCTTAGCCCTCGCGCTTCCTTCCCCAGCCGATGCGAGCCCCGACCCGGCGCTGCCGCGTCCCGCTTGCGTGAAGAAATGACTACTCAGGTAAGCGCAGGAGTCGTTGCCACTTAGTTTGCTGCTGCTGCAGTTTTTCCTCTTTTCTAACAAGTGGTCGTTTATTTTCCTTTTCAGTACAGTATTCTCTTTAAGCAAGAACAAGGTAAGGAGTTGGAACTACTTAAGTCTGCGTGTTTTATGTGAGTAAATCGCGTGTAAAAGTGTTAGATAGGATTGTAATGCAACTCTGTGAATTCCAGTGTGCATATTTGGAGAGCAAGAGGGGAAACTATGGCCATAGACGGTAACATGTCAGAGCATACATGTGGGTGAAGAAGGGGTGAATTCTTCTTCCTTCACTTGCCATAATTTCCAATCGCACATACATGTACAGCCCGGCACTCTGCATTAATGCAATTTAGACAGACTCTCTTGTGCCCGCTAGCTGAAACACAGGGAAAAATGCCTCCCTCTAGGAATTGTGTGGGGTTTATTTTGGTCTGGGAGACAAACAATGTATGCCTTATGACACCAAGCACACCATGGTGAGCACGTTTTGTTTTAACCCAGGAAGACTCAATTAGCAACAACTGCACCTGTGTTTTTCAGACTGGGTGGAAGCCCCACTGAACTCAATGGGACTTCCTGCTGGGTATGCCTGTATGGGATGATACTGCCAATTTACTTCTTTTCTTTCTCAGCCCATGATGATGCCATCTGGTCAGTTGCTTGGGGGAAAAATAGAAATGATGGCTCAGAGACCGTAATCTCAGGATCTCTGGATGACTTGGTGAAAGTCTGGAAATGGTATGTTCCTTGGGGAGAAAAATATAATTTATTTTGGTTAGCTTGAATTCTGCACTTTCCAGAAATGCAGAATAAACTTGTATCAGTTTGTTTGGCCCCACAGCTAGTAGTTGATCCTCTTTTAAAAAGTTATGATATGTTTTGGTTTATTGTATGAGTATACTGTATAAACATAACTCTGATATAGCTAATCGCTTGGTTTTAACCCAAGCAGCCGTTGCAGATGTTCATTTCCGTGGCTTAGTTGGTGACTTGTGGTTTTAAAGGCAGTCCTGATGACAATTATATGCTTAGTTTTCGACATCCCTATTACTTCTATCTTACACTGAGTGAGGGGATCATACCCATTTCTCCTGGGTCTCAGACAGAGTTCTTTTCTAGCCTTACCTGGATATTCTAGGGCCTGAACCCGAGGTCTTAACCGCTGAGTAAAGGCCCTTCCCACTGTCCTTTGTGGGATGTGCTGGTGTGTAATTATCTCAGCTGTTTTTGCTGCAACTTTTCATGTAGGAGAGGGCAAAATCCAGAGCTGGAGAAAGACAGGAAACTGAATTTCTGTGTGATAGGTATCGCAGGTGGAGGATGCTTCTTAATATTAATATATTATCCTTTTACTTTTCAAAGGAATGAGGAAAAGCTAGACCTCAAGTGGACTTTAGAAGGTCATCAGCTGGGTGTGGTGTCTGTGGATATTAGTCACACTGGTACTGTTGCAGCATCCAGTTCTTTAGATGCTCATATACGAATCTGGGACTTAGACACAGGCAAACAGATCAAGTCAATAGATGCAGGGCCAGGTAAAATCTTAAATTTCTCTGTTTATTATGCTGCCTTTATTTTTGGAATGTGGGGCTTCATCAGTAGACTAACTGAATACAACTCTATGACTTCAGTGTTATTCCACTAAGAGTTTAATTCATGAGATGAATTAAAACTTAGATGATCAAGTCTGAACGAGGACTCTGAAAAAGTAAGCTGTGTCTGAATGTGAATAACTTATGGACATTTTGTTGCTCTGGATAGGATATATGTTCAAGTCTTCATTTGCTATCTTGCACAGTTCCCATGCGTTACTATTGCACTGTATGAATAAGTGAATGTATATTGGTATCTCACATTTTTATCATCTTTCCTGTCACACAGTTGATGCCTGGTCACTGGCTTTTTCACCAGATTCTCAGTATGTTGCAACAGGAAGTCACATAGGGAAAGTCAACATTTTTGGTGTTGAGACTGGCAAAAAAGAGTATTCTCTGGACACTAGAGGCAAATTCATCCTGAGTATTGCATATGTAAGTCTCCTGTATTTAATACATGCCTGGTGCAGTCTCTTCCAGCACTGCCACCAGCCACTCTGCCCTGAATTGTAACAACTGCTTGCTTGTTCGTTGGGTTTTTGCATGCGCACCAAGGGAAACATTGGCCAGGCCTGAGACTTCCACTCCGCTGCGGCATGAGTGGAGGAAGTAAACGGCAGGGAGGTCAGGAGGCTTTCAGATACAGTGAAGTTCAAAGTAAATGTTTTCATGGGATTTATGGGCATTTCCATCAGTGGATTTGCTTCTCTCCTAGCAGGGATGGGCAGCTTGTAGCCCTCCAGACATTTTGGCCAACAAATCCCGTTGGCCCTAGCCAGCAGCATTCGCTGGTGAGGGATTATGGGAGTTGTGGGTCAAAACACCTGGAAGGTCCTTGGTTGCCCACCTGTGCAGTAAAGCCATGCAGGATGCAAGGACAGCCGGCTTTCTCCTCTTCCCAGAAGGAAGCCTGCTGATGCACAAAGACCTTAGCTATAATTAAAAGTTTTCTGGATTCTCCCCTGCCATCATAAGAACACAGGAAAAGTCATGCTGGATCCCACCCGAGGGCCATCCAGGCCAGCCGTCTGTTCACACCGTGGCAAACCAGAGGCCCACAGGCTCCTTTAAGCAGGATGGGTGCCAGAGTCCTACCTACCCAAGCTCCCCAGCAACTGGTGTGTGCAGGCACACCACCCCGGTAATGGAGGCAGCCCACAGGCCAGAGGTCTGGAGCTGCCTTCTTCATGCAGAGGCCTCTTTGCCACAGCGTGTACTTTGGCATGTGCTGGAAGAGAGCGATTTTAAGGGCCTGTTTGTGCTGTTTGCAGAGCCCAGATGGAAAGTATCTAGCCAGCGGAGCTATAGATGGCATTATCAACATTTTTGACATTGCGACGGGAAAACTTCTCCACACGTTGGAAGGTAATACGGCGCAGAGGGTTTGTGATATGTTGTGGCCTGTCTCCACTCTGTCTGCTCGCCTGGCCCTCAGCTCCCTCAGGTGGAAGAGAGCGAGGCGAGTCTTGCTCATCCACACAAGCAAAACAGTTCCGGAGCAAAGCGGCCAAACAGGTTGGCGGAGGTATGGGGCGATAGAAACGTGATTATATTGTGGAAGTCGAGGTTAACAGTGATCTCTTAATTTTCAGGCCATGCCATGCCTATCCGGTCCTTGACATTTTCCCCGGACTCCCAGCTGCTTGTCACGGCTTCTGATGATGGCTATATCAAGATCTATGACGTGTGAGTCCAAATCTTTTCTCTGTAAAACGAAAAAGAGAACATGATCTCTGACTGCAGTCAGGCATTTTTCTAAACCGGCCCTGTTCTTGAATTCCACAGACAGCATGCAAACCTGGCCGGCACCCTCAGCGGCCATGCGTCTTGGGTGTTAAACGTAGCATTTTGCCCCGACGACACCCATTTCGTTTCCAGGTGTGTAGAATGTTAACATTCTCTGGTTTTGTTCATATAACATTTTTAGCCCATCTTCTCCGAGGTATATTGATTATTCTCTTCAATGCCACCCCCAGCATTGACTCCCATAACTCCCCTGTAAGTTACGTTGGCTACTGATGGCCCGGTGTGAAATTGGCACTTCTGATTTTTATCTGACCGTTACGTTATACTGGTTGATGTATTACCGTATTATTATTGGAATGAGTATCGGGGAAAGGAAGGAAGGCAGTTTATAAATCAAGCTTTGTGGAATAACCGTGTATGACTGCCAGACTTTAAACTTTGTATATTTTAAGTGGCTTTAGCAGGTGGACATTAGTCTTGGCCTGAGTCTGAGTATTTCGGTATATGACAGAAGTTCCTGTGTTAAACTATACGTATTTTTTGCGTATGCTCTTTCTTCATGTTTGCCTTGCTTTACCGAAAATTTTCCCTGGCGATCTTTGTTTAATGCCCATGCAGCTCAGCATTGTAGAGGTCTGCAAATTTAGTCTGCACAGTTTCTTTGTAAAAGGTTTGTGTTGCGGGGAGAAGGGGGGAAATCGTGCCGTTTGTGCCATGGTTTAACATGGTTTAATCATGGTTAGTGATAACACACAAAGCAGGTCTGTCTGGGTGAGGTCCTGTGGGAACTGAATGCAGGTGCACAAACCATGAATTGTGACAGGATAGTCAGACCACCAAGGGGCATAACCTGTTCGTTTCATTTTCTCAAGTGGGGGCGGCTGCGTTCCAGTCGGTCATTTGCTGTTTACCCTGCCCGAGTTAGGGGGCCACTTGCAGAAGCCACTGGTTTTTTTTTCGCATAGACTGCTTTATATTGCTGTATCCTTGGCATTCTCAGGAATGGAACAAAAATAGTAATACTGTTTGAACATGTTCTCCAGTTCATCAGACAAAACTGTGAAAGTTTGGGATGTGCCTTCGAGGACTTGTGCTCACACCTTCTTTGATCATCAAGACCAGGTAGGGTGAGGATTGTGAGGCTGTTTTTCCAGCGCACACCTCTCTTCCTGTTCTTCTAATTTTTATCTTGGGGTTTTTCTTGTTTTCCGCAGGTCTGGGGTGTGCAATACAATGGAAATGGGTCAAAAATTGTCTCAGTAGGTGATGACCAAGAAATCCATATTTATGACTGTCCCATTTAAATGCTTCTCCTTCAGCGTGCTTTGCTTTGGAAGGCTATGCGCGTAGCTTGTCACGAAAGGTTTCTACACTTTGATATTAGTTTTGTGTCAGGAGGTCTTCAGGCTTTGACAAAACAGAATCATCGAATGGTACCTTCGTTTATATATATTCTGCCATTTTATGTTTCTAGATGTGTGTTTTAAAATGGAATAAATTACTTTGGCAGTAGAGTACCTTTCCCTTGAGTGATGTCGGGGGAATGCTGGCAAATGACTACCAAGAAGGAAGGTGTCTGTGGGGAAGCTGTGAGATTTGTCAAGATACAGTCCATGTTAAGCTGCCCCCTGAAAGGCGGCTAAGGAACATTGAAATGGGAAAGCTTAGAGGTGACGGGTCACGCTTGGAAGTCTTCAGGGCAACTTGCAATGGGGAAAGGCCGTGTTGTGCTCAGTTGACACCCAGTTCATGCGTTTCCAACCCCCTGGGGCCATTTTGCAGTCCCCATCATTCTTCATAAGCCTGTATATAAATGGTGAGAGTTGCACCCTTAGGTATTGGCCTTAATATTCATAAAGATATAAGAAAAGGGCTAGCCCCCACTTTCTCCCAAGCATGTCCATTTGGATAATGGGAGAAGCTCCAGGATTTTTCCGTCCCTCCCTCCCTCCGAAGCATTGAAAGGGAGTACGGCGCACCACTGTTCTGTAGCGTGGGTGACAAAGCCCTTTGCAAGGATTCTGGCGCAACTAGTACAATAGCATTAGATACTCCTGCAGTTCCCCATACCTGCCAAAAATTAAGGAAACATATGAGGGATCTTAGAAAGTTTCCACACTTTTATATTTTATAAATATATTGTATATATCTTTTGCTGATGGCAGTAAAAGGTCGGTGCAATGCTGGGTAAAAGGCATCGCAAAGGAAGGAGACTATGCAGAAAAGTTGTGTAATTTGTTTTTGAAATTCTTAATAGAGTTGAAAAAGTGCAGGGACTTTTTGAAGATTCCTTGTAATTCTGCCAGGACTTGTAACTGGCAGAGACAGCTAGGCGTAGCCTGAGACATTCAAACCTTCCCTACCACCTTGAGCTATTAGAGGGATGGTTTAAGCTGCTATCTAGGCACTGCAACATTCTTCTGAAACATCAGCTTGCTATTTGAGAGTATTTTCCCAACAAAATTTAAACAGGTGTGGGAAAAAGTCAGAATCTTCCTTTTTTCCCCCCCTTCATTCTTGTTCTTAAAGGTGAGCTACATGTAATTTTTAGATCTTGACAGTTTGGCTTTTCAGAAGCAGGATTGCCCTACACAAGCCAAAGCTTATGCAATTAATTCCCAAATACACGTTCCTCGCTTTACTGTTCAACAGCCCCTTTGAGTCAATACGAAGACCTTGATTTAAAACATCATGTTCCCCACTTCATTCTAGGATTAAATAACTAAATAAAATTTCAGACTTATTTTAACTAGAAAAGCTTCACACTACACAGAATGGTCCTTACTTTATTCGAAGAAACACCTCTTTACATAGTATGAGAAGCTTAGAGAACACCTCATTAAGCTGAAATGGTACTGCTGTTTCATGTAATGAGGGCTAGAAAGTCATTCTCTACTTTCTTCAAAGTTGTGTCTCAAAAGTAACTGAACGTGTGTTGTCACTTCAGCGACAGCACACTTGAGTTAAGGTACAGCGATCTAAGTTTACATAAATAGATACATATGAAGTAGTTACAAAACTGAAAATACAGCAACTCAGTGTGCTCAACATGGCAAGTGGCTTTAAACGCTTTGCAGATAATTCTTGAAGTTGTCATAGTGCGAGTCCATTGCAACTGAGAGATCAAGATGTCTGGCATTGCACACCAGTTCTGGGCCCTTCGTCGTCCTCTTCATAGGCCTCCCCTTGATTACGGTAAGATCGCTCTCGTGGATCGAACTCAACTAGGTCGACTTGATCCATGTCTTCCGTGACGGTGACTTGTTGCCGTGGTGGAAGCAGAGCTTCTAGGAGAGGGAGCTGGTCCTTGGGCAGCCAGTGGTGCTCTGGGAATGCAACCTGGGAGAGCAAGGCACAAACTCAGGCAAGCTCACATCTGAAACGCAGCTGAATGTTGCGTCTATCACACTTGTTTTCTCTCCGCTTTCACAAGGGTTTAATTTACATGAAGAGTAAGGGGCTGACAGGCGCAGGAGCCAAACACAGCATTCACACGCAAGAGTATCTGGCTTTCTTGTACAGTTTTGTGCCTTAGCCACATTCCTCCAAGCTGACACACAGAGTCTTCCTTCCAGTAGGATGGCCTGCCGCACAGAACTGCAGAGGACAACCTGTGGCCCGCCCAAGCGTTTCTGCCTGCAGCTCTCGCCATCTGTCACCACTGGCCGTGGCGAATGGGAGATAAAGGCCAAAATCTAGACCGCCTCAGGTTGCCATACAATAAATACTTTCTGCCACACACACAGTATGACAGCACATTCTATGCAGAGGCATCAGGTGAAACCAATGACAAGCCAATCTAAAAGCATCTTGGTATCCCTTATGAATCTGAAAGAAAAAGCTGAACTTGCTTAGCACTCTAAACAGTCAAGTGTACCAGGCAAACGGGCCTGGGGAAGGCCACATTCCTTCGTGTGGGTTGTCAGCACAAAACGCAGTAACACCACCTGGTCCCACAACTGCAAGATGCTTGGGCAGGACTCTGAAGAGCATTGATGCACATCAGGCACTCCTTGCAGGCGTAAGCTGTCGGCGTAACCGGCTTACTTACCAAGAACTGTATGATTAAGGACCCTTTTTCCAGTGGAGATCTATAGACTGGCATTCCTTCATTCAAGACACACTTGATGTCTCCATGCTTTAGCACTTCACCTGTTTGAAAAGGGATTGCACACACTTTGAGGGTGCTTCATGGCAACTTAACCCCCTTTCCTGCCGATTCCCAGCAACTCCTATTTGACGGCAAGTGACGCCTGAGGTCCCTAGCTAGCGTAAAGTAGTATAAGAACCACTGTTATGCTTTCTCTACCAGGAATGCCTAATCCCTTTTTAAAGCCATCTAAGCCAGTGACTTTTGGTAGCAAATCCCATAGCCTCTGCTGTTGTTTGTCTTCCCTAAATCTCTTGCTACATAAGAGATCTGAAAGATCCCAAGTTATAATATTATGCAAGGAAAATGCTTTTTTTTATTCACAATGCATGCTTTTATAAATGTCTATCATTTAAAAATTAATTCCTATTCTCTGCTCCCTGTTCTTGAGCTAGTTACTAAAACTGGTTTCCTGACTTTTGATACCCATTCGAAGCCAAAAGAGATGGCACAGTATCTTTTGCTCATCAAAATTCACCACAAGCATTCCATCAAACTTACTTCAGAGGCTGGCTCACAGCCACTGTAATGTTTCAGCGTTAGACTGGTAAACAAATGCATGATGAACTAACCCATTTCCCCACCATATTCATTCCATTTCTTCTGCCACTGTAATGGCAAACAGTGCTAAACCTACCTGTTTTTGAAGTTATTACAAGGACTCTGTCGTCCAATGTATCAATGGTCTTTTTGAACCCACATAATGCCTCTGTCAGCTGAATTTTCATTTTCATAATTAAGTCATGGCCTCTTCTTTGAAACACTGGGTGGTCCTTCTGATCCAGCACAATAATGACATCTCCAGGTTCTAAGTCAGGTTCTTGGTCACCTTCTCCATGAAACACTAATTTCTGACCATCTTTCATGCCTATGAAGACAGTAAGTTATAGGACCAAATAGATCAGGCAAAATTGAGAGAGTATCTTGCAATTATTGCACCCCATGAGCCACACACTGTATTGTACACAAAACTCTTGAAGTTACTATTGGTGCCAAAACCTGGTCAAAGGCAACTAATTAATACTCATAAATTGCAAGGGACAAACACCAATCAAAAGACATCTTGTAACTCTGAGCCTAGGATATTTAGTGGGGATGGTTCCAAAATCCTCGGCCAAAATCTTTTCCCTGCTTTTGCTTTTCTAAATTTTCTAGTGCTGTTGCCAAGTTGATGCATTAAGAGTACTCCCCTGAATTTTCTGAATTAAGTATAGAGTGCACCTTACTGTTGCTTCAAGGATAGTTACAAACTAACTGGAAGTTGTAGCCAACTGGGCACGTTTTAGCCTCGGAATTCATTTTAGAAGTTCTCTAGATCATCACAGGTCAGGACATCCTGTGTCAAACCAAAATCCAGATCTGGACAAACCTGGAAGCTTTATTTCACATGTCTTTACTGTAGAGTGGCTAAGTGCTCTGAATAGCCAACAGCCAAATAAAAATGGTATGTAGTTAAGCAGAAGAACAATTAGCAGCCTTGGAGGATCATTGGAAAAACTTTTAAGTGTCTTGTGGCAATGAAGACCTGCCAGGAGCATCGTCTGGGGAAAGACAATTCCCCCACAGCCTGAGGATTGTAAGCAAGCTGGCTGGAATTCTTACCTTTGTCGATGTGGATTTCTATGATCTTCTTCTCTCGAATCACCTTATTGCCACTGCAAGTGGGACACCTGTCCTTGGGATTGATCCGTTCACCCTGGCCTTTACATTCTGGACAGACAGTCTGAATCTGCTGCACCATGCCAGGCCCAATCTGTTGGACAAGCACCTGAACTCCTCGTCCTTTGCATGAGGGGCACTTTTCCACAGCCCCTTTCTTTCCACCATAGCCTTGGAAGGAAGCACATAGAGAAGCACATATGTCAATTCATAATGCTTGCTGTTGGTGGACAGTAGCTCACCAAGCGCCGATTACTAATCCCAACGTCAGTCCGTGTGTGGCTGCCACCTCAGAATGCAGCATGTGATGAGCATTCTGATCCGTCAATCAGGGGCCAAACTTTACTGTTTGTCAGGTTGTGAGTTTGGGAAAGACCAAGAGCAGGATCTTCGCTTAAACCCTCTCAGGTACCAACTCATTCACTCCAGGATTTGTAAAGAGACAGAAATAATCTTTTAACTTTGCTTTTCATGTGCCTGGAGTGGGCGATTAGTGGGAAACCTCTCATGAGAGGACTGTGAGGTAAAAATATTACCAATTCACTGTTGAAATACTTCACTGATTTCAAGAATAAACAAGGATCATGAACTACTTCCAGGATGGATTTATAATAAATTGTTTATGTTAATAACTTTTAAAGCTGGCTCTTGGCTATTGTATTTTATGCAAAGCTCTCAGAACGAGAACAACATCTTTAACCAGGTCAGTCATAGGACACCACAACCTCTGGTACACAATGCAGTATCAGGTAACACAGATGGAATCGAATGTAGCACGGTGCACAGTTGTGCCTTTTGCCTGAGGTCAGTTTAAGAATGGGTCCGTGAGCAGCGCGAATGCTTCCTGATGAGTCACACCAACAAAATTAATCTGCTTGACTAATGTATTAAAAGACAGCTGGTACCTTAAAATACCCTTGCATAAAATGCTCAGCATTTTCACTAGAGGTGGCAGAAGTGGGCCACAGAAGACTTTAACACTACCCAGCTCTTACGGTCGAGTCCTGCTCAGGATCAAATTACCTTTGCACTTGTCACAAATCACATTCTTCTGGAGGGCCAGCTTCCTTGTGGCTCCGTTGTACAGGTCTTCGAGGGTTACGCTCAACTGATGGACCACATTTTTACCTTAATAAAAAGGAAGATGCTTAATACAAGACTGCAGCTTCCAAGTGCCATTAGAAGTTTTTAATTCTACCTACTTTTATACCAAACAAGCCACACTCCATCCTGGATTAGTGTGTGATTGTTTTTCAGAGAAAACAGCTTCTGAAATGCAACTCTTTAGTTTCTTTAATATGGATAATTTTCCAGCTACCAATCTTACAATGTCAGACCCAGAGGAAATGACAAACTTGGGACATATTTCATTTTATTCTGTAATGATTTCCTGAGCAGAGCAGCGTGGCACGGCAATTAGAAATGCAGAAAGCTCTGTGTCAGAGCACTAGTCCCCTTAGTCCAGCATGGTCAAGCCCAGCTCTTGCTCACCAGGGGGCAGCAACTTGCTTATAGTGGAGTGAGGCTATTTTTGAGACCTGATTATAGCCCCCTTCTTGTGTAAACCAGTTAATACACAAATCAGATTTATTAGCCTAAGGTTAAGCTATGGGCTAGAATGGGTTAGCACCCTGAATAACTTATTCTGTATCCATTCACATGGTGAGCCCCAATATCCTGTACAATACAGAAATTAAAAGGATCTCCAAGACCAGCCAGTTTTCAAATTCATATTTAGTGTCTAGAGTTCAAAAACAATTCTAATCTAACTAGAAAACACTTTACACCCCCTTCAAAAAAACAAACACCCAACCCCTCCCCCCCAGCAACTCTCAAAGTAAGATATCAGATTTGAATGAAACTGGAGTACTATTTAATATAGTGGCTTTTTATGGAATTTTACATGTTGCAAGATGCCAGGAGTGTACCACAATTCAGGATATACACATTCAAATAAACATTGTTAATTTGTTATCTGCCCTCATTGTTTATTTTTGGCTCCCAATCTGACTTCTGAATCTTAGCATTAGTGAAGAGTCCCACTATGTAATTGTTTTGTGACACTGTTGCCATACTAATCCCACAATGGAAGGGGTACATGCAACACAACGGAAATGAGGGCCAAGAAAGAGGTCATGCAGTAAGCAGAGTTCAATCCACACTAGATTGAAGTCTTTCATTTCAGCTTCTACAGGTGACTAGAAACTTCATGCTTTGAACACTGCATTATACCACTCCACATTCTGAGCTCAAACACTAGAATTAATTGCTGCGACATTTTAAAAAAGACACGTGCCTACCTCTTCTCTCTCTATTCATTCGGCCTCCACCACCAAAGAACATGTCAAAGATGTCCATGGGTGAAGAGAAACTGCCGCCACTTAAGCCTCCTTCTTTAATAGCTTGCTCCCCACCCTGGTCATAGAGGTCCCTTTTCTTGGGGTCTGACAGAACTTCATAAGCCTGGGATATGAGCTTAAACTAAGAAAAGAAAGAGACCCTCTAAATAACTTTCTAGCAAGTAATAATTAAGTTTCAAATAAGCAGCTACAAAACCTTTTGAACCTGAGTTAAGAAACCCATGTGTGCAGGACTACAACAAAACAAACAGTATCTTTCTCTCAGCAGAATTCATTTTGTTTTGCCTTTTGCAGAATAGTATCTGTGACCAGCAACATAAAATATGTGTCCATGTAAGGGCCCTTTTCACACAGGCCAACCCACCAAGGGTGCCTTACATGGGATTACCTTCAAATGCAAGGAGTTTCCTTTTCTGTTTGCTTGTGGGAGACAAAATAAAGGTGCTTGCTCAGTATTTCACACTGAATGTGGAAAATTTAGCTGGCTCTTTGTGGGTCTCGGTTTCTTTGGAATAGAACTGATTGTCTTGTCCCCTGACAGCTCTTGCCAACTTGACAGCCGAGTGGGAACCACAAAGGACCTGGCATTTTCCCTTTCTGGGTAACCACTTTCTGGTGATTTTAAGGAGATGGAATCTAGGACTGGACTAACAAAATATCAAGCATTAGGATTGGCAAGTGGGAGAGTCATCTATCTTGCAGGGAAATCTTGGAGGTGCCATGTTCATGCATGCGTATGCCATGTGGACACACACTCTGTCGTAGCAAAAGCAGTCAAAACACATTTCTTAGCTAAGTGTTGAGACATTTTGGAAGACTGGGCCCCTAATGCAACAGTATTTGAAGACAGCGTTTTATTTCTACCCACGAGAGCAGCCACTTGGGAAAAAATACACAGGCATGGTGGCGAGAGCTAATCCTGCCTCCTGCATCTGCTGATTTGAATGTCCAGGGCAATTTTTCTCTCTACCCCCAATAATGTAACACATCACATTTATAAAACAAACCCAGAAACTGAACTTTGTAACTGCATTAGAAGCACATTTTTTTTTAACATGTCATTTCTTGCAGAAACAAGGGATTTCATTCTACAACTGACAGACCATAAAAGCCTTATTTTCTCTCCTAGTTTTCTAGAGAATTGATATGCAGAATAGAACAATACTGCTTTTTAGCCTATGTGATTTTAGAACCGTGATCTGTTCATGTTTAAACTTCCAATTGCTTTTCCAGCCCATAATCTTAAATACCCAAGTACTAAGCAGACTTGGTGAAACTGGCCAGTGCTTTTAGATCTTCTGTCATTCATAGCATCTCCTCTAGAGCTGGGCTCCTACAGCTGATGTGCAACATGACTAGAGACCCCCAGAACACAGTACACCAAACAGACTAGCGAAAATACCCTACTGATTCCAATTAGGCAAACAACTAACCTTCAAGTACATGATGTACCGCACTAAAAATTTGCAATTGGCCTAATACGTTTAAGACGAAAACCGATTTTTAATATATGATCCACTGAAGACTCCTCAGGCCAACCTGTGGGTAATGCAACCTGTGGGTTGTTAGAATAACCAGCAAAGTAAAGTATATGTGAAAATCTAAGGAACTGGTTGTGGTCCTGAAAATGGGCATTTCCCTTTCCAGAACCAAAGCTGGCATTATTTGCATGTTTCTTTTTTAGGCCCAGCTTTACTCTCAAGTTTGATTTGGTGTGTTTTTACCGTGCTTATCTGTATCTACACACATTCCTTTAAAACATTCTTTTTGATCCAGTTCCCTCAGAACCTTTGGGCCTGCCTATTTTAAGCTCTCCATTAACTAATTTACCTTAACTCATGTAAGGATATCACACAATATTCTGTTAATTTTGACACCTTGCCTAGTATGAACAAATCCAAATGCGACCTCATTTTTGGTGTGTATAATTTGAGTCTCAGAAATTAAGCACACAAAGAAACTCATGTACGGAAGTGTACACCGCCCCACACCTAATTTTCCTAAAGGAGCAGCACAGGTTACTTCAGTAATATTTGAGGGAAGAGGCAGAGAAAATGAACCGTTCAAAGGGTGCTCACTAAACATCTGGAATCACTAATTTTGCAAAAGCAATAAAAATTCAACTACCTGCACTGTGTAATAATATATGGACCACAGAGGTGTTGCAATAACCGAGGATTAAAAAAAGACTCAAAACTATGACATTCCCCTGGGTGAAGTGGAGCAGGGGATCGGCATTAAAACTGAATGCAATCAGGGCCTGACCTTCTTGATAACTGAATCCGGAGCTACTGCTGTAGATGGGGCCATCTGTTTCGCCATACCACAGCTCTGCCTTCTGCCTTTGTCCACAGATCTGGGCATGTTAAATTCACCCTTCTCCGGTTTGCAACACTGGAGCAGGAGCACACGCGGGCACGATGCTCTTGCCAGTGCACACACACAACCACGTCTTCTGGGCTTGCGGCGGGCCCGGGCCCTTGGACTGCCACAGCTCTCAGCCGGCACATCCTTTCCATGCCGGCTGAGGCCCCGAAAGCAGAAGATTGTCTTTGGGGCAGGTGCTGGGGCTAGGGCTACGCCTCATGAAAGGAGGAAAAACACTAGGGTGGCCAAAAATGGCTCTCTGAATCTTTGAGGGCGAAGGGAGTGGAGGAGGCATTGGATGCCTGTGACCTTTCAGGTTCGGGAGCGTAAAAGCAGCCACTTAAGGTGTGCTCAAACCGAGTCAAATTAAGTCTTTCTGCCTGTGTCATTAGTACAGCCAAGACAAATGACAAAACCACTTTCTAAAATACCATGGATGGACCAACTATTCTATAAATGTAGCACGAGAAATATCTGTCCTTAATCAGTGTTAAAATGAAACTATCACAGGTTTTACTGCACTTAAAATTGAAGGCATTCATTCAGATGTGAACTAATGTTGGAAATGCAGTTTTTGTTAACGGAAGTTGCGCTTTGGACTTTTACTTCAGCATCTCAAACAGAACGCCTGCCTCCTAAATTATAAAAAGAAAAGCCAGATTCGTGCATAACTTTGAATTCAGAACTTTACAGGTTTCATTTTGGTGAAGCACAAACACTGTGACTTTTATATTTACATCTCAAAATTTATGTACTGCTTTTCTATTAATCCCTTTATAGCTAGTTGGCCTCATGGGTATGCCAAAGCAGGAGAGACCTCGGTATCAGTTAAGCTTCACAAAATCATTCTCCCTTCTAAAACGAAGTGGATAATCTATTGCTCATTTTATACTACTCACTAGACACAAACCTATAATATTCATTGGTTACACCTGCCTGACACCAAGCTAACTTTTCAAAAAGGCGTTGGTGACTGATGAAAGCTGTGGGTGTAGCAAGAACATTAATTGCTCATTCCCCAGGTTTGGGATGATGCAGCTCTACAAAATGCTGTTCTTCCTTACGCATTGGCCTGTGCTGGAAAGTAACCAAACTCACACAAACTACACCTGCCGTTATAGCAATGCCGCTGCAACTTACACTTTGGAAAACTTCTAACTCGGAGGCTGACTTTGGGCATCTGTACAGTCAAAGATATAACAAAAGATGAGTATGTATATTAAGCTACAAGTGCTTAGGGTTGTGTGTCTGATTCACACCTAGACTGGTTTGTCTGATAAATGCCATTGTGGACATACACTTGAAAGAACACATGGTTTGGGGGACAGTGTACTGCTCAACTTCCAGAAGTGTACAGTGACAGAAGGCTTGCACAACTGGCCAGCAGTGGCTCTTTGCTGGTCCCACTCTGACCCACAGTACCCTCCTCACATGCAGTTGTCCCCCCGGACAGCCACCCCCATCTCAGCCCATACCCGTTCGCCCTCGCTGGGGTTCTTGTCAGGGTGGTACTTCAGAGCCAACTTGCGGTAGGCACGTTTGATTTCATCAGAGGAAGCTGTGGGCTTCACCCCCAGGGTGTCGTAATAGGCCGTTTCCTTCACCATGGTGGCCTGAAAGGATAAGAAGAGCAATAAAGCAAAATGGATCGGAGGATAACACCAACCTTTTTCTTCATCATACTTTGGGGGTCAGACTAGATGGCCCAGGAGACCCCTTCTGACTTGCTCTGTTTCTATGTTTCTCCTTCCACCCCCTTCAGCAACTAAAGAACTTACCCTCTCATGCTGGAAGTTTCCTACCAAATATATACTGAAATTAAGTTTCGCATACTAAAATCCCCAAGGTTGCAACATTCAGCCAACCAAACCTTTTCATGGAAGACATAACCTCCAATGTCAGATAATTTCTAAAATTATTTTGAATAAAATAATTGTAAAAACTGCAGAGGAGATGAGGCATCCCCTTCATCTCTCTCACATACGCCTCCAGCACGGTGCTTTCCTGATGCCTACTTCCATTATCTAAATATAAAACTTTTTTCTCTCCTTCCAAATTACTGCTTTATTCCAGTTATGCAAGTGCAGGAAGTTTTAGTCAATCAAGAAACAGCCCTGAATGATTTTAAATTCAAGCATTTCTTTTACTGAGTGCACCTCATGACACAGAGCAGGCATAAAAAGTGACCTGGACAGCTCTCATCACGTCAGGTGAACAATTTGTTCACCTTCTCAGGTAGCAGCCGCGCTCAACTGAACTTGATCAGCACCCAGAGAGATGATGGAGATGTGAGAAGGCAGAGGTGCTCGAATGGTCTTTGCTTCCAATGCAATTAGCATCTATAATCTATATATTATTACTATTATGCAGGGCAAAAATGTTTCTATTGCTACCTTTTTCTGTGAAAATCTTTCCACGTTCACAAACATTTCGGTCCCTTCATATCTGCCCCTTCTTAAAATCTAAATGAGCTAAGAAAGGCACATGCTAATTAAACTGACATGTACAATGAGCAAATAAACACCTTAAACGTGTTTAAGACGTTGCTTAATGAAACGAAGGATCATCTTTCCTTATGTGAATTACCTGTTTGTTGAGTCAAGTATTGAAGGGCACAGTCCTGTACACATTGCAACAGAATAAAGGCCTATAATTCCCAGCTAGTCATACTGGGTCATATGCCCTTTTCAGTCTAACCAGTTTCAGGACTGCACCTTCCAGTGGCTGGATGGACCAGCGATGGATGAAAGTCACCTACGCTCCAGGCCTCAGCCTGCCCTGGAACCAGCCTTAAACAAGCTAGTCAAAGGCTCGCTTGGTACCTTGGACATGACCTTGCAAGCTAAAAACTGCAAAGGAACAAATGGAAGACTTTGAAATAGACCCATCCATCTCAGCCTATGGACCAAACAGTTAATGGACCTTGTGGCCGCCAAGTTAACCAATGCAGCGACCCAACCTGGACTGTGCTTCTTTCAAGCCCCTGCTTCCCACCGGGATCCCAGGCAAGGCGTCAGGAGGTGCAGGGAAGGACCTGTTACAGCTCGGCTCTTCCCACCCCGCAGATCTGGGCGGCCCGGCTCCGGATGGGGGGCAGGAGCGCTGCCAGGATACGCGGACGCACCGCGTGCTGACAGGTCCGCTCTCCACGCCGCGCGATGCCCGCCTGTACCTGTTCTCCGAGGTGGCGCTTGCGGCCGCGCACCTTTCCGGCCCACCTTTCAAGAGCTGCCTTGAACTGCCCCCGGTGCTCTCAACACTGTCAAGCAACTCGCTAACCGAGGTTTCCCTCTTCGGAAGGAGACGCCCCTCCTGATGGGCACTTGTGCCGCTAAGGTCACCTACGACACGGAACTGAGCTCGCGGCCCCATTCACACGTGTCCCATGAGCCGCTCGCTGATGGCTGCGAGCAGCCGCGATTTCCTGCCCGACAAGGGATCGACCTCGCCGCTTTACCCAGCGCCGGGCGGGACGTGCGCCCCCGCGGCCACCATCCTGCCGCCCCGCGCGGAGGACGCGGGAGGCGGATCGGCGCCCCGCGGCTGGCCGGGGACGCTTCCTCCGAGGCGGCCGCCGCCTCGCCGCACTTGCCCTGCTGGCGCGCGTGCCTCCCGCCCGCTCACCTGCGGGCCCGGCGGCGCCGGCGACTCTGCCGAGGGGCTTTCGGCGGCAGCGCGCCCTCACTAGCGAGGGCGGCCCGCTCGCGCCCCGGGAACCCTGCTGCCCAGCCGGCTGCGACGCGCCAACGGAAGCGCCTCGGCCGCGAGCGGAGACGCGCCTCTGCCTCTGCCACCCGCCCGCTCGCTCGCCCGCTCGCTTTAGCGCGCCGCCCACCCGCGCGGCGCCTTTTATAGCGGCCGCCGCGAACGTTCTGGAACGCCGCCGCGAACGTTCTGGACCGCCACCGCCGTGACGTCACGGCGGCTCCGCACCCGGGCCGGCCGGCGACGGGGACGGCGTGGTGGCGCGGCCAATGGGCGCGCGCGACGGGAGGCGAAGGCGGGGCTGGGGAGGCTCCTCCTCCGCTCCCGCGGGGGTTGCCGGCCGCCTCCTGGCCCGTGCCCGCTGTCGCGGGTTGCCAGGCAACCCGTGCAACTGCCGCCGACGGAGGACGGCCTGCGACGCTCGCAGTTCAGCTGCCCGCCTTGCGGTCTGAAAGCGTGGGCGCGGGTGCCGGGAGAGAGAAGCCTCACCTGTTGTGCAGGCTCTTAAAAACAAATCTGCATACGGTTTTTTCGCAAGACAACTAATCACGGGGCTGAAAAAATTGCGGAGGAGGCCGCCTCCCCCGCCCCTCCCTCCAGTTCCAAGACACGCATCTTGTGAATCTGTGGTTATACTCATGAAAGCGGCGTGGCCACAAAGCTTGCTGGGCCACCTACTTTGACGTGCACACTGTTCTTTCCCTCCTTTCCTTCCTTGTGGGAGACGATTTTGGGCCACGTGCACTTTGGCTCCTTGGCATTAAACCCGCGATGCAGTTCTATAAGCTCCTCTTGAATAACCTTGCTTGGGCTCAAGCTGTGGGACGGGATTCACATGCAGCATTTAACCCGGACTGGGGCATTCTCCCAACCCAGGGCTTGCTGAGAGCCTAAAATGGGGCCAGTCGACCAGGGATGCACTTGGAAGTGAAGGTGGAACACACATGAAACCAATTCTTAATCAAGAACGTGGATCCCTCACTACTGCTGCGCAACCATGCCCTTGTAAGCATTTTATTGAAACGGGGCTACTCGGCTCCTGCCTTTCAGCAAGGGACATCCGGGCATGGCACAGAACAAATGCAGCTTCCAGGGTGCATGTGTGGACAGAAAAAGCCCCACTGCTAGCAGCATGCCCTGGCCGGCCTACCCGCGCACGAACTGCTTCCAGGAATCCTCCGTCATGTGCTACCTCACCCGCCCTCGGTGATGCGCCCTTCCTTCCATGGGCGGCTCAGCTTGCCACAGCGATGCCGATACCTGCATGCAGAGAAGGACCTGAGCGGCTTTGCGGCTGCACTCGTGCTGAAGAAGAAAACTGCCGGGAGCATCCCAGGGGAGGAGATGTGATTTGCCAAGCATCCCTGCCTCCCAGGCTGTTTGCTCTCAGTCCTGGATCCATTTCCCATGACCCTGAACCTGCTCCTCCGAGCCCTGAGTCTCCACTGGTACCACGAGAGAGTTTTCTTTTCCTCGGTTTAATGGCCATGTAGGAAGCGACTTCCAAAGAAGATTGCAACTGGGGAGAGAAAGGTTAACTCCCTCTCCCCATGTTGAGACTTCCCCTGCCCTCACGTGACAGTTCAGCTTGCATTTTCCCCCCACTGATGTGCCAATGGAAGGTTTCTTCCCCCAAGCTCTTGTGCAAGGAGTGTGGAATTTCCAGGGGGATCCTTTAGCAATTCGGTTGCAGGCATCTATTCATCTGGCGACATTTATACATATCGGAGGAGTGCTTAAATATATTTAAAGGTGTGTTTTGGAACAGAAGAATAGGGTGTATATATCAGGATGAGTTCAGCTTGGCTTCAGCCAGACTGCCTTTCTCTCCCTGTTCCTTGGAAACCCCTTATGAAATAGCAAGCTTAGAAAAGGAAAGGCTAAAGCAGATCAAGGAAATGAGGCTGGGAAGGAGTTTAACTGGTACACACTCTCCCTGTGTAATGATTTGTATATCCAGTAACACCCTGTCATAGCGCCGCCATATTGGATTCAAAATGGGCACCAGTTTGCATCACCCAAGGAGCAGACAGAATGAGATGCAGGCTTGCATAAAACGTTCCTGTGTTCATTTATAAGGATTGATGCAATTGATGGGCCCAGCTCTTCCTTCTGAAGGCCCTTGATGTTTTAAACTGGGCTTGGACAGGAAGAGAGGAGACCTTCAGATAGAGGACTGGTCCTCGAGGTCCTTTCACATTAAAGAGGACAAGATACACAAAATAAATCAAACTCTGCTTACCGCATTGCTGTCGGTCTGCTTGTTCTCGGTAGATTGTCCCCCAGCCTGTTTGTCCTCTGTGGAATTCCCGCTTGATTTTTTGTCTTCTGTGGAATTCCCACTAGATTTTTTATCCTCTGTGGGCTTCCCATTGACTTTTTGGTCTTTGGATTCCATTTCTGGTATCTCTGTTAAGGTTTCCGGAATAAAAGCAAGGAAAACACTCAAAAATGATCAGACACAAGGCAAAGTAGTACTGTTATTAAAGGGCACTTCGTGTAGCACCGAAAATTGCTCAAAAATAAGTCCATCCACTTCAGGAAAAATATAGAAAAATCTTATTTTCTAAGTCAATCCAATTTTGGATGTAGATCTTGCAGAAGGGGGCAAAGAGACAAGGAAGATCAAGTCTCCTTGTTACTTGAACTTGGCTGCAGCTGTTGTAACTGGACCAGTGTGATTTCAAGAGGAGGAGTAGATGGTTCTGGGTTAGGGGTATATGAGTATACTGGGAATTGTCCTCTGGCTCAGATATTTATTTATTTATTTATTTATTTATTTATTTATTTATTTATTTATTTAGAGCATTTGTATGGCGTCCCATCGCATAGCCTCGGGAGGGCTTACATAAATAAAACATAATACAGATAAAATCCATCTCCACCCTGGCTCCATTAATCCACCCCGGATCCATTAATCCAAGGCAAGTAGGGATTCAGAATCCCATAAGAGGGTCTTACACATGTTAAATGTGTATGTGTGACTTTCCCGGGTGTTAGGTCCCTTGAGCTGGGTAAGGACCTTCTCTGAGTAAACATGCTTGGGTGGTATTTGCTAGAGAGTTGAGTTCATGCCATGAAATGCAAAGAAATGTACATATGAGAGGCAACCATGCTGAAAGACTGTGAACCTATGTCCGATCTCAGGGTAAATCCCACTGAACCAAGCGAGCATGGCTGTTGGGCCACATACACAAAATCACGCTGTACATCTGACATTCTGTGCATAGTTATTGGGGTATAAAGCCCATGATTTAGTGGGAATTACTTCTAATGCTAACACTTGACCTAGATTTTTTTTTTTTAATTTCTCCTGGGCGATTAGATCCGGAGAGCTGCCGTTTACCTTTCCCACAATGCACCAGAGTGACGCCATGTGAGGGGCATTATGGGCACTCAGGCCGGCAGTTGTGCCAGGATTATATGTGGGAAAGTTCAATAAGTCTTTAAAAAGACGAATGTTTAATGATATTAATTGAATAATAGGTATTATGGCAATTATTGTCTAGTATTAGGGAGGGGTACACGAGACTTACCTGTGCTTGCTATGCAAATTCATCTAAATGATGAGATGCGACAAGACATCTCGGCCAGAAATGTACTTGAAAGATTTAGTAGCGGGAGGAGCATAGTACAGAGCGCTTCAGGAGAAGCGGAGCTGAAAACAGCTCGGCCTTCCAGGGAAAGTGGACCGATAGAATTGCCCACCTTTTCTCGGGCCAACTGTCACATGGGGTGAATGGAATGTTTCTGCCTTTGATCTCCACGGTTGCCTAGGAACAGTTGCTCTCCCCTTCCTCTTCTCATCTTCATAAAAGTTTGCAAAAAACCTGAATAATTCGGCTAGGCATCCCCATATGTAACTTTTGAAAGAGTGGAGTTTATTTTACACAGCAGTTCACAATTTATTAAACTGCTTCACCCACAAGAGAGGGAGAGAGAGTTTGGGCTACAGAAAGGGAGATACAACTTGGAAGTGTGCAAGAAGCTGCAAAGTCAAGCTTGGGAAGCTGCCAATTTATGGCACTGAATGTTTTCCTACACTTAGTTTCATCACAGTGTTGAGCTTTGTGCATTACACAAAGTGTGTTTCCTTTCCTGTTTTCCCACTATATAACCCCTAGGTAGCGTTGTGCTACAGTGGAATAACACAATTAAACAAGTGGAAAATACCTTTTCTCTCATTTTCATAAGCGATACTCCGTTTTCTCTGCCTTTAAAATTAAATTTTGCTGTTTGGAAATGGAAGCATCACTGGAGCATTATCATTTTATTTTAAAATCTTGTCAATAATAATGAGTAGGAATGACAGGTACATAATCAAAACATCCTGTGGAAAAGCTTTGACTCGCATGTAAGAGTCTGCAGGGGAACAATTGAATTCTCTTTCATTTTCCCTCTTGTACACACAGATGAGTAATTTAAGACATAATGCAAAATGAGTAAACAATATGAGGAAAAATTAATTCCAATCAACATTACGAGGGAACCTGTGAGAAAACATTGCAGTGTTCTTCCTTAAAGAGGAAGAATGACAGGATATAAATATAAAAATAATTTAGTTTACTGTCAGCTTCAGATGTACCTTAAGCATGTAGGTACTCTCTCACTCAGAACAGTGACTGAAATCCTATATGGACTTTCCTACAAATGCTGTGCATTTAAATAAAGAAGTAAGATTATTTGAACAGAAGATTAGGTGGGTGTGGGAGCACATATTCTAGCAAAAAAGAGAGAAGGGAATTTGCATCATAATGGGTTTTGGTCTCATTGACATTCTTCCCATGGATAATTAAAGAAAGCTGAATGAAAGAAAAGTTTTAGCTGTTGAACCCCATCCAGCCATTGAAGCTTTCTGAGCAGAGCTGAACACTGTGAGAAAGCTCTTTTCGGAGTCTCCACCTCTTGGATTACGTCGTGGTCTAAAGCCAATGTCCATTTGCCCTTAGCTTCTTAAGCCAGATCTCCAGCTTATTTATGCCCAACTGCACAACTTTTAAGCATAGTTCAACCCAGACTGCATTGGCTCGTTTGCCAAAGAACCGATGTCTGTTCCATCCCAAAGCAGGGAGAAGATGACTGAAAACAAGGAATCCAGGTAAAATAATTTCTGGAGAAATCTGTAGTTTCAGAAACTGTGGTGGTCTGACCTCACTCGTTTATGAAGCTTACGAGCTGATTTAGGGCCAGCACAGCATTCTTGTGAAGGTGAAATAGAAGACCATGTAACCTGTGAGTTGAAAATAGCAAGATAAAAATGTAAATTAATAATAATTGCCTAGGAATAAGATCCCCCGGTTTGCTCTGCTGAGCCTACAGACCTGGTTGTGTTTCTGCTCTGGAAAATGAGTGCTTGACACACTGTTCCTGAAAACTTTTACTTAAAAGTAAATAGCATTGAGTAATGGCGCATTCTTGTCCGCCCTCACAGTCCGAATCGCAGCCTCTTTTAAAATGGGCCTTTGTATATAGCACACTGAAATGGGCAGCGAGTTGCTTCTCAGAGTGAACCATGTCTTCCTTGCTGACACTGACTTGGAAAAGGAGATTTTGCCCTTTGAAAATGTCTCCTCGGTGCCTGGTGGCTGTCATTTCTAAAATTTAATCACTGGATTTACTAGCATAGTTTTTCTGCATGCAACTCCAGCCCAGTAAATGCAGGAATTTAAGCGGCAGAGAGCAGAAGGTGGGGGAGGGAACCTGAATATGAACTTGGGGAACAAGTGCAGCTTTGTCAAGAGCGCAGCCAAAATCACGGCAGCAAACGGGAGAAAAGGATGAAGGAGGGAAGGAAAGGGAAGGAAACTGCTCCCAACATGACGACCCGCTGCTGTGGTCATTATCGTGGCTGTGGATCAAATGAGAAGAATCGAAATACAGAATTGATTGTCTACTGCTGGTCATCCACGCTGGCCATCGCAGTAACGCCAGTCTCACCTTTACGAACTCGAACAGAAGTTTTCGAGTAAATGCAGGTAAGAAGAGATGGCGCGCCATGGGTGCACTCACAATTTTCATCTGCAAAGCCCTGCTGAAGCGTTGGAGCCGTTACTCTTTGTGTGCAGTGTGTGTTTGCGCCGGACTGGCTTTGTAACCCACTTGGGCGTTTCTTAAAAAGGAAAGACAGGCGATCAGTGGTTTAGGTACATAAACGAACAGGCGAAGACCTGTTTATTTAAGCGTCATTTTAATTGTTAATATTATTTGCTTATTTTATCTGGCCAGGGTGACTTATTTTATATTCTTATTTCTTGTATTTTAATTTTATGTTGTGAGCCACCCCGAGGCTTCGGCGAATGGGACGGCATAGAAATGTTTTAATAAAATAAATAAATAAATAAATAAACAAACAAACAAACATGGCAGGGAGTCTTCAGAAATGTCAGAGGGGCTTTTTCGTGGTCTCCGAGGCAGGCAGCGGTCAGGGTTTCTTCCAAAGTGCCCCCGCTTTGCTCTTACACCTTTCTCAACTATGGGCCCCCACAGTGGATTTTTGTGATGGATTTTTCTTCTAGGGGACTGTTTACAATTGTTTTAGAAAGACGTGTGTCCTCTGTTTGTGGCTGTTTGTATCCGTGTGCCTTTTCTTAAGGTTTGACTTGCTGTAAGCCTCTGAGAGAGCTTCAGCTATTGAGCAGTCTAGAAACGGGATGAAAGTCCCTGACTTTAATCATTTCCCTTCCACTTGGCTTTGCAACGAACCCCTTGCATGCCTTACGAGGTTGCTCCTTTGGTTCCCCTGAGTCAACTGGTCCTCACTTGATGGTGTCTACCTGCATGAAGAGAGCGCACGGGCGAATCTAAGTCCCATCCTCAAAGTGACTCCCACCCGTTCTGGCATCAGCCCTCACCTTCATACCTGTTCACCCCGGGGCAGTGAGAACCGTCGTTCATGCGCTGGGGGCTTGCAGCGTCAGCCTTCGCAATGCCCCTCTCCTGGGGCTGCCCTCAGGACCAGCTCCAAATCTGGGGGTGGGCAAAGCGCCCAGGGCCTGGTTCTGCAAGAGGCAGGGCCTGTTCAGGGCTTGCCCCGGAGCAGCACAACACCTTGCAATGGGCAGTTCATCCCCCCCCCCTTGGGTGTCTTTTCCCAAAGAGGTTAAGCGAAGGCTCATAGGCTGTTTGGATAACTGTGGCCCTGCCTCTGCCTCTGCCTCTGCCTCTGCCTCTGCCTCAGATGTTGGCTGGGTGTCGCTAGTAAAGGCAGAGAGAGAGGATGGCACACCTGACCGCTGGAGCTTGACATTGAGGAGAGGTGGCATTTTCCGATGGAATCAGGCTCCATGATTAAATTGGTGGTGCTGATGGCTGTTCTTTCTCTGGTGTCGAATTGTCTCCCGCTTGCACCTCCTTTGAGAAATCCGTCTCTGTACAATGAACTCTCTGTAGGCTCTTAAAGACACTGCTTCCTTTCCACAGAAACTCAGCTGGGACACAGAGCATCTTGACTGCCTCTGGAACGGCTCCAGAGGACTCCTTGGGTGAGCAAAGGCCAGGAAGGGCCCCGGCGCGCTTTTCTTCCTTTGGGCTTCCCCGCGATGCGGAATCAGGGAAAATGGAGGGGGGCCAAATTCTGGGCCTGGGAAGGACGGAGCGAGCAAATGCCAAGCCCTCTTTTCAGTCCCACAGGTGGCCCAACCCTGCGTCCTCAAAGTGGCCAAAGTCAGAATGCAAAAGGAAATCCCTTGCCTAGGCTCTGCTCATCTCATTTCCCCCGATCCCTACTTTGTCGTCACCAAGCAAGTGTCCAGCACCCAAAACCTGTTCGGGGGCACAGTATTTAGCTTCGTTTCCTTAGGTCAGGTATTTCTGCCGGTGCGCAGAGAAGGCGAATTCTGCCAGGGTTCGCTTCTCCATTAGGATGGCAGAAGGGGGCTTGGGTTGCTCTCACAGGTAGTGTCCAGGTGGAAGGGAGACCAGGTGCTTCTGTATCTTCCAGGGTCATGCAGAAAAGCGAGTTCTGGCAGGGCAGTTTGTCCTCCAGGGGGCAAGACAGAAAGGGCTGGAAGTACAACTGCACCAGCCTGCCAGGGGAAAGTCGTACTGACCTCTTTCTCCCACCCCACCTCCTTTCCTTACTAGCAAAATTCAAACACTGCCTTTCTTTCTTCGGGGGATTTCTTTGTTTGTTTGCTTTTTCTCTTGGTGCCAGAGAACTGACCTTTGCCTCAGTTCCCTTCACTGGCTTGCAAAGCATTCCCGACTAATTTGGCCTTACCTCGTGACCGATGTGCAAGCAGGCCTTTTCTTTCCTTTGTGGGTTGGAATGAAAGCAATTTCTACTTTTTGGAGTACTACTTACCATGACTTCCTTGCTTGAAGCCTTGATAACGCACTGGCCAGGCAGAAGAGCTCCCAGAGTGGCTTGCTGGTCAGCAAGAAACAAGAAGTTCTCAGCTCCTGGGCGCAGATGTCCAGAAAGATATTCCAAAGGAAAAAGGGACAGGGAGGAGAAAGGAAACCCCTCCTCAGTTTTATCCCATAAAATGCTCACAATTTCTGTGCAAGTCCAAGCAACTGGATGTCTTGGACTTTTCTGAATGTTTATACATCTACTTCTCCGTTCACCCCTCCCTCCCTCCCTCCCTCAGATTCCCTGGGCTTGGCTCCGGAGATTCCCAGTGTTACAGAAATTTAATAAATAAAATAATTGATGTTTGAATTTTTTTTGAGATTAGGAACCCAGATTAAATACAGAAGATCCACCATCTCAAACAGAGGACAAAGATCCAAAGAGTTTGAAATCTAGAGTTTTAAATACCAAACATGAATTTGCGGTGGGTGCAAGTCTTGTGCAAATGGGTGAGCACCCTCCTTTCCACCAAGCCACTGGGGTCATCCAAACTGCCCCATTTGTAAGCCTGTTTCTTTAGAATAACCCCAAAAATGATGCTTCGGGGTCTATTAACCCTGCATGTTCCTGAATCGTTGCTGCTGGAGGATGTCGGTGGGACCTGGGGGGATGCCCACCTGGCTGAGGCATCCCTGCAGATGGGTTGGTCACTGTGGGAAAAGGTTGCGGAAGGAGACGGGCCCCTTGGCAATCTGAGCGTCGCACAGGTGTGGATGAGGTCCAAATGCTCCACCATCGTTTCTTCATTTGCAGCATCTCTCTGGACCACGGCTTCCAATGGGCTGGTTAAACTGAGAATGGACACCACGTGCTTGCAGACTCCCGTGACTGTTCATCAGATGTTCCAAGAATCTTTAGAGAAATATGCATCTCTCGAAGCAATGGCCAGCAAAAAAGATGGGAAATGGGAGAAGATCTCCTTTTCTGAGTATTACCAACTCTCTCGCAAAGCAGCCAAAAGCTTTTTGAAGGTTAAAGCGGGGCAAAGGCCGGGTGCCGATGATGGGGAATCCTAAATGCTCTTTTATGATGCAGCTCCCGTTCATTTCCAATAAGCTTGCAAAGGCTGCGTCTTGGGGAAATGGGCTGAGCTATCTAGAGACAGATTTGGGGGCATATGAATTGAAAGAGAAATAAATAAATAGGCGTAGAGACCCCCTGCTCCTTAATATGTTTGCCCACCACCCCAAAGTTCAAAGAAAGGTGTAACACGCACACACACCCAACACCCAAGGGGGATCCAATCAGCGTTGAGCAGACAAACATCAATGCTGCTCCAGGAACATCTCCAGCCCCCGAGCAAATATCCAGTCTGAAACTTGGGGGGTGGGGGGGGGTGCCTTCTGGCGGTGATGTGTCCACCTTGGCAATGGTGGGGTGGGTAGCGGAGTCCATCTCCCAGCAGGAAACCCCAGGTCTGCTCTTGATTGTTGAAAGGCGCCTTTGCATTCAGACAACTATTTCTTTTATCTGTTTTTTTTAAAGCTGGGCCTTGAACGATTGCACAGCGTTGCGATCCTTGGGTTCAATTCCGCGGAATGGTTCATCTCGGCTGTCGGAGCAGTTTTTGCCGGGTAAGGTGTTGAAGACGTGAGCAGCATATATTTCCAGAGCTGTTGTTTGTTGAGGGATCTACCTGGCCCTCTTTGCAACAGTGGATATACATATCCTTTTATTATATATTATTCACTTTTTCCATTTCGATGGTTGTGACTTGGATTTTGGTGAGCCACTTCATTTGCATGTGGGGGCTAAATGGAAGTGGCACATCTAGTATACACACATTTACTCGTGAGCAAGCAGCACTGAATGTATCAGGAATGACTTCTGAGTAAATGTGCAGAAGTTTGCAGGGCCCCATAATTAGAGACATCGAGAGAGCAATTATCATTGTCATAACAACTGCTTGGAGCTGAGAGTCATTAGCAAGCGTGGACCTGACGAGATGAACCATGCAACACTCCTATAACGCCTGGCTTTCCTTTCTAAAAAAGAAGCATTGCTTTCCCTCAGTGGCATCGTTACTGGGATCTACACGACCAGTTCCCCAGAGGCCTGCCACTACATTGCCCAGGACTGCAGAGCCAATATCATTGTAGTCGAGAACCAGCGACAACTGGACAAAATTATGCAGGTAGGAGAGGCCGCCTTCTTCCGGAAGAACCTTTGCTCGTGCAGCTGCCCTGCCTGGTCTAGTGTAAGGCGATCCAGATGTGGGCTTCCACTTGGCGCCCTCCCATGTTGTCCCGCTGCTTCCTCTGCCGCTGCTCTGCCCAGCCTCCAGATCTGATAAGGAGGGCCAGATGGGAAAGTTCACAATGTTCTCCAACCAGCCTCTCCCGGATCCCTGTGCAGAAGCACCCGTGCTGCTGATGTTGCTCCCGGCACCTGTCCGTGGTCCCAGTCAGGTCGCCGTGCCCTCTTCTGGGGTTCTGCAGTCCCCTCCCCCTCTCTCCCTCCCCCCACCCCATTTTCCATCCCATTGCAGCAATCACAGTTTTGGATGGAAAACCCCAAGGTTTAGGGCTTCCCCAGGCCTCCTAAGAGCTCCCTCTTAAATGGGGCTGGTGTAATTTTCGCAGAATTCTAGAAGAGAAGAGCTGGAAGGGGCCATGAAGGCCATCAAGTCCACCCCGCTGCTGTTGCAGGACACCAAGCCACACCATCCCACTCAGGTGGCTGCCCAGTTGCATCAGGAATGCCTCTAGTGTTGGAGAACCCTCAACTTCCCTGGGTCACTGATTCCATTTATTTGTTTATTATTTAAAGCTTTTATATCCCATCCAACTACTAGCGTCTCAGGACGGTTTTACAATAAAAGCAACACAAATGGCATGGAACACAGCATCCAATGTGTCCAGTATAATAAAACCCACATTAAAACCTATTAAACATAATAATAATGGGAACATAAAAAGGGAATGGGAATAATGGGAAGTAATAAAATAAATAATGGGAAAATAAAATTCCATTGTCATACTGCTCTCACAGCCAGGAATTTCTTCTGATGTTCCGCCGGAATTTGGCTTCCTGGGACTTCAGCCCATGTCCTGCTCTCTGGGATGATCTGAAAGAGATCATGGCCTTCCTCTTTGTGATTCCCTTTCAAGAACTTGTAGGGTGGTATCCTATCTCCCCCGAGTCTTCTTTTCACACCTGAATATGGCAGTAACATAATACCCAGGAGATTTTGTAGTGCAAACTGGGCCTTAAAAGCACTAAAGGTCATCGTCTCGCTCCCCAAGTTTGCTTTGTCTTTCTGGAGTCGTTTGTTCCCCAGATGAATGTCTCATGTTTTGCTCCCACCTGCCAGGCTTATAGGCAGGAAACCCAAAGTCTTACTGACACTCAGTTAACCACACCGACTGGATTTGTAAAGTATTTTATCTGCATCTCAAAGTGAGTTAGTGTGTTTGTGTGTTTGTTTTTCATACACATGATGCAGATCTGGGATCGCCTGCCACACTTGAAGGCGGTTGTGATGTACAAGGGTCCTGTGCTTTTGAAATGTCCCAATTTGTATACGGTATGTACCCGGAATTATTATTATTATTATTATTAGAACATTTCTATGCCGCCCCTTGCCGAAGCCTCGGGGCAGCTTACAACACAAAAGCCAAGGAATTAATGGAATCAAAAGCCATGCAAATTATTTCAGTTGCTATTGATTTGATCCATTTCTTCCTATTCCCTTTTCACCATCTGAAAGCAAATAAAAGTAGTTTCAAGGGGAGGCAATTAAAAAGAAACAAGCTGAGGGAGAAAGTGGGTGAGTGAGAGAGAGACTAGAGGGAGACAGCGAGGTGGGAAGTTTTAGTGGCTTACAGTAGATACAGTTTTTATGCTAGCCAGCTACTTTCTGTTTTTGTTGAACTTTTACGGTATCTAAGAAACAAGAAGCTATGCGTTCCATCAGGACCTAACCGAAGGCTGGTCAAGATCCCACTGGTTTCTAGTGCATTGTCTTATGTTCTACTTTCCAAATGTTGAACAATTACAAGACCCCCCAACCCTCCGGAGAAAGAAAGAGCTGCTTAAATTAGGCCTCAGCCATTATAGGTGACCTATAAAAACATGTATAAATAAATAAAAGAGTGCCCCAAAGCTGAAGTTTTCTGGGTGGCGCATGATGCATCAAACAGGCAAACATTAAAACACAACATAAAAACAGTGCAGAGTAAAACCAGGATGAAACTGGCAACCACATGTTTCGCAGGGAGCGCCGCTTCACACTTCGCAGCGGAACAAGGAACCTCTGGTCGGGCTCAGGTGTGGGGGACAACCTGGCGCGCCCCTTTCTCTCCGCCTCGTTCACTTGGTGGTTTCTCAGCCCGTGTGCGGTTTCCCTTCCTAGCAAGTCGAATCATTTCTCTTAAGGCTGAATTATTGGCAACAGGACCATTGAGCAAAAGGAGTGGGTATTTTTGCGATTTCGGGGCCTGCTCCTGGGAACGTGGTCCTGAGAGCCTCTCTCAACCGGAATTCACCTCTCAGGGGAAAGAAACTCAACACCCCGTGCTGGAATTTTACACGGGAAAAAGTGATGTGAAATCCAGTGGCTTTTTGCTGCTTCTGTAGCCTCTTGGCTACGTGGAAGTGCAAGAGCAGCAAAAGGATACATGCCTCTGGCTCTTCTTCATGGAATCCTCTGCAGAAGAGCACTGTCATATTTTCCTTTCGCTCTTGGCTCTTTGGACATGCGCCAGCCTTTTCGAATAGAGGCATTCCATGTCAGGGGAACTGGAAGCTTTCTTCTGCTGCAGAAGCTGGCCGAGAGAGCAGCAACCAGGCAACTGGGAGCAAACGGATTAACACGTCATAGAATGGCAGAGAGGTTTGGTCAGGGTGATACAGTATAAAGTGTCAACGTACTGGAGGGCAAATCCTTTACGCATGACCAGAGAAACTGTCTCCGGTGAGCAGAGAAGGACACCAGCTTATGCAGACCAATATCGTCCACCCTCAAAATGAACACCGTTTGAGAATCCTTAGTGCAAATTTCCTTAAACCTAGCTCCCCAGAATACTTTAAAACGGTGTGGATTAAGTCAGCATCACAGTGACCCTTTCCAGGCCAAAAGGTGCTAGTTCTGATTGCTATAGGGCCAAGTTGATCGAGGAATCAGCATTTTGGCTGACTAATCTGATTAATCAATGAGTTAAACCCTCTGAGGCTGAAATGCGGTTCACACTTATTAGTGCATCAGACCAATTGAAACGAGTGGTACCTGCTTCTGAGCACTAGATCATCAGCGCTAGGTCAGTGGTCTGGTTTGCACAACGGAAGGCAGAGGAAGCGAAAGCAATGAGCCACCTCTGCAGGCTCCTTCAGCACCCTCCATCTTCAGAAATTTAGCCGGGGAGTCCCAGAAACTGGGCCCTTTGAGTCATCACACTCCAAATCTGCAACGGGGTTGCTTCCAGGTGGGACTTTTTTGATTCCTTCTCCATCAGTATTTACAGGAGGGCTGGTACAGTCCTCTTCTACTTGTGACCACCCTCCTGTGTGTTCTTACTGCCCCTTCCACCTGCTCCGTGCCCTCTGATCACCTGCACTGGGAGCATCCATCCAGAACACGGGCGGCTTTTATACAAATTTAATCAATAAATGAATAAACACCTGGAAACACCTCGCTGTATCTAGTCCTTCCGTTGCCTCTTTTAAGACAGTCACTGCCTGGTTTTCTTCTAGCAAGCTTTTGTGATTTTTTGCCCTGTGGTCTATTTGCTGGATAGTACTGCCTCTTTAGCGGTTTTTCGTCTTTTTTCATTGGCGGATTATAATTCGTTGTTTTGTTTTTATGAGTAGGAAGTGCAGGGAAGTGGTGCAGTTCACGCTCGCCTCCAAAGAGGACTGCCAGTCAGCCTTCCTCTAGGTTACTCTACAAGGTTCAGGCTGGCATAGTAGGGGAATGAAGAGAATCCCAGTACTGCACCATCGCGTTCCAGACCGTGGCTTGTTCTAGGGTTTCGGGGTGGTTTGGAAGCCCTGCTCACTGCCCACCCTTGCTGGGTTCAGACAAAGCAACAAGCTGCGCCTGGTGGGGGTGATTCTGGAAAGGAGGTGGTGCGTGAGTGGGCTGGGGAAAAGAGACCGGTTTGGCTTCTTTCCCTCGCATGTCATCCAAGTCCGTGATGTCAGCTGGAGGTTTCTCCTGTGCACCTTTGCTCTGTAGATGGATGACTTTATGGAGCTGGGCAACACGGTCCAGGACGAAGAGCTGGATGCGGTCATCAATGCCCAAGAGCCGAATCAGTGTTGTGTCCTGATATACACGTCCGGGACGACTGGAAAGCCGAAAGGCGTGATGCTGAGCCACGACAACGTACGTATTTTAGGCGTGCCCTTCCGGACGCACGTGCCACGAAGTCACAGTGCAGCCCACTTCGTCTGTGCCTGTGTGTGTGTTAGTGAAAAGGTGTATACAGTTATAACAAGGGCGTGAGATGACCGTCTTGGATTGGTGGGAGGCGTTGCACCTCTTTCTGGCCAGGAGTGAAACTGTTTCGGAGCCACCCTGCAGGCTCCCTTCCATTGGTGGGCAGAACCAAAGGCAACGGGTTTGGGTCCAGGTGGAGGTTCTGTTCTAGCCCCTTCATCATTTTGGTTGCCCCTTTGGGTGCTCCTCTTCCAGCCTTCAATATCCTTCGGAGACGGCACAGCACGTCAAATTATATACTGGCTTGGTTTGTGTTTATGATGGTGTTTGTTTATCACTGGTTGATTATTATGTTGCCTCTATTATTTTTATTGCCACTGCTCGTTTGTTTACATGTGCGCTGCAAATTCTGCTGGATTGTTGGTGGAGCAGATCATAAACGTATCTATTTATTTATCAATGTCTTTATATTTATTCATATTTATTTACCGAGAAGTGACGTGCCAGTAATGAGTGCATACATGTGTGCACATGTGTTGGAGAGGGGAGGGGACCATCCAGGTTTGCCATTTCAGACATTGATTGATTGATTGATTGATTGATTGATTGATTTATAGCCTGCCTTTTTCCTGCAAGAGCTCAAGGCAGCTGACATCCTTCTCCTCCTCCATCTTCTCCCCACAACAACAACCCTGTGAGGTCAGCTGGGCTGAGAGTCTGTGACTGGCCCAGAGTCACCCAGTTGGTGACTTTGGGCCAGACATTTCAGACATTCCCTAGTCCTGCACACCAAGCTTCTTCAAAGATACTGGATTTAAGGCCAAGTAAGCCAGTAATACACAGAGGGTCCTAGATTCAGTCTCTGGTATTTCTAATTCGAAGGACTGGATAGCCCACGTTGGAAACCCTTCTCTGCCTGAGACCCTGGGGGAGAATCTGCCGCCCAGAGCAGGCAATATTGGGCTAAATGGACAGACCATCTGCCCTAGAGGAAAACCGCTTCCTGTCTCCTTAATAATGGAAGATGGATGCAGCGTTAGTGACGCCTCTTTCTTTGCGTACTTTCTGTTCTGGTTGGCCAAGTTCTTCCCAACTACTGTTTGCAAAGAGGCTATTTTTAACTCCATCCTCACCCTGGAAAATATCCTTTGCCCATATCTGTATCAAGGCCCTCTTTAGTAAAAGATGTTCTCCTCTGTCTGATCAAATTCTGATCCGTCCCAGCTCTTAACCACCCCTCTGCTTGACAGATGATGCATGGAATCATATTTAGATGCTCAGCAGACACGGAAGTTTCAGGTTTAGCAGGAAGCGTCATTCCACGGACACTTCTCCCCACTTAACCTCGACTTCTGACTATTCTTTCATGTCTCACACACCACGACGCTTCCCATTTTCACATCATCCCTATTCATGTCGTTTACCTTTCTGCACTGATGTAAAAAAAAAAAAATTAAAGGAAGAGGAAAAAATGGCCAACGTCCTCCTACACAGGCAACAGAGACCAGCCTATCAACAGAAAATAGGTTACTAGTCATTTTAATTAGTGGTCCGCTCTGGAATTATTCAGACTGCTTCAGGTCTTCTTCAAATTTAGCACAAGGCCCCTCCCCCGGGTTAGTTTTGATCATCCAAGTCCATTTACTTCAAAAGTGCCAAAACCTGCAGCTTAATATACCACCCTCGATTCTTGGGATCTAATTACACGTCCAGAGCTCCCCAGTACTTTACATCACAGGAGTTCAGGTTGATGTTTGTTGTATAAACACACGAGTTCTGGTGCCAGATGAGATGGCTGTGACAGAGCCTCTGACCACACTGGACTTGGCACCGTCCTTCCTACGCCGGGGAAAATTCCATCCTCCTTACAATGGCTTCTAAATTTGCTTCTTTGCTGCTTTAACACTGCAACCGGAGTCTTGTTTTGTGTCTGTTGTTTAAGAAAGGATTGTCTAAGTCAGTTTATTGTTGGCAATGCAGTGCAGCTAATAGGCTTTTAAGCATATGATTTAGCAATGTCAACCCATTAGTTATCTTTGGGAAGTGGATAGTATACAGATAAAGTCTGTACTGGAACCGTCTTTGATATTTACTGACATACATGCTTTTTGGTATTACTTACCTGCTTCATGGAAATTAACAACTG
Source organism: Varanus komodoensis (assembly GCF_004798865.1). Classification (NCBI taxonomy): domain Eukaryota; kingdom Metazoa; phylum Chordata; class Lepidosauria; order Squamata; family Varanidae; genus Varanus; species Varanus komodoensis. The sequence goes on from NW_025335817.1 coordinate 405,300, forward strand.
AGTGTAAATGGATTTGGGGAACCTCTCAAGGCTTTTTGCAAAGGGGGCGGCATAAAAACGCTTTAAATAAACAAACAAATAAATAAATAATAAAAGTCTGCTATTGGAAGGATAAAGGCTTCCCTTCTGTAATGCAATGGATGGAGGGCCTTACAACATTTGGATGGGGGCATGTAGATGCTGCCTCCAAAGGGATACTGATTTGAATATTTATTAGATGTATATGATTGATTGATTGAAAACATTTGTATGCCACCCAGTTGTGCCACAGCGGCTCTGAGTGGCTCACAACATGAGATAAAAACACAATAAAAGGTAAAGGTAAAGGTTTCCCCTTGACGTGACATCCAGTCATGCCTGACTCTAGGGGGTGGTGCTCATCTCCGTTTCCTGGCCGAGGGAGCCAGCATTTGTCCCCAGACAGTCTCCGTGGCCACGTGGCCGGCATGGCTAAACACCGAAATGCACGGAACGCTGTGACCTGCCCACCGAAGTGGTACCTTTTCATCTACTTGCATTTGCATGCTTTGAACTGCAAGGTTGGCAGGAGCTGGGACGGAGCAACGGGAACTCACCCCGTTGTGCAGATTCGAACCGGCGACCTTTCGATCCACCAGCCCAGCAGCACAGCGGTTTAAACCACTGCGCCACCTGCAGTCCCTTGGAAAAACACAATAAAACATAATAAAAACCATAACACATTACACCTTAGAAACAAAAATAAAATACCTAAGTCGTCCCTAACTTGTTTGTGCTTCTTTGGGCAGATAACTTGGACATCAGCACATGCCAGCCAAGCCGGGGACATGCAGCCAGCCGAAATCCAGCAGGAGACCATCGTCAGTTACCTTCCGCTCAGCCACATTGCTGCCCAAATATACGATCTCTGGACCGGAATCAAGTGGGGAGAGAAGGTTTATTTTGCAGAACCGGATGCCTTGAAGGTACAAAATGCGTGCTGGAATTCATAGCAATTTTGGTGCAGGCTTTTCAAACACAGTCTCAAGTGGATGTGGAAATGGGATGAAGCCGTTTTAAAGCGGGGAAAATGAGAACCTGGCATTGGCCCTTACTCCATCCTCAGTGAGAGCTCTTCTTTCCACCTATTCGGAGGAGTTTTGCCTCCAATTTGCAAGATATTGCTATCACGATGAATAGCCATTTAGCCTGATTAATATCAGTATCCTCTGTGACTGTATCTGTTCCCATTTCGCCATACTCTAAGCTGGTGGCTGAGAGCACATCATGAGACAGCAAGTTCCATTTGGCCACTATGCAAAGAAGTCCTAACCCGAATTTTGCCTAACCCAGATCCTCCTTTGCCTTTGTAGGGAGGCCTGGTGGACATCCTGAAAGAGGCCCTACCCACTTCACACATGGGAGTCCCCCGGGTGTGGGAGAAGATCATGGAGAAGATCAAGGATGTCTCTTCTCAGTCCGGTTATGTGAAAAAGAAGATGCTCTCCTGGGCGATGTCAGTCAGCTTGGAGCAAAACCTGAGCAGCTCAAACAGGTATGCGTTGCCAGATGGAAAAGCAAGGTTTTTCCAGGTTACCCCTCCTCCAAAGCAATCTCGTGGGCAACAGAATTATGTTCTCTGTTCCTGTGAGCCAAACTGGGCCTGATTGGAGTTTCAGGGAATTATTCCCTGGCTCCTCCTCCACCCAAGGGGAGCTGTGAGCAGGAGCAGACTCTGTGCATTTAACACGGTTGGGTTAAGCTGGGGTTAGGAAGCAGCCAGAACTCAGTGGTGGAGCACCTGCTCTGTAGGCAGATGAACCTGGGCTAGCGTGGTCCTGACATAGCTTGGCACAGAAGTCACGGGGAGACTGGCTGGAAAGGGCGCATCTTGTCCAGTGCAGCAAGCCCACGCTTGATGAAACAAGATCTAGGTAGGCAGTCTGTTTCCATAGGTCAGGCCAGGCCTGTCAGGATCCTGGACAGATCACTGACCACAAAGAGCCGTTGTCTCAGTAACAGACAGAGGCCTGAAGCTGCTGGTAACTCCACCCTCTCTGAGGAGCTGTCTGAGAAGTAGGCAAGAGCCATTGTCCAGGTCTTCAGCCATTGGCTGCTGTGGCATGGAATCTGAGGAATACCCTCGGGGTCGGAAGGGTCTGTTACAGCCATACTGTCCAGTGTGGAAGGTCCTGGAAGAGCAGGTGATGAACTGCTGCATGAAGCCTTCTCTCCATCTCTGTGAGCCACAGGGGGGTGGAATTGAGACTGGGGAACATGCCAACATGGAGGGATCAAGCAGCAGGGGATGAGAAAGGCCCTTGCCGGAGTGCTGCTGCCAGTCATCGCTGACAACACTGAGCTAGATGACAAATAGTTTTCCAGGCAGATTCCACTGAAACTTGGTGCTGGTTATGCACCACGCTCTTTTTGCCATCTCCATCCATATTGTAGCCCTTCCTGCCTCTTTTTCTGTATCTTAGAAACTGCTCTTATTCCCTCTGCATTCCTTCCTTGGTGCGTCCTTCTCTCCTGTGTTCCTCAGTGATCTCAAGCCCTTTCGAATGAGACTGGCGGATGCCTTGGTCCTTGCTAAAATACGGCATGCCTTGGGCTTTTCCCACTGTCAGAAGCACTTCTGTGGGGCTGCACCTCTTTCTACGGAAGTGCTGCAGTTCTTCCTTGGCCTGAACATCCCCCTGTATGAAGCTTACGGGATGAGCGAGACCACCGGTCCCCATTGCATGTCTGGGCCACACGTTTACCGACATTACAGGTAAAAGCTTAGCAAGGTTTGTTCCAGCAGGGTGGCCAAAACGATCTTGCTGTGAAGGCTGGCAAACAAGCCACTGCATGGCAGAGTTGCTAACATAGTATTCCAGGGCTGGTGCCAAAGGTCAGCATTCTTGGGTTCCAACTCACCCCCTGACACCCCCATAGGCTCACACGTGCCATTCCCTGAAGGATTTGATAGAAGTCTATTTTTCCTCCTGTTGCAGAGGCTGTCAGTAAGCCGCAGGTTAGCTCTCCCTCACCCATTTTTCTGGAAGGCAAGGGGGTGAAGCTGCTTCAGTAAAGCAAAGTTTGGGTTCTCACAGCAAAAGCAGCACTTGTCTAAGGCTATTATTTCTGGTGCTCTTCCTAGCAGGCTGAAGGCTCTAATGCCTTGGCACGACTCATAAAGCTCCTTCCTTTGGAGAGTACAAAGTTCACTATTCTATTTGTTGAGCTTTTGTTCTTTTGGTAGAGCCCATCCAATATATTAACTTTTAACATTTGAAAATACCAATTGTGTACCTTCAAAGGTTTTCTTGCTATGTTGACTTTCCTCTCCAGTGCCCTGGAAGCTGAGAAATTCTGGAGCATGGCGCACGAAAAACAGCTGGCTACTGTTTTCTATCTGGCAGGACTCATCTTTCTTCAAGCCCCTTCCCCGCAATGCTCTAAAGCTTCGAGGATACTGGGGCACGTCCACACTGGTGTCAAGAACCCTTTTATTTTATTTTATAATTTAACAGAATTATTTTTAAATTCCTTAAAATGGGGGATAGCAAGGCTGTTTGGGCCCTAGACATACCTTGGGGTGATGCAGACTTGGCTCCGGGATGCGTGTAGGCACTGCATTGATGCCAATGCCTGCTCTTTGGATTTTTGATGCTGTTGGTGCTGCTGCAGTGGGATTCTCCTCTCTTGATCCTTTCCTTTTCAGTTGTGGGAAGGCAGTCCCTGGTTGCAAAGTGAAGCTAGTCAATGAGGATGAAGATGGTAATGGGGAGATTTGCTTCTGGGGACGGACCGTGTTCATGGGTTATTTGAACATGGAGGACAAGACCCGAGAAGCGATCGACGAGCACGGCTGGCTGCATTCCGGAGACCTTGGAAAGATCGATCAGGATGGGTTTGTTTATGTTACTGGAAGAATTAAAGGTGATATACTACTTCATTATGCTTCTACATGAGGCATTTGTTTTATGCTAATTTCCTCTCCTTGTGGCCCTTCTTTGCTTTTCTGTTTGGCGGTCAGCTCCTCGGCCACCCTTGCCAAATTGTCCTTTGGATTGTCCTGGCCTGACCCCTTTTGGTGGTTTTGCAGATGGCACTTCGCTACAGAAATCCGTGCAACGTTCGTGAGACCAACTCGCCCGCCGTGTGGGGAAGCGGCCTTCCTCAGCCAGCAGAGGGCCGCTTCGTCCGTAGTCCCACTCTCCCCAGTTCAGCCCTGGGCACTGCCAGATAAAAAGACCACTTGGCAGGTGGCGAGGCAGATGCTCCTTCGCCTAAGGTCTTGGACTGCCAAGGCCGGACTAGGCAGAGCCGTTAGACAGACGAATGTCCACGTCTTGCCAGGACAAGGTCTGACTCCCCAGTGCGACTGGCTGTGGTGCTTGATCATGAATAGCTCCCGCTGCCAATAGGCTCATTTCCACAGCAATTGCAGAGATCCTTCTAACCTCCGGTCTAGTTTGTCTCGCAGGCTGCTTAGCCTGTTTTCTGCGCGTAACAACAGAACATGCTCCGGCTTGGCCCTTTTGGAGAACTGCTTCTTCTTTGTGTGTGGTCTGCAGTAAGTTGGTTCATGTTCCTAGAGCTCATCATTACCGCCGGGGGGGAGAATATCCCTCCGGTCCCCCTCGAAGATGCCGTGAAGAAGGAGCTGCCGGCACTTATTAGCAATGCGATGCTGATTGGAGACCACAAGAAGTTCTTGTCCATGTTGCTGACTTTAAAGGTACAGGGAACAAACATGCTTGTATTTATAAAACTGGCTTGTACATTTGCAGCATTTTAGTTAAGAGTAGTCCCCCAAAGTAACTGACAGCAGGATCAACAAAGGAAAGGCAGCGGAGATCAGCTGTTCAGGGCCAGAACAGAAACAGAACAATGACTACAGTTGGGCATTTGCAATCTGTTTCGGTCAGAACAATTGTTACTTCTTGGAGTTTTTGCTTCCCAAGCAATTGGTAACTCTCATTGCTTTGGCCAGTGCATGCGTCCATAGTGCATTTCCTCCTTGGGGATGATGGGCTTTGCAGTCCAACACATCTGGAAGGCACCAGGTTGTGGAAGGCTGTTGTAGCACGAATACACGTGCAAACTTCATTTATCCCATCAGGCTCGTAAATACGAAAAGGCTCTGCGTTTTCTTCCAGTGCACGCTGGATCCTGATACATCGGAGCCGACGGACTGCCTGACCCAAGAAGCCAGAGACTTTTGCCAGAAAGTTGGCAGCAAAGCCACTCAAGTGTCCGAAATTATACGGCTGAAAGATCGCGCTGTCTACCAGGCCATCCAGAATGGCCTAGACCGCGTTAATGCGCGCGCAGTCGCCAATGTTCAGCGCATCCAGAAGTGGGCAGTCCTCGGAAAGGATTTTTCCATTTCCGGTGGAGAATTCGGTAAGTCTTCCTATTGCTGGGCGACCCTCCAGATTTGTGCAGGAAGAGAATAGCTTGCCGTCTTTGGCTGAGGTTGCATGTCACGGAATGGCCATGAGCCAGTGGTGGCTTAAGCCAAGCTCCTCTTGGAGGATTCTATGAATCTGCATTGGGCATTTACTCCATTGAGGGACCTAGCAAGCTTCCTCATACTGTGTGGACCACTCGCCCATCGAGTCCAGAACTGCTGACTACTGGCCAGCAGAGGCGCTCGGAGTTCAGGAGGGGTCTCTCCCCCTCCACCCAATATGGAATTGCCAGGGACTGTTGCCAAAAAGCTGGACTCACACGTGGCAAACGGAATCTGAGAGCATCTGCTGGTAAAGGCTGTCGTAATATACGTCTGGATCAGATTGCAGATTACCTTTTCTTGTTGAGGGGGAATAAAAATATCCCTCTATTTCCATCTTTAGGAAAACAGTAGTAAATTTGCACAACAGAACAAACAAGAAATCATGTGGGGATTTTTGCATTTTGTATGTTTCTTTTCATTTACACTTGCTTTAACTTGAAAAAAGAGACAAGGGAACAGGAAATTACCTGTTGTCGTGCTTGCAAAATAGCAGAAACATGTCTCTGGAAGCTTTCTGCTCTGATATATGCATCCAATAAAGTGGAAGGACACATTCTGGGATGGAGTCCAGCAGAGAGGTGCTACAAGCATCTCTTAGAAGCAGGTCTGGAAGGTGATGGTCCAAGCGGAAGATTTTTTTAAATCCACCCATTCCATAAACATCTCCCCTACATCAACCTGCTGATGGTAGTTCCCTTCCTTTTTAGGTCCAACCATGAAATTAAAGCGGCAAGCTGTTGTTGAGAAGTACAAAGATGAAATCGATTCCTTTTACAAAAACTGAAGTTGGCAGCACAGGACAGCTGCCCAGACTCCGCTGCAGCATCTAATAAACCTCCACTGTGTGCTATGCAAGAGCTTCCTTCGCTTGTTTACGCAACTGTCATTTGGAAGAGAAGCATTAGATACTGCCATGTTTTAACAGGCTAGAAGGATGTCGTTCACCTCACTTAAGTGCCTTTCTTCTGAATGTGGTCAATTTGACGTTTGCCGCTCGAGAGAGCTGCTGCCAGCCCCAATACGCTTTCTAGTCAATGTTGATGCTCATTTGGTGCATAAATGCTGGAAACAGAATGAAAATAGTCTTAACTCTGCGGGAAGTAGCACTTGTTACAAGGTTTAAAAGCTTCTCTCTTCTGGCAAATGAAACCAAACGTATTTATTTGTACCAAATATACAGGGGGTTTTTATGCCATAGATACAGGCTGCTTTTAGGCAGTAACCAACAAATGAAAAAGGTGAATCACGCCATGGGAAGACGACTCAAATTTTGTAGGGCAGGCAGGATGAAAACCAGGTGTGGGATGAAAAACAGCTGCCATAAACGGAGTTGAACGCATGGGGCCTTCCAGGCCCATGTTTATTATTCCAGCCTGCAGCAGGCTGCATGTTAAGCTCCTTTCTAGTCCTGCTATCCAAGGTTCTTTTAGCTGCAGATTTTAACCTGAGGTGTTCCAGATGCAAAGCGTGTTGTTCCATCCCTGAACCGTGGGCCTCCCCGGAAAAATAAAGCCTTGCTTCATGATGCAAGGTATACTTTTGAGTTCGGGATGGTTTGATTGCAGAACCTGGGGCCAAGAGCAGGTTGTCCATATATTTTACGCAGTGTAACTGGGCCAGGGTGCCTGTATTCCTTAACGCTGTAGGATAATGCAATATATTTCCCCCTTCCCAGCACTATTTAAGTGCAGGATTTTCAGATGAGCAAAGGTGGCATGTTTCTAGCAAAGCTCAACCAGGAGAACGGTTAGGCTTCCAGGCCTTAGCTGCGTTTTCCAGGCCAAATCTGCCTGCAGGAAAGCACGCTAGACCCAGGCTCCGCCTTGGCTGTAGGACTCCCCTTATAAGCTGGATCAGGCCTAGCATTCTGCTGTAAGCACAAAAACGAAAGCCGAGTGCCTTTGGCAGATCTTTATTCGTCCTTGCTTTTTGCACAAACGGTACCTCTGTTTGCTTAAGTACAATCCAAGACACAGACAGAAGCAGCAGCAGCAGTAAATAAAACAAAAACCAAAACGTTACGTTAAGCGAGAGCACTGTTCCCAAGTTCGCCAAGAAGCCCCTATTTTGGCATATGAGAGTTACCCTTACAGTACGAAATGCCTCTGAGTGCAGAAGCGAACACAAACAAAAGACTTAGCTGCCCAAATGTCGTTGCCGCGCCACTGCTTCTAGTGGCTTGCACAATGAATGGGGAACCGTAGGGGCAAGTCGAAGCTCTCCCGAAAGACTTAGACTTGCTGTGTCTGAAACGGTAAGCGAGACGGGCAGGGCCAGGCATGCTGCTCCTATCGGCCCTTGCGTGTGGGTCAGGAGTTTATCCCTCGCCATGGAGAGAATCTAGGTGTGGAATTTTCCCAAGAAGTTCAGGAAGCTTGTGCCTCGTATGCCTAAAACATCAGAGTGGGGAAAAATCGTGGCTTTCAGCGCCTTTCTGGTAAAGCCTCGACATCCCAACATTTCCTGTTATTAAGGGCTGCAAGTAGACAGGATGGGGGATATTCCGGTGCCTCCAACAGCATCTCTCGCTTCCCTCCGTTCCTACCCAGTGACACCAACTAACACAACGCACAGGGTGTGTTGTGTACTACCCTGTCCCTGCTTCTGCTTCATCCAGTGCTGCTTGAGGAGTAGCAGATGGATGGTGTTTGGTTTTACACAAGGTTTGTGTAATACACAAACAAGTATTACACAAGGTTTGTGTTTGGTATTACACAAGGTCACTGGGAGAGAAAGAGACGCAAGACTGCTGGTTTCAGCGGGAGTCGAGAGCCTCTCATCACATCTGGCCTGAGTTGCCAACACAATCTCATTCACCTTCCATTTGAATGGCTGGAGATCCATTAATTACCGAATAGCAATATTTAAACAGAAACTAAAGATTATTATATTACATAAACTTGAGCATAATAGAAAAGGCCTTCCGATACAGCAGTAATGGCAAATTATATATTTGATGTCTATCTAATAAACAGATAAGCTGCGTCCAAATCTGCAGAAGACAAAAATCAATTTGCATCAACTAACTTTCATTGAAGAAGCCAGAGGAGGTGAAAGGTGATGTGTAGACAAACCGTGGTTTATTCGGATGTGTGGCCAAGTTTTAATAGTGTCCCTTCAACCCCCAAAGATAGTACATCTTGCAATTTATAGACAATAATTGAAACTTTTTAAAGTTTTTCCACAGTTTCAAGTATTTATTCAAGCTTTTGAAGGACAAGTTTCAGGTGCCAGGAGCAGAGGAAAAGAACTTCCTTGTGGCAAATTGTCTAGCCAGTTTAATAGAAGTCTTTTTGCTTTACAAAAATATCTTGTGCTTTCTGAACGTAGAAAAGCTTCTGCGTTCCTTATAGGTAACAGAAAGCTAGAATAGAGAGCCTCCTTTTTAAAGTTGTTGTGATAAAAACCATACATCTGGGAAAGTTAAAATCAAATGTTTCCAGAAAGTAGGATGGCTCATAATGGATGATGGTTGACCATCATCTGTTAAAAGGAATTTATTTCTGCAAAAAATTGTGCAATGTAATAAATAAACAGAGCAAGCACTTGGAAAAAGTCCACCAAAAGCAGGCACAGGAATAATTGCATCCATTTGCGCTGGATTTATTAACCAGGATGCCCCCTGCCTAAAAGTTTGCTTTCCTCTAGGGAATGGATAAAAACTGCAGACGGCTAAAGCACTTTAACAGCATCCATCAGGAACAACCGAAACCAGTAAGATAGGAAGACACCTTATTGCGTGTCCCTCACTCTGCGGCAGATTTCTGCTGTGAACTCCGAGCACTTTGCATTGCCTCCCAAATCCTTGGTCAAGACCTAAAATAGCAGAGATACAGAGTGGGGAAAAGGAGAAATTGCACATCATTAAACTGAAGAGCTGAACTGCCTTGCTACAACCCCACAGCCACGTCCCGACTTGAATTCAGAACACTGGAACCAGGCTCGGCCATCTTTAGACGGACCCATTCAAAGCAACCCGATTTAGATTAGTCATGGATCACTTCAGGTTGATTTCAGTGGGGCTACTCTAATGTTGGCTAAATCTGGATCCATGCATCAGTCCACTGTGTGGCCACAAAACCCACTTGTCTGGAGTTTGACGCCTTCTGCAAGAGGTAAAACCTTATTCTGCCCCCGTCCCTTGAAGGGCACCCATGAAAAATTGGAGGTCTTTGTGTCTTGACCTCAAAACATGGATTTTATCTGCCTTACTGCCCTGGTAACCTCCCAATTAACAGATCTTGCTAGCAGCAAAATTGCATACTAGAAACTGCCAAAAACAACGAACATTGGAGACTTGCCACAACCCAGTTAATTTAAGGGGAGGGTCTGGGGGTTTAGACCTAGAAGAAGTTGGAAACAAGTCCAAAGCAAAGGGCGCTGGACAACAAGAAGCCTTCCAAGGAATTCTCCACAAAGGTTACTGTGCGTGCTCTGGTTCTATCGGGATCACACCTACTGCAGGAATCACATCACAAGGTATACCTTCCCATCTTTGATCGTGGCGAAGCATGCATCTTCTATTTTGGTGGCATATTCCTGCATCCCCATGTGACGCAGCATCATCACCGCACTCAAGAGAAGCGCCGTTGGATTCGCCAAGTCTTTCCCAGCTATGTCCGGAGCTGTCCCGTGAACCTACGAAAAGGAGGAATGTCTGTCACGCTGACTAATCTGTGCCCTTGATCTTAGTCAAAAGGCTGAAGCGCAATGATGTGTTTCTCTCGATAAAGAGCTGTTCATCCGGCACCAGCGGTTCAGCTCTGGGGGTCGATGCATCCTTTTTCGCTTTCCTTCAAAGCCTACTAAGTGTCAGCCAAAAGGCTTCACGTGCAACAAGAGGTGGGGTTTTCCTTCTGAGCAGGCTTCCCGAAGGCGGTAAGACGCTGTGCGTGATGGCTACTCCCCTGCTGCTGAAGAAACGAGGGAGGGCTGCAAGACCGGCTGAGAAAGTGAGAAGCCTTCACCTACCCCATCTCTTGGTCATGCCAAGTGTGACCAAGATACTCTTTCCAAGGACGGAAGATGCCAGCACAAAGCTATCGAGAGCGAGTGTGCTGTGGCAGACAGTGTTGGGCTGGGGACCTGGGAGATGCGGGTTTGTCCCCATTTGGCCATGCAGTGAGACTTAGGGCCAGCCTGAGCTACATCATAGGGATGTTAGGATAAAATGGAGTTACGTAACCTTCCCTGGGCTTCTCACAAGAGAGAAAAAAAAAGTGGGATATAAATGCAATGGAATAATAATAAAATAATAAGGCTCTTGTTCACATGAATAATATGCTTAGCAATGTCCTGTAGAGTCTTTCTATACAAGAAGAGCTAGTAATCTGCTAATGGTAAGTTTCTTTCAAAAATGAAAATATATCCCATTTAGGAGACTAAAGGTGCCCTTGACAATCCTGCCCTTGATAATGAGCTACTTTCAGCAATATGTACATCCATTGATTACAGGGATTTGAACAGCCCTGAAATGCACGGATTAAACCCTGAAGGCTGGAGGCACCTGCAAGAGCAGCGAATTATAGCGGATTCACAGGGCTGGGAGGCTCCAGTAAGGGCCTTGCTCCAGAATTTCATTTCACAGGAGAGACCTTACCGATTCAAAGATCGCCACTCCGTTAGCGCCAATGTTCCCGCTTGGCGTTACTCCGAGGCCCCCAATCAACCCTGCACACAGATCACTGGAAGGCAAATGCAAAGATCAGAAACAGGCCCATGCGTTAGGCCCTTCAGTATTCCCAAAAACCGGCGTGCCAGCGAGGGTGGCAGGGGCTCTGAAAGGATGAGCCAACAAGCATCGCTGAGGGGAAATGGACTGGGCCGGAGACTTGCTCCGGCTCCAGCCGACTTACCTAAGGATGTCGCCGTACAAGTTTGGCATGACAAGGACATCGAACTGTGACGGATCCTGCACCATCTAAGGGATAACAGAGAGGCCTCTGGTTTTAAGATGACTTGAAACCGCAACTATTAAACCCGACCACAAAGTTTGCTGCATACTCACATTCAGACACACAGTGTCGAGATACATTTCGTTAAACTTGATATCTTTACAGTTTTCTGCTGCTTCCCTGCATTTTTTCAGGAACAGTCCGTCAGACATTCGCCTGCAGATTAACAAGAAAGATAGCAACAGGTTAGGAGCCACCTGGATGAACCTCCTGGATTAATACTTCCTCCAGGAATGCTTCCACTTTAGGGTACTTCTGTACCTCAAATATAGCCTTTATATTAAGCAAGGTATTAACCTTTATAGTAGTCATCTAAAGGAACAGGGTGCAGACAAATCAAGATATTTTTGTGCTTTCTACCCTTAGGGACAAGTGGTCTTACCAGTAATATAGTGTCAGTTTTTCCATACTGTTCTTCCAAGCTGTGAAGTATATTTAAAATAAAAATCACACACAGAGAGCTCAGAATCCTGCATGGCCAGAATTCCTCGCATCTAATTCCTACAGCCTCTGCTCAAAACATTTTGCAGTAAAAAGGCCAGTGAAGGCAATTAAAAGTCAAAAGAGATCTGATCACAGGAGAAAAGGTTTCCAGGTTACATCAGAAGCTGGTCTCTTAGCATTCATGACAGCCAGAGTGGCATCGTGCTTAGAGTGCTGGGGGCTTTGGGAAGTTGGTTTTGATCTCCACACAGCTAGGAAACTGACTGGGTGACTTTGGGCCAGTCACCGGCTCTCAGCCTAACCTACCTCACAGGGTTGTTATGAGGATAAAATGGAGAGGAAGAGGATTATGTAAGCTGCCTTGGATTCCCTGTAAGAGGAAGAAAGGTGGGATATAAATGGAATAATAAAGTAAAAGCAAGGACAAGCCAGAAGGAGTGTGCAATGGAGTTCAAATGCTCCCATGGAAGGGCTCTGACCTTCCAGGACACTTTTGAGAGCAGAGTACTGCCCTAAAACTGACGCAAGATAACCACCTACCTAGCCAACTAACTCTCCAAAGTTTCCAAACAGAAATGTTAACTTCATACAGCTGAGAGCAATCATGTTTTAGTGACAGATCTGGACAGAAAAAAACGTCCTGCCACAACCGGCATGCCCCAGCCAGCCCTTGCACCATTAACATGTCGAACTGTCTTAAACTTCTTTAAGGCACAGAGTTTAAGCTTCAAGCAAAGTCCAGTGATGAAAAGTAGGGTGCATGAAATATATTGCTTCCACTGCTGGCAGTGCAATGTGGCAGCGGATCAGTACACGTTTCTCCATTAAACAGCCAGAGAAGTAAGGATTGCAAACATTAGCACTAGGTTACTCTGTTAAAATCACGTACATAATGTTTGCTTTATGCACAGCCGTAACTTTGCTTCTTTGATTGTTTCTGGCATACTCAAAAGCAAAGTCAGCAATACGTTTGCTTGCATCTTCTGTGATGAGTTTGATACTCTGCACGACGCCATCAACAATCTGAAAGACATACAAGAGTTATGTGGGTAGTAAAAAGCCAAGTTATTAAAAGACTCTGGATAGCTCCAGAAGGGTTTGATGAATCATCAAGCCTGCAGGACACTGTATTATTCAAAGTTAAATGTATCTGCTGTGATTAAGAGTTAATTTGTTTAAGTACTTCCTACTTCAGGCCATTTGTGTTATCTGGAAGGGTGAGATCTGCTTCTGCTCTCTGAACGTACCACATGCTCAATTCCGCTGTATTCGCCTTCCGTGTTCTCTCGTATTGTGACAATGTCAACATCTGTGTAAGGGGTTTTGTAGCCTTCGATCGACACACAAGGGCGGACATTGGCGTAAAGGTCAAATGTTTTACGAAGCAGCAGATTCATTGACGGGTGGCCAGCTGCTATGGGAGTTTTCAAAGGACCTGAAACAGATTCAGAACAGGTGGGCAAATTCCAGTTCAGAGCACAAACGTTAGATCCTTCTTATGTCATAGCAAAAGCATTTTTTTCTGCCACTCCCAAGTTAAATCTTTGGGTCTGAAGCTGGAGAAAAGGCCGTTCTCATGCCTTATTGATACTGGTTCAGTTCTAAGGAGATTGTTGCAACTTCCTGCGGAGTACGGCTTGCACTGTGAAGTTATCTTACAATGGGGATTCATTCTGGGAAAATGTTCCCCAACCTCGACTGTAGCATTTTAACAGGAGAGGAAGGTTTAGAATAGTTCTGTGGAAAGGCTCATTGGCTTATATTTATTCCCTGTGGTGTTCAGACTTTTTCCACTCTGGGATCTTTGTCAGTGGTTTCTGGAAGCTAGTAAAAGAGGAAGTGTGCAAGAGAAGCCGACAAGCTGGGACGGACTAGGAATGCAGGAAGCTGCCTTACACAAGCTCCCACTACTTGCCCGTCTTACATAGCGTATGGCTACTCTGACTGCAGTAGGTCTCCGGGGGTTCAGGAGGAGGGCTTTCCCATCACATGTGACTCGATCTTTCCTACCAGTGCTGCCAAAGACCGAGTCCACAACCCTCTGCAGCTACAACAGGTGCTCCGTTTCTGAGCTGTTGTCTCTCCAGCTCATCAGAGCAGGATGGGGAAGACTAGGCTAGGCAAATCCACCACCGCAGTTGAGTCTAGGGAGAAACAATGTCGGGGGGAAGTGGATAAGAATGTCTGTTTGTTGTGGAGAAGCAAGAGGGAATGGGCAGCGGGTTCAGTTAGGATTTCCTGCTCTCCCCTCTGCCCACCCTGCATTTCTAAAATGTGGGTGTAAAAGCAGAATGGAACAGACTCTAAGGTGACTTGTAAACCTGGGACGTTCAGGCTGTTTTGCAGGCTCAACGCAGCTACCAAGCAACGCAAAACTGCTATATGCACGAGAAGATGAAGCGTCTACCTTTCAGCCCGATCTTGTTCTTGTCCATAGATTCTTTGGCATCGTGGGGGATTGTCCACTTTCCTCCTGGCCCTTGGATTGCCGTCACATTTCTCTCTTCGAACTGAACAGGTGCCTAAACATAATGGATTCAAATTATCTTCTGAGCTAGTTTGGAAAAACGACAAGTGATGGTCGAAGGCATTTTGTCCACGGCCTTGGAATCCCTTACCTTGCGTTGGAAGACTAATGGGTGATGTTACACAGAAACGGAGGGTGCTCTGTAGGATCAGGGAAGGAAAATTAGCCACCGTGGCTTATTTTCGTGTCCCATCTGTGCCGACTGTATGTTGCCAACTACGGTAATTCTTACCAGGCGTGGTTGGTTATGTCATCTGAACCTGATAAGAGTTGGGGCCAGTGGGTTTACAAATGACCTCCAGGGCATGTTCTAAGTTCACAGAACGGGTTTGCACGGCAAGGGTAAATGGCTTTCATGAGGCAGGAAAATAAGCTAGAATGGCTTCTTTACCTCCCTTGACTTTGTGAGCCCTGTCACAAATTAGGAGGGGTAGCTATGGAAAGCCGGAAAAAGTAATGCAAGGTGTAACCAGAAAGCTTTAAATGCTACCGCTTAGCATGACTTTGGCCACCTAATGAGAAGGAAGGACTCCCTGGAGAAGAGCCCAATGCTGGGAACAATAGATGGCAAAAGAAGAAGGGGACGGCAGAGGATGAGGTGGCTGGATGGGGCCAGTGCAGCAGTGGGGGTGGGCTTGGGTGGACTCCGGGGGACGGTGGAGGACAGGAGGGCCTGGAGGAATGTTGTCCATGGGGTCGCGAGGGGTCGGACACGACTTCGCGACTCACAACAACAAAGCATGATAAAATGCCCGTCTGGCTAAAGCAGGTTCATCTCAGAACCAGTGCCCTGAGGTGGAAGAGTTTCCATTTTCTAGAATGCATTTTTTCACAATAGTACTAGGATGAATTAAAACAGTTGTGTAACTGGAACTGATACAATACTAGCAAGATTAAAATTAAGGTTGCAACTCAGTTTTTTCAGGGGACTATCCCTAGGAGTCATGCTAAAATTAGTATGTTAACAGTTTACTTGAATTCCAGAAAAAAAAAGGCCTAAGTAAAGCTTTGAAGTTGATTATAACACTGATACCACATCAAGTACATTTGATTAATCAAATGTTTTAGTTCAACTACTTTGCCTGATGGAAAAAAATTACGAGATAATACTGCATGTAGTATGCTTTCCTTTACTTCTGTTTAACTAAGTACAACTCAAGTAAACATGCCAAATCGGATCTCTATAGATTGAAGTCAACAGAAATCGTTCCAGGTCTGCTGTGAAACTCTCCTAAGGAGACTTTTTCCTGCAATATTCACAGGGGTTTGGAATTGATCCAAGACTCCTGATGGAGAGGAGCAGATTCACTTGCACCCCTTCTCTAAATTTAAAAGTAACCCAGTTGGCAGGTCTTTCCCAGCTTCCTTCACAGAGAGTCACCTGGGGAATATCCCTTTTTAAAACAGCTCGTGTAGCTGGGCTTTCACCCTGGGAAGGATTGCAAAGATGCTGACATATTGCCCACATCCGTATTTAGCTATCTCTGCCTTTTTGCTGCCTCGGTTGCACCCCATATCTAAATTTAGGGGGAAGGGCAACTGTGTGGAAACTCACAAGCCAGAAACCTAGCCCAAGCACAGCCTGTTTGGGTCTGTCAGCACCTAGCCAGAGTGCCCAGGTGATCTCCCATGAATCCTGCAGATAAATTTAAATATCAATCCGCAGAAATCCCTTCATTGTACGGGCCTCTTCTGCATCTAGTAAGTGCTGTGAAGTGCCATGCACGTAAGTAATGCTATGAAGTTAAAGGATCGCATTCATGTCAAGCACATACCGTTACTTACTGAACCACTGAATCGACACCAAACCTGAAATCAGTGCACTCTCAGGGGCTACACTGTACACTGGTCCATTCCATTCCTTCTTGATTATCAAGACGAGACTGAGATGTGTCAAAAGGTTTGTGGTGAGGCTATGTTTCATAATGATGGAGGCGTGGAAGACAAATGCCCTGAACAACAATTCTGGACACGCCAGTCGTTTGGCTCGTTTTATGGAACAGCTATAGGCTTCCGACCTTAGTGGTTATAAAATATTGGGAGGAAGAGGGCAGAAAGTACCCAAATCCAAGGCTCTCTATACATCACGGTCTTTTTCCCACATCCCCAACATCCTGCAGCACAGAACACCAAAAAACATGCAGCAGCAACGACAAACATGTATTACATCTAAGCACCTGCGGGGCATTTTTCCCTGATGATCAATGCACAGACAAAATGCACAGTACAATGCCATTAATTGCCAAAGCTCTGACACAAAGTTCAGGACTTTTAACACATCACCTGAAGATTATGCACTGTCATAGTCAAGGTATCTTGAGCCCCAAAAGCCACTGCTTTCCCCTAATAAGGAGTAAACTGTTCCTTCACACACTGGCTCTTCCTCAAAGTGAAGAGAGACCGATCGCTAACTTGTCCCATAAACGAACAAATCCAACAGAGTCAGAAGGAACTAAAGCAACACACGCATCCATCAGAGCAGCTTACCTTAGCAGCTCCAAAAATCTCCACGACAGCAGCAGAAATTTCTGGTCCAATGCCATCTCCTGGGATCAAAGTTACCGTCTGATTCTAGATGTAAAATAATAGTCCACCAGATACAAGGATTACACAAAGATTTACAGAAATTTGCAGGTCACTGGCATGGTGAACAGGTACTTTATGGTGACCGTTGCCCAGAAATTAAATGAAAACAAACATGCCATCAGCAAGCACTGTAATAATGGAGTCTGCCTTTTCAGGATGAGTAACTTGCACCCCCTCTAAAGAAGCAGGTTCTGTATACAGGGAATCGTTTAAGCAGGGGGAACATTTAAACATATGGTCCTCTACCCCACAGTCTAAAGTAGTCCCAGTAAGGACAAGAGCTCATGTGGTGCAGTGTTTAGAAGCTGGGTTGGATCCATGATCCATCCTACATTTTAGGATGGTTTTCCCTTCCGAAGGGGTAAACCATGCTCCATTTCAGAGGGCCTACGCTGGCTGGAGCCAACAGGAGCTATAACCCAAAACATGTCAAGGAATACAATGCTAGCTGTGCTAAGAAGACCATGTGTGGAGTACTTCAGTACTCAAAATGGCTGTTGATGGATAGCTCTAAAAAAACGAACTAAAATAAATCAAGGATCGGATCTAAGAAGCGGAGGAATCTATTCTAAATAGCAAAAATAATGCTATTATGTAAAAGGAAGCATCCAAAACATTGGTGTAGAAGATAAGAAGGTTCTCAACATTTTTTCCCTTTGAAATTTTCCAACCATCAACTGGCTAATGCAAACTATTCAAATGATGTGCAAATATGATCAGAGAATTTTTTTTCCGTAGAATTAGGTTTTGAAAAGAAATAGAAAAAAGTGCCTCCAAAAGCTTTTATTGCCTACTTTAAACAGGGGTGAATAGAATTTTCCCCAAGACTGCAACCACACAGAGATCTTTCTACTGAAGTTTATGAATGACACTAGTAGGTCATCTTTTAGTGTGTGGTAACGTAACAGATTATTTTCAGCACAATTATGCTAAACAAGGGTAAAGGCAGCACTTTCTTGAGAAGCTTCTTAAAGAAAAAATTATACTAGTATACTCACAGCACTACCAAAACTTCTGGTCACCTGTTTTTGGCTTTTGAACCCCCCTAGTAAACGAAAGACCTGTGGAAAGGTAACAAACACAGAAATATGATTTTTTTTAGACAACCAGAACAATAGGAAAGGAAGACTCCTGTCTACTAAAGACTCCTGCCAAGTCTGTATATGCAACAGCTCACACTTTCCAAAACATGTTTGTGTTGTGTACATACATATTTTCAAAGTATCAATTGTGTTATGGCCTACGAATGAAGTCACAGGAAGGTGAAATGAGAAGAACTATAACCTGCTATTTAAAACTCAGAGTTTTAACAAGAGGTTTGGAATTAAAATGGGAGAACTGTTTCTTTAGGATCCCTTGTGTGCATGTACAAGGTTTTCCTGGCTTGATGCTGCCATGTTTATAATGTTTATCAACTGAAGTATTTTGTCTTTCAGGATGTGTCTATGGACTTCTGACAGCCTCATTATTGGCAGAAGCGAACTGGGCTGCGATCAGTGGGCCTCCTCCTTATCCTGGGGCAGATTCTCCACAGGGAATCTTGCACTATAAGGTAGGTTTGATTTTGCGTAGGCCCGGGAGCATACCTCGGCCAAATTAGCATAACGGCACCAAGCCGGAGTGAGATTGGGCCCAGGCCTGCAACAGCCCCTTGCCTCATAGCAGTTGTATTTCGACACTCATCTTTTAACCATTAATGTCCTTGCAACTAAAATGATAAAGTATCGTACTAGAGTTTTAATTATCCTAAGCTAGTGTGCTTGCCATATCACCTTAGACAGATAGATAAGCTTTATTGCGGTCAAAGCCCAGCTCCATTCAATAAATATATAGATTTTAAAAAGTAAATATATAAAACATTATCTATATTAAAACCCCACGTGGATTAATAAATACTTCAACACAACATCAGTCATCTTAAATCGGTAATGATCCCAGACTTTTTCCTTGTCCAGCTAGGCAGAGCCACAATCCCCCATGATCTGTCTTCGGACACCCATCGTGGCCGCAAAGAATTTAGCGACACTATATGTTATTGCTGGGTTAGCGTCAGACAGCAATATATAAATATATTGTTGTTTCATAACAACATATCACCTTAAGAAATCAAACACTGCTCCAAACAATGCCTGAAAATTCTGTCTGCCACGTGGAAGGTAACTTAGAACCCAATGAAAGGTATTAGAAAGGCATTTTGCAGTTTAGCTATTTTCCATGCTTGCTTTTAAAGGGTTTGGATCTTGCATATGCCAGGCTCTTATATAGTCAGCAAAGTAGAATATTCGCTGTTCTAATATGCTTCCAACTGGCTAACTCTGTAAATGTATAAAAGATAGAGATCAACCATAGGACCTGCGAGGGACACAATGGAGTTTGTTTGTTTGTTTGTTGTTTAACTACACAGTAGTTATTTTCGCAGGCTGCACTCAGCTGACTGCATACAACTGCTGCTCTTTGTTTACTGCCCCTACTCCTTGGTGGCAATCTGGCTGCTCTACTTTTCATCAGCTGAAGTTCTCAGGGGCAGCCCCATATAAAGCGCATTAGAGTAGTCCAGCCGAGGGGCTGCCAGGGCAGGGATTCCTGCTGCCAGGTTCTGTTGGCAAGGCAAGGTCAAAGCTGCCGAATTCACCGGAGCGGATCGAAGGCTCTCCTGGCCCAGAGCCCACCCGGTGCTCCAGGGGCGGCTCGGAAGCACCCCAAGCAGGAGGGGGAGTGCAGCCCCGTCCAGGACGGGGCGATACCCCACCGGGACAGGGGAGCCGGCGACGCATCAGCAGCACCTCTGCCCTGCCTGGATTCGGCTCTGGCTTGCTGGCCCTCGTCCGCCCGTCGCCACGCTCAGGCGCTGGTTCAGCCCCGCCGCCGCCGCAGCCGGCCTGGGTGCAAGGTGGGGGGCGGCCGCCCCCCCCCCCGAGGACCTCTCCAGCCGCTTCCTGCGGATGCCGCAGCGCGCGGGGGCCAGAACGGCGCCCTGCGGCCCCGGCCACGCGGCGACTCCGCCCGGTAAGCCCTGCTGCGGGGTGCCGTGGCGCCCCCCGGCGCGGCTGACCTCGCAGGGCGGTTGTGCGGGTCAGGCGGCGCTGGAGGGGCCCGGGGGCTCCGGCGCCAGGGAGCGGCGGCGAGCGGGCGCATCCTCCGCGAGCGCCCCGCCCCGCCCCACGCGCGTGGCCCACCTCGCAGGGCGGTCATGAGCGCGGGGGGGAGGGGGGCCAGGCTGGCCGAGCGGAGCGAACCCTCGCGAGACCTCGGCGGCGCGGGCGCGGGCTGAGCCCTCCTAAGGGAGCCCGCGCGGGGAGACGGCGAGGGCGAGGCCGCCGCGGCCAAGGTCACCTCAGCGCTCACCTTGGGCGCCCACCGAGACGAAGCCATGGCGGGGCGCGGCGCCTCGCGCGCCGCTCGCTCCTTCCCTCCCGGCGGCGGGCGCTGGCGGGCTGGCGGGCGGGGCGACCGGCGACCGGCGACCGGCTGGATGGATGGCCCGCTGGGACAGGCCGCGGCCTCCTCGCTGCCACCGCCTCCGCCTGCAGCGCTGGCGCTGGCCCCGCCTCGGCCAATCGGAGCGGGCGGCTCGACCCGCACCGGGAGCGGATTGGCGGGAGCCGCGGGCCACGCCCCCCCCGGTGACAGCCGGCTCCGGGCGGGGCCGACGAGGGAGCGCCACCCCGGGGATCCTGCGCGGCGCGCAACGGAGGGGCGCGATCCTGCGCGTCTGCAGGCGGCCTGCGCGACCCCGGAGGAAGCGGGGCGCCCGGCTGCCCGCCGAGAGCCTCAGCCGCTGAAGCGCGTGACAGAGCCCGGCTGCGGGAGACCGAGGGCGCCGGGAATCGTCCCCGGGCGTCGGATGCGAGGCCCTTCCACGCGCCCCGAGGCGCTTCCGCCGCAGGCAGCTCGCCCTGGGCTTGCCAGCAGTGTGGGTGGCCGGACGCATCTGGCATCGTGGGCAAGCGCCTCGCTCCTGCGAAATGGTTGCCGTGAGAACGGGCGCTTGCCCATTCAGGAAATGACCGCCGTCGTGGGCACGGCCAGCCGCGAAGGCAAGCGAGCGAGGCCGGCAGGAAAATAACTCGCTCAAGCCCCGAAGTGCAGCGCCGATGCGGCGTTTGAGCTCCGAGCACAGGACTGCCGGGACGTGCAGCTTAACACGTCGCACGGGGAGAAGGAGATCCAGGTGCTAAGCTCACTAGGTGACTTTGGGCAGCCATGGGCTCTCAGCCTAGCCTACCTTTCAGGGTTGTCGTGAGGACAAACTGGCGAGGAGCAGGATTCTGTAAGCCACCTCAGGTTCCTTGAAGGGAAAATACAGGCTAGAATAAACAAAGCCACTCTCCTGAACCCCGGTTAAACGGCATGAGAGAGGGCATGCCCGCTTCACAGTTCGAAAACAAATCTTGGAAAATCTTCAATAAAATTGGGAGGGACAGGACATTTAGTGGGCACCAAGCCAGGTATCTGCAAGCATATCAGCCTAGCACACAGGCGCACCCTTGAGGCCTCTGCTTTCCTCTCTGTGGAGGTACTGGAAAGAAATGCAAGGCTTTTTTTTCAAAGATCCTGCAATGGGCTGTTTAGTTCTCAAGTGGTAACATATTGCCAGGATTTCAGTTGATTTGCTGTGTCCTAAGAGGCCAGTTGGCCAGGTAGTATCCCAGGTAACCTGCACGGGTAGTTTTTTTTCATAGACATCTGGGGGGAGCACCATTTATTTATTTATTTCCCGATTTATATCCTGCCTTTTTCCCACAGAGGGCTCAAGGCAGCTGACATCATTCTCCTCCTCCATCTTCTCCCCACAGCAACAACCCTGTGAGGTAGGTTGGACCGAGAGTCTGTGACTGGCCCAAAGTCACCCAGTTGGCTCCATGGCTGAGCGGGGACTCGAACCTGGATCCTCTGAGTCCCAATTCCATGCTCTTCACCTCCACACCATAGCAATATGTAAACAAAGGAATACGGACAGTACACCCAGCAGACCAGATGGGTTGTCATTTCTGTATGTTTCAGCAATGCTTCTCCAAGACATTATTTGTGAAAAAGAGGTTTGATTTCCCATTGGCACTCTTTTTATCTGGCCATGTAATCTACAAACAAGGTACAGGCAATCGATTGGAGCTTCTGCAAACAATTCAAAATGCAGTGAGGTGAAATGGCACATGGGATGAAAGGGCCAGACTGATAAGCTGTGGCTGACCGGAACCTCTGCACCCATAATTTGGCTGGCTTAATACAGATAATTTATGTTGTTTCAAAAACATAACGGAGAACTGTCAGAATGGCCAGTTGAATAGCCTTTGGTCCTCTCTAGCTGTAGCCTTTGATGCACCTACCTGGGAATAAGGGTGCGATTAGTGGGACTTGCTTCTGAATAAAATGTCTAGGATTGGACTTTCAGAGGAGAAGGAAACATGGCTGGTTTGGATACACTAGGACTATTTTCCTGATTAAACATGAATAGGATTGTGCCTTTTGAATGGGAAGGAAGTTGCAGAAAAGCTAGGAAGCCATCATACGACAGGAGGGCAGAAGGAAAAGGGGCCAGAGGAAGGGGTCAAGACCATTGGGCTGAATTTGAGCCTGGGTCTGAGGCAGACTATCTTATTTTTGGAAATATTCATCACCCACCTTGATATCACACAACGATCCTTGTACTTCCTTTGGCATTCGTAAGGAACCAGGAAGCCCTGACTGTCTAGGCTGGACTGTTTCCGTGTTTAATCATAGGAGCAAATGAGGACATGACATTATTTTCAATGACACAAGCTTTTTATCTGACAGGTAATCAGAAGCTGAAAGGAATCCAATGCCCTAGAACATAATTCTGTAGACTAAGAATGTACAGAAGGAATGGATTTGCTTTTGTAAACTTCCGTCATTGTTTTTCTGTTATCTGAACTTGTGGGAGGCAGGAAGGAAGCTCGAAACAAACTTCACACTGCTACCAAATTAGCTTAAAGGCCTTGTTTGTTCTCTTAGTGTCACACGCACGTCAGCTAAAATAGCAGAATGGAGGAATGTCAGATTAATATTTCGTGCAGGGCATAAACTAGCTTCATCGAGAATGCAGAAAGCTTCCTGCATTCTCATAGGACACCAAACACCATGTCCGTTAAGGCGACATTTTTCCTCCATTTCTCCTCCCCCCCCCCCACGCGCTTTTCTTTTGCTAACTTTAAATTAAAAAAAAAAAAGAATTTGGTGCATTTCCCAAAAGCTATTGCTGGATGGTGAGCTTGCTGTTTGATCACAGTTTGTCCCAGTAAAGAAAAGTTTAATATACGGCTAAGATTCTTCCCCATCCGCTGGAAAAGGGAAATGAAAGCGCAGCGCCCCCTCGCGGCTGCGGCCCGCCGTCGCATCGCGGACGGCGCAAAGAGGAGGGTCACGAGAGAGAAGATGGGTATGTGCGCTCCGTGAGCCTCTCGCCAGATTTCCTGCTTTCCGAGGGACCCCGCCGGCACATGCAAGGGACACGCCGGGAGGTAAAAGGCGCCGGTTCCTGGCTCGGGCTTCGTGCGGGGATCCGGCCCCGCGGCTCGGCTGCAGCGGGGCAGCGGCGGCCGCTCCCGATGCGCTCGCCCTGCGGCTCGGCCAGGTCGCATGCCTGCTCCCGGTGCCTGCGGATGGAGAACTCCTGAAGCTTGCCATGGGATGCCTTTGCTCCCCGGGAGGATCCCTCGCTTAAGATGGGGAATAAGCAGACGATATTTACAGATGAGCAGCTCGACGCCTACCAGGTGAGTGGGAGGGGGAGAGGGGAAGGTGAGGGCCGGGCAGGCCAACGGGGGCAGTCGTGCCGCCGGGCCCATGTGGCCTGCGGCAGCGGAGTGGCAGAGGCAGGCAGGCCACCCCTTCCTCCGGGTGGAGGAAGCAAACCAGGGGATTTTACCAGTTGGTGCCATTTCACGGAAGACCCCAGCCCCGGAAGCCCTCGTCCTGCTTCCGAAGGAGCTGGCATTAGGTTCGGGGGATCCTTTAAAACCCTGCGAGTCAAGAGAGCCACTGGTTCCTCAGGAGGCCCGAGCCGTGGCTGTTTCACGCCCTAGGAAACCCTAGGAAAGACCCCTGCCTGAGCCTGAGGCAGCCTCCCCCACCTCCAGTGCTTTGCAGAGGGGTGGATTACAGCCCCCATCATCCCCAGCGGGGCTGGTAGCCCAGTGCATCTGGAGGGTGCTTGATGGGAGAGGCTGCATTTCGGGAGTTGAATATGGGTCTGGTCCGGAGGGATGAATCCACTGCAGACACTTTTTATGACCACTTCCCGCATCCATCAGCTCGGGGTGAGCAGAACCGCCCCTTTCTTGGAATGAGGTCCGGATAGTCGGGGGGGGGGTGGTTCATTTAATTCATCCAGTCCTGTTCCAGCCATTCCCAAACTCTCCCTCCCATCAAACCACGGCCACCCACTTTTTTCAAAGAAGAGAGACGTGTCTGAGATTAACTCCCTAGGGAAAGGGAATATATGGGAAGGATTCCAGCTGAGTGAGCAGAAAGACTCCCAGCTTTCGAAAAGAGATGATTCTAGCGTATCTTCAGTGGAAACCAGCAACCAAACCAGAAACAGAACGACTTAATGGGAAAAGTAGGCAAAAGACTTGGGAGCGCGTAGAAGAATTTCTCCAAGATCAGTCGGATTTATATGGCCGTAACTGTGCTTGGTAGGGCTGACCCAACCCAAAAGGATGGCGAAGCAGCTGCCTAAAGCTGCTCCATCCTGGGATTGCTAAGCAAGTAAGAATAAAAAGATCTTTGCCATTTTAGACCTCATCGGTTTGGAGGCAAGTGTCTGTGTTTCATCCCTTTCCTGCCAATGGGGAAACATCTCCCCCGGAGGCCCTGGGGGAGAGCAGGGATCTTAATTTGTAACTAGGCTGTCAAAGTGTCCTGGGGTGTGGGGCTATTGTTCCAGAACCGGCCATCCACTCTTGGAGGCTGTAAACTGGGTGCGATGGACCCTGGCCTGGCAGAAAGCTTCTCCTGCCGGTGCAGATGTTCCTGCTGGGGAAGGCAGAATCTCAGCACCAGGGGCCAAACCTGGCCTGCCTGGTACCCTCATCTCACCCTGCCCCCTTTCCCTGACCACTCTTCCTTTCCCCCAACCTCCAACTTCGTGCAGCTTCCCCACATTTTAAAAGCTTGAATTGCCACTTCTAAGGCTTAGTTATGGTGGCATTTTGGGTGGTTTTCAGACTCCGTCCCCAGCAACCTTCAGCCCCACCCAGTGCTGGAATGCCCCCCCCCCCCCCGCTCAAGGATGTCCGGTGGCCACAAGGGGTCGGTGGAACCTCCCTGTTCAGGAATAGCATAGCTGTGGATACTGCAGCACAGGAGAACAAACTGGTAAGGGCTGTTCATGGCAATTGACCCTGCTGGCTGTGGATGATGGGGGTTGTAGTAAAACACACCTGGAGGACACCAGACTCTGTGCCGAGCACCACCAGACTTCTTGATGTCTTTCAGTCCAGTTCTTGGAGTCCCTTTGTCCAGAGATGTCAGGAATGGAACCTGTGACCCTCCTAAAGGACAAATTTGTTATTTCTGACCACGCGGTCCCGCTGCTTCCTGAGCTAACCATCATTCCGTGTTCCCCACTGTGTCCCACTTTGACTGGTATGGGCACACGAAGGTCTTGAGCAGAAGACTATTTCCCTGTTCCTGTTCCTTAAGGATCCTCTTGACTGAACTGGAATTTGGCCCCTGACTGAAGGAGTTTCCGCACCCGTTTCTAGCTACCTGTCCCTCTCTTTCTGCGGTCCCTACGGTGAATACCCTTGGCTGTGAACCACAATACTTTCACCCCACACAAGAAGGAAGTACTGCTGGGGGGTGGGGGGAACAACTCCAAGAGACAGCATGGAGGCCTCTTCAGTATTCTGGCCCCCTCTTTTGCATTGGGCCCTGCTCACCATGGGTCTGTAGCCCCCTGAGAGCTTCTCCCAAGCTGAACGGGGTCCTCCCACTGAGAGGGATTCAACCCCCTGCTCTAGAAGTATCAGCCCACGATAGATGGCCTTGAGTGGAGTGGGGGCGAGAGTGTTTTATTGGGGACCCAGGAGATCTGGGCTCTGGTCCCCACTTAGCCATGAACCTCCTGGGTGACTTTGGGCCAGTGGCTCACTCCCAGCCCAACCAACCTCGCAGGGTTGTGGAGAGGATAAAATAGAGCTAAGTGAGGCACCTCGGGTTCTTCACAAGAGGAAAATGGCAGGACACAAATGCAGTGTAATAATAATAATACCACCACCAACAACATTTATTTAGCTATTTGGGCCTTGCTTTTAAAGAAAGTTGCTCAAATCAGCTTCCTTCTTCAGAGGCACTGTAGCTCCTTCAGACCAGCCCTTTGTTCCATGCCTTGTCCATGAAGGCTCAGAGGCATCCGGCTGACCACCATTGGAAGCAAAACACTGGGCTAGACGGTCTGCTTTTCTGACAACCCTAACTTGGAAGTTTGAGTACATCTTCCTCCCAGGCTGTGTCATCAGCTTTCGAATTGGCTGCTTCTCCGGGCTGGTATAGTTACACGGCAAGCGTTAACCCACTTCTCTTTGTTGCCCCACACCGGGCTCTTGCTGGTAAACAGAGCACCCTGAAGTGATAGCTTCAAAAAGTGAGGTGTTTGCTCGTTCGGGAATGAATGCAGGCTCAACCGCCTGGCTCCTATTTCCCTTTGTGCAGGTTCAGGCAATGTGACATCATGGCCACGTCTCCCGGTCTCCCCTCCCATCGCGCCTCTGTAATCCTATTCGGCCACACAATACGCCCAAGGAGAAGCGCCTCACTCCCATCACTTCGTAGGTGGAGAAGGAAGAGGGCTTAATAATTGATGCTTAAGTAGGCATGGCAGAGGACTTGAAACCCAAACCGGTTCCGATGGACCAGCCCTTGGGGTTCACAATTTAAGTAGGGCTGGTCCTGGCTTAGGACCTTTTTGGTGGGTGTCCTGCCCAGGTTCGACATGGAGCTCCCAGGGGAGGCTGGGAAGCTGCGGTGCTGTGGGCTGGATCACCTCTGGGGCAAGGTCCAGGGAGGTGGTCACGTTTGGTTAGGGGAGGCACTTCCTCTGGGCCTTTCAGGACCCTGGACAGAACATGGGGAAAACAGGCCTGGGATGAATCACTGTCTCAGCAACATGCAGCGGCCTTCTGCAGGCTGGCCTCCACACCCTTCCCTGCCCTTAATTCTGCCCCCTCCAAGGAGCTACCTGCTTCTCAAAGGGCTACCTGCAGCCACTGCTTCCTGTGGTGCAAGAGGTGAGTCCTCTAAGCCAGAGTAGCCAATGCATCTGGAGTCATCTTCAAAGGTTCTTTCCCAGGTTGTTCATCACCCAACCAGAGAGGGGGCCTTCTTGGTTATGGCACCACCTTTCGGGACTCGCTTGCTGGAGTGGCAGGGGACACTCACCTGGTGCCGATGCTATTATCCACCCAGTGCCCTGTGGAAACGTCTCTCTGCTCCCAGGCTTTCGAAACTCAGATTATTTTAAAATCCACAGTAGGGCCATATCTTGATCAGGTCAATCAGAATGTCATAGAGTAACCAGCTGATGTTCAAGTTCTCCAGAACATTTCATTGGGTTTGTTGTGACTGAAAGGGCCAGGGAAGGGTGCGGAGGGGGAAGAAAACGGGTCGATGTGGAAAACTTGGAGTTTTCTTTCTTTTCCCACTTTCCACCCTAACACTGTGGCTAAATGAGGCCTCCGCGGCCTCAGCTTCAGCCATCTTCTCCACCCTTCTTTGCTGAACTCCTAGCTCAGCCTTCCTAACCAGTGGCTTTTGGATGTGTTGGAGCAGTTCCCATCATCCCCAGCCAGCAGGGCAAGACTGGCCTAGTTGCTTAGATCAAATGCCGCTAGAGCTCTTCAGGGCGAGGTCTCACTTTCACCCAAACCATCTCTAGCTGATATAGTTCAAGATATGATTTCTGAATCACGAGCCATGTCTCAGTCCAGATATTCCTATTACATTTTTTTGTTTTATTTACAGGATTGTACCTTCTTCACACGGAAAGAGATCCTTCGGTAAGCAGATCCCACTCCGTTCTGACCTGATACAAGAGAGGGCAAGTCCTGTTCAAATCCTTCCCACTGGAAGGAACGGAGGAAATACTTATTCCTTTAGGGAAGGAGAGTAGAACCACCTGCCGGCCAGATCGGGTGTTCTGGTTTCCCTCAGATAGGCCCACTCCCTTTCCTCTGACCTTTCCTCATACTTTGGCTTTTGCATGGCTTTTCCTCCCCTCCTGGAAGGTCAAAATGCCTCTACTAAGGCGTTAATTACACACAGTAAGTGCTTCGAACTGAAATAATGCCAGCATTCTGGCCACACCCCTTTTGCCTTTAGCTCAGCCCACTTTGCCTTTGGCCCCACCCACCCCTTTACGGTGGTCCTCAGAAGCTGCTCCAAAATGGAATCCAGCCCTCACAGCGTAGGAGGGTCAACGGAGTAGATTGAAGCCTCCTCGGCAGACTCTGCCACCCATAATTTAACTTTAACCAGGATGAGAACCCATGAATAGCAACTTCTGACTTCCCAGTTTTTCTCTAGCTTTTCGCTGCATATCCAAACTGATTCTTATCTGTTCATCCTCCAGACTTTGGGAAGCTCAAGTCCCAAAGCCTGGTGAGAACTTCCGGAGTAGAGATCTGGGCCAGCCATAGTCCCTTTGTTAAGTCCCTGATCAAGCATTAGTTTTTGGGCAGGAAAAAAAGTGATAGGCCGTTCTCTCTCTCTCTCTCTCTCTCTCTCTCTCTCTCTCTCTCTCTCTCTCTCTCTCTCTCTGTTCAACTTAGAACAATGCTTTTCCCTTTTCTTTTTAAACAAAAGTTGCCCGATTTCATCTTCAAGCGAAACACTCTTTACAGACCTCAAACTGAGTTTAGATAATTCCATGATTATTCTGGATTTGTGCTTTTGTATACACCAGTTCTTGTGACCCTGGAGGGCTTTTGGCCAAGGGTGGCGGATGATGGAATAGCAATACCCATGCTATTCGGCACAGTGGGGCACTCGCTTTCAACATAGATCCAGCTCTGGCTTAGTTTTTCCCACCCACAAACCAGAGCTCCTGGTTTGTACACTGTGCTAAACAACCCAGGAACAGGGCCCCTGTTCTCTGCTCCTGCTGGCCTCAGGAAATGCCTGGCAACATGAAGCTGCTGGTGTTCATAGCAAACCAGGCTGACATCTCCCGGAAGCTGGAGAGCCCTCGTTTAGCTGAATGCATGAATGAAATCCAGTGCTGATCCCCTCTAGCACTCTACGTTTTCATTTTAGCCAAAACAGAGGCGTCTGTCCGGTGTGCAGTGTACCTAGGCAGTAAAATAAAAGTGAACGATAATTCGCTGTCCAGCCAAGGCTGCAGGACTTTCAGTTCCATCGATGGACGTTGCCCGCAGGGGAACAGAATGTTTTGCACTCCCGCTGGAGGGTGGAACAGGGGAGCTGAGCCGATGCACACGGCCTTCCGCAGTGGCTCGCTCTTCCACACCGACGACTCTCTTACGAAAGTCCACCCTTTTCTCCCTGCTGGGTTTCCTGCTCTCGTGCATGGCTCAGCCAGTCCGCCAAATTTGCACAGTGCACAAGGGGGGCTGAACTACAATCCGGGTTCACAAGACTCTGGGTCCACCGTGTTGGCCCGTGCGTATCCCCTACACTGCATATGTCTGGCACATGCAGCATTACGTGTCCGGTTACTGCGGACACAGCTCTCTGCTTTTAGCTGGTGGGCAACTTACGACCCACCCACAGACAGACTTGGCAGGGCAATTCCCACCTTTGGCTTACAGCTTGGTCTTGAATAGCGTATTTCTTTCATTCCTTGCAGAGTTTTAGGCTTGCAAAACCGTCTAATGGGAGGGAGAAAATCTGGTATTGATCCTTTGTTCTAGGAAGTGCATCTCCCTTTTAAATAGGTCTAACGATCACAGTGCAGAAGTGAGTCCAGGTATCCAGGGTTACAGCGCCCCTCCGTCCACTTACTGGACAACTGAAGTTGCAAACAAGGTACAATTGAGTGAATGAACAGCATTGTCCTGTGATTTTTGTATTTTGGGGATTTTATGCAAAGCATCTACTCAATATGACACTATTTTCATTGATTGGCCATAGCCCAGTGATTACTATGAATGTCATTTCTCTACTGCCCCTCAGCCCTTCGAAGCCCTCTGGGCAGCTTACAGCCATGTATAAAACAAACCAATACAATGCAAATACTTGTAAGGACAAAGCGATGTTAAAATGAATTTAAAACAGCTAAAAAATACAATCAAAAAGACCCCCCAGGGAAAAGAACCCTGGATGACGAGGTCGCAAGCATGCAAGAGACAGGAGAGGAGCCAGCCTTTGGGGAAAGAGCCACGTCTTCCGTTATGGCCGCAATTGCCGTACACGCCACATGTTCCCCTTTTAGTGTTGCTTCTGCATCTGAGCAGAGCCTGTTTGATTTGGGTCCTGTTCCTTGCAGAGGCCCAACAGATGCCGGCAGGAAGCGTGGAGGCAGGACAGGGAAGGCCTGGCTGTTCCGTGCTTCCGTTTCTCCGTGGGGAACTGGTGTTTGGGAACGTGCCGCTTGGGAGTCCAGAGGTGCCATGGACAGACCGCCGTTCCATGCATTTATCCCATCCCCCGATAGCCAGTCCACGGAGTGGCAAAAGGGGGAAAGCTCTCTGCAGAATGCGACGTGGCACAAAGGGTGCCGCCGCCGAAATCCATTCGGAAGCTGCCCAAGCTAGGGAGGAACGCATCTGGCCATTTTGGGTCCTCTCCATGTCTCACCTTCCCCAGTTGTAAGTTTTGGCTCATCCCAGACTTGGGGAATTTTTCCAACCTTAAGTCTGACAGGAAAAAAAAGTTTGCATCAAAATCTGTACAAATATTTATGCCCCGTGCTTGCAGTACATGCCTTTTGCAAGCAATTTTCCTAAGTAATGCGTTCGTTCTTTCCAGAAATGCAATATTTTGTTGGAAACAGCATGTTGGGATAATTGGATGCTTGGTCCCGCAATTAGTGCGGGGGCTCATTTGGAGAAGCCCTATGTGCTTTACTGTTGCTGCGCCACGCTATCAAGCACCATCCTGATGGATCTTGACCACGCTGCCGAGCAGTCTTGGGTAGACACTTAATGCAGTCCGCTTTCCTTTAGGCTCTCGGGACAGTGTCTGCGGTTTCGCCCCACCTGATCCTCCCTAAAAATGTACACGGCGACTGTAAAACAATTACATCTGGAAGGCCTGATTGATTTCATGGAAATCAGGCTCTCTCCTGCCTTACTCTGTGGCATTAACGTGCTGCAAGCTCACACACGGGGGAATAATTTATGCTCCTCCACAGGAACAGAAGTGAAAACAAAAAATTGAATTGGCTCTCATATCCGATTAGCCACAACCAAAGAGTCTCTGGGAATCAATGGAGAAAAAAGGCAGACCCTCCAGGTTGCTAAGCAGATGGCAGCTGGAGAGCTTGCAATATTCGAGAGAGGATGCTTCGGAGCGCTCGCCCGACGTGGCCATGGGAGCGTGGCTTCCTTTCCGCTGCTCAGTGCAGGAACAAGGAGCTCTTGCCCTCTGCTGAATCGTGTTCCAGGTCAACAGGGCACTCACGAGCAGATCGCTGCCTCTGCTTCCCTCCCTACCTGTCCCAAGGCCAAGAAGCCTGCCTTGAGATGGGTGAAGGGACCTGCAGAGGCGGCTGTGGGTACTCCCTGCCCCGGGCAGAGCGCTTCCCATCCCAGGGGCCTCTTCCTCAGTGGCGTGTGGTGCACGCCACATCACTTCCCTGCCGGGGATGCAGGGCCTGGTAGTTCCACTCCTGGAATAGCCTGAGCACCAATTTGCTGGGGGCTTGTGCTGCTGAAAGCCCCCGCAGCCGCTCTTCTGCCCCAGGGTGGTTTCTTTGCTGGGGGGCAGCGTGGTAACCACAATTCGTGGCCCTTGGCTGTGGCGGTGCTGGGCGGCCCGTGGTCCTGGAAGTGCAAAACCGAGCTGCTTGCCAAGCAAGGCAGCCAAGGGTTAACTCGGCTAACACCGGTGTTGAGGCAAACCCCAGTTCAGCATGTTTCTGACATAAACCCATCTTCTGCACTTGGGGGTTCAGTTCTCCATTCTGCGCATGGGGAGAGAACGGGAAGGCCTTTCCCAAATGCGAAGGTTCGGAAAAGGGGGTCAACGTATTCCCTTGCTCCCCCAACATGGGAAGGCATTCCTGGACGATCTGTTCCTGGATGAACTGTTCACATTCCGGGATGATCCATTTGCGGTCTCTTCTTGACACACCAGAATCGACTGGCACATTGTGAGCATTGCACAGGAGTTAACGACACATTCCGTGCATCTCCCGGTCTAATGGCTACTCAAGCCTCCCTGATCAATGAGCCATTACCAGCTTTTATCTCTTGCTTTCAGCCCCCCTGTGCTCTCTCCGTGTATAATTCTTGCAAAGGTCCTGCAGTGCTAGGCAGCTTTCTGCAAGATGGGCTCACAGCCTGGCAGGGGCTGGTGAGGACCGAGCCAAGAAGGGTGGGATTGTCCTCTGCTCTGACCCATGGGCCACCTTTCGGGGGGTTTCCGAACTGCCCCAGTCATGCCCGCCCAGCCGAACGATGAACCAGAAGATCCTCAAACGAACGACTGTGTTTTATCACCATGCACTGGAAAGGGACGTTTAATCCCCCTGACCCCAACCGTGTGTTTCAAGCCCCCCTCCCTGCATAAGGCAGCCTCAATCCAGATTAGGGTCATGCTCTTGAATAAGAAACAAGGAGGGGCCTTTCGCACACCCTGGAATGAAGGATGCTGAAAGCTCGGCCCTGATTGTGGTCTCTCTCCACGGGTCGGTGGGTTGAGAGCATCAGAGGCTGCACAGGAATAAAGATGGGTAATAGGTGGAGGACAGAGTTGTGTACCGGAAAGAAGAGACACGTGTACCCATGGGCATTGCTGTTGCTGCTGTCATTGTCGTCGTATCATTCCATTTATATGTCACCTACTACCCAAGCGTCTCAAGGTGGCTTACAGTACAAATATATACATACATACATTGCATCTATATCCCACTTCTTTCCTCTTGGGAGGAATCCAGGGTGGCTTACAAGGCTGTCCTCTCCATAATATCCTCACAGCCACCAGCCTGTGAGGCAGGTCAGGCTGAGAGACAGGCTGGTTTGGGAGCAAGTGGGAATCAGAATCTGGATTCCCGGGCTTCCTCGTCCCCTACATTCACCCCTGTGATGCAGTAAGTCCTGCCAAAGAATGTTTAAAGAATAATCAGGAGGATGTTTGAGAAGATTTTCCCAAGTGGAAGCGTTGCTTGAGAACGTTTACCTATTTTGCTCAGGGCATCCCTAAGACATAATTCAGTGAAATGTCCCGGACAGGTCCTGAGCCAAGCTTAAACTATTTTAAGGAAAATGATTATTTGTTTATTTAATTTATTTATATTGCGATTTATATCCTGCCTTTTTCCCATAAAGGGCTCAAAGCAGCTTACATCATCTCTCCCCCTCCATCTTATCCCCACAACAACCACCCTGTGAGGTAGGCTGGGCTGAGAGTCCGTGACCGGCCCAAAGTCACCCAGTGGGCTCCATGGCCGAGCGGGGACTCGAACCCAGATCCTCTGAGTCCCAGTCCCGTGCTCTTCACCACGACACCACCCTGGCTCTCATTTGCAGTCTAAGTCAGAATAGTTCAGGGCAGCAAAGCTGTCCACGCCTGTCTTTACCTGGCTTGCCCAAGCTGCAGCCTCCAGTTATTCTAGATTACAATTCATATCCAGCTCTCCTAGAATGGCCGGTGGTCCCAGATGGTAACAGCGGTCGTCGAAAGCATCTGGACGGTACCAAGTCAGGAAAGGCTGCTCTGTACCGGGAAAGGGGAACGGTTACTGACACGCTCTTGCAGGTGTGTGTGTTTGTTTGCAGGTTGCACGGACGCTACCACGAATTGGCACCAAACATGGTGCCTATGGACTATACCAGGAATCCAGACGTTAAATTACCTATGCAGCTCATAGTCAACATGCCAGAGCTAAAGGTATGGCTTTTCCAGATTTGTGCCTCTCCTTCGCTGCCCCTCACCCTGATCCTTGACCGAGGAATCAAATTTGTCCCTGGGAATCTGCTGCCTCCTCCATTCCTGTAATTCCTCTGGGGTCACTGCCTTCAGTCCTCCTACCATTGTAAGCTCAACAAATGCCTCTTGGGGGGAGTTTCAGGAAAAGTTTACACCGCCTCCTCCACTGCAAAGTTCTCCCTCCCAATTCACTTCAGCGGGAGGAGAACCCGGGGCTTCAAAACATGAGCTGGCCGTGGAATACACCTTTCCAGTCTTTTCCAAATACGAAGGCTCAGAAAAGGAATCGCCACTGGATCTTGTTTTCAGTAATAAAGGACTACCAAAGTAGGATTGAGGCAGAGCTTAAACTGAATTTGCATGGACATATTCAGGGCGATTATTGGATTTCTTTTGCTCGCTTTGCTCTAAATGCATGTTTGTATCAATTGCACTGGAAGAACATTCAACGGGCTAGCCTTTTGCTTTTCTTTTCCCCCTTTCTTTTTGATATGAAGTACTTCTTCATTAACCCTATAAAGTCATGCTAATGTTGGAGTTATTTTGATAGTGGGGTCCTTCCCTTCCCCCTTTCCTCTCCCCTTTCCTCTTCCATACTGACAACGAATGTTTAGGCCTCGGCTTCCTACAGAGCCTGAAAACTAACCACTGCAGCTTGGCTGCTTTGACCTGCTCACAACCCTGAGGATTACTTTACATCCTATCTGTTGCCTTGTAACTTCATATATTCCCAGGGTGATCATCAACCCTGGACAATACACACGAGTCTAAATTCTTGGGCTGAAGCTGTAGATAATGTGGTCCACAGATGAGTCAATTTGAATGCCAGCATTTTCCAGGAAGTTCTGGAATGAAAATTAGACCCGTCTTTTGCTGCTAGGTAGATGGACTTGATGTGAAGTTGTGATGGACTTGCTATGGACTTGATGTGAAGCGTGCATTGATTGAGTAGAGAAATTGTGTGCAGGTTTCTTGCCCTGGTACGGTCTCTCTCTCTTGTGGGCGTGTTGTGAGTGGGCATGTTGTGAGCAGAGCCGGCTGGTACTGGAGGTCAGACTAGATGACCCGGGAGACCCTTCTGACTCGCTTTGTTTCTGTGTTTCTCTGTGTGTGTGGGTGTGTGTCTGGCCAGAATGGAAGGAAGGAAGCAGACTGGGGAAACAGGTACGCATTCAGGAAATAGCAAGATGGAGGCACGTTGTCTGAAGGTGAATTGATGACCAAGCTGATCCTTCATGGAGGTGCTGATTGAATGGGAGGGCACCTCTACATGGAAGGTAGACTCGGGACTGCCGTGATTTATGTCATGGCAGGCTAGGAAAGAGGACTGTGGCATTTATTTTATTTATTTTTTATTTATTTTTCTATGGATATCCTGCCTTTTCCTAGAAAGGGCTCAAGGCAGCTGACATCATTCCCCTCCTCCATCTTATCCCCACAACAACAACCCTGTGAGGTAGGTTGGGCTGAGAGTCTGTGACTGGCCCAGAGTCACCCAGTGGGCTCCATGGCTGAGCGGGGACTCGAACCCAGATCTCCTGAGTCCCAGTCCCATGCTCTAACCACTACACCACACTGGCTCTCATGGTCTTCTCCACCTTGTGCCAATGGCCATTCTCTGCCCAGAAGCTCGACGCGGATCTGGCTGGGTCAGGAGCCCATGGGTGACCCGCCAACTGTTCAGGAGGCCATCATTGAATAGGATTCTGGACAGCCCCAAGTGGCTGGAGTCTCCCCGCAAAGCTTCAGCACAGACAACCTTCAAGTGGGACCAGGAGGGCTGGAGCTCCACCTGGGTAGATGTTCCTTCTCTTCTGGGAGCAGCTTCTGTTAACTAAAAGATTCTGCTGCTGCATTTGGACAAGGATGCTGAGAAAGACGGTGCAGTCCAGCACTGTGCCGGTTTTTGCTGCTTGGTTTTTACAACCACTTCTTGGGGAGCAATGAGAAGAAATCAAATCTAAAAACGGAGAGCAAGAGGAGAACGTCAGGAAAATTTCTCCAAGTGGAGGGTTTTGCAGCTTACCTTGCTATGATGAGGTTGCCCAGGAGCATCCGTGGACCTTCTCCCCAGGAATTTCCAGTGGTGCTACCTACAGAACACCTGAAAGTTGAGTGAGGCTCTGTTGCGGTTGCTACCGAATCCTTTTAACGATGACACAACGAAAAAGACCTCCTGAGTCCACTTTCAAAGGAGGCAGAAAAGCAACTGCCTCTTTTGGAAGGGAGCAAGGAGGTTGCGAGGAGCTTGGCGGGATTCAGAGGAACCCTCGTGCCCTCTCCCCAGGCTTGGGTGGCCACGGTCAGAAGCACTCCTCATGCTCTGGGGCTGCTGGAGAAGTGAGGTTGTCCATAGTCAGAAGAGGAGGGGGCACACTTCCCTACCAGCCCCTCTGAACAGTCTGAACAGAGTTGTCTGCCAGGCCAAGCCTCACACTCCTGAAGAGCAGTTGTGGGAATGTTTCCAGCCGTACAAACCAGCCCCCTGAGTAGCCCATACAGAAAAACCCAAGCATGTGAAAATGTGGGACAGCGTCAGCTCATGCAACTTGGGGCACCCAGTCTGTCTGCCCTCCAAATGACACAGTGGGCATTACGGAAAATCTACCTTGGTTGACATTAACAAGGTGGCCGGCAGGTAGGAAAACCGGTTCTCTGACTAGAGGTACCCTTTGGCGCCCCTGTCCATGACACAAGGACTCTGTGCGCCGCAGGTCCATTCCCTGCTCCCGAACGTCCTTAATGCCTCGGTTTGTAAGTAACTGGATCCACTGGTAATGCACTCTGCTGTAAGGGACACCAGTTGGGAGCAACGCAAACGCAAAGAAAGACGAGAGACCGCTGAGGTAGCTGCTGCAGGACCGGCGTGTCTGTGCACGGCTAGCGTGACTTCTGTTCCTGCTTCCTTCGGGACAGAAGCAGACGACCGAATGCACCGGTCGTGTGCGCACAACTCCAAGCCAACGTGCCGT
Source organism: Varanus komodoensis (assembly GCF_004798865.1). NCBI lineage: Eukaryota > Metazoa > Chordata > Lepidosauria > Squamata > Varanidae > Varanus > Varanus komodoensis. The sequence goes on from NW_025335817.1 coordinate 442,320, forward strand.
CTCGCTTCGGGTTGCGTGCCTAACCTGAAGTGATGTATCCTTGCCGCTCTCCTCCTCTCCTCCTCCGCCATCTCCTCTCTTCTCACCCTCCCTCCCTCACCTCCACCTTGTGCCTCCGTCGTTCCTGTTAGTTTTTTTTTTTTTTTTAAGGCTCGGCAAGGCATTCACAAATCCTGTCTTTCTGCAGGAGAACCCCTTCAGGGAGAGGATTGTCCACTCTTTTTCTGAGGATGAGGAGGGCAGTCTCAGCTTCAATGACTTTGTGGACATGTTCTCCGTCCTCAGTGAAACAGCTCCTCGAGAGCTGAAAGCAATCTATGCCTTTAAGATCTACGGTAAGCAGTGCGAGGCCATCAGATGACAGAAATGACTGTCCCGGTTATGACAGGCAAGCAAGCAGGCTGAGCCACCCGACGCGAAATGCAGTTACTGCAGGGTGACCCACAAGTGCAACCGACGGCACTGGTGCCAGGTGACGCCCTGTCTGAGGGCGAGGGTGGGGACCTAAATGGGGGGTGGGAGCAATTCCTACCCAGCCCACTGCTGGCCAGATGACACAGGGTCCCACCCCTTGGTGGAACGTGGATCCTGGATGACGCGCTGGGTGGTCCCCCTACCCAGTGCATGAGCTGGGATCCTGCTCCACTGCTGGAGGAGGCCCATGTGCCCCAGAGCCCCAGCCAGGGGTGCTTTGGACGCAGGGCACATCCCCCATGGCGGAGCATCCCAGGAGGGCGAAGCCCTCCGCCATCCTCTGGGGGCTTGAGTGAACTGTGTGAACAGGTTTGCCCCTGCTAGGAGGAGTAACGCCCCCTGCTGTGACCTCTGACCACGGATGCATGCATCTAGGGAGGCCACGGGATGAGGCCCCCAGGGCAAAGCTCCACACAGCCATGTGGGACACGGAAGTGTTTTCTCCACTGGGATGCGATGGCTCTGTGAAACGGAAACTTTTCCATCCTGGCTTGGACCTTCCAGTTCCGCCTCATGGAGCAAATGATTTTTTTTAAAGGGAAAAGAAACCCACACATGTCTGGATTGCTTCTCAGAAGCCCTTCATGAGAACCACCAAGAGGGCCATCAGCAAAACGCTTCTGCCAACCCATAATTAATTTAGCCCAACAGCTGCTTTCACATTTCAGCAAAGCATTGATGAGGGGAGAAGTGAGGGGAATATCAGGAACAAAACCCCCTTTTCCCCAAAATGTAACGCCTCTGATACTTATACTTTCTTTATTGCAGAATGATTGGCCAGGTGCCTGCACTTTTGCAAATAAATCCACACTGGCTGTTTTCAGATGATTACCCGACATGCTAAATGTCATCCCACAGCTTTCTAATTAAACGGGGATGATGCTAATCTTGCTTATTGGGCCAAGGACAATAAAACGAATGCTCACAATGGCCTTTTAACTGGCGTCCTATTCTACATTTGCAGGATGAATTGCCAAGCACCTGACGTGGAAGTTGTGTGTGTGTGTGTGTGTGTGTGTGTGTGTGTGTGTGAGAGAGAAAGAGCCACCTTCATTGCCATTGCATAAACCGGAACAAGGCAGTGGTGAATTACTGCAGTTAGAAATCAACCCCAAATATCTCTTTCTTCCCAGTGGCCTAGTTTTTTGCAGCAACAGGGCTGAAGTTCTTTTAGCCTGAAGACTGACTCCCACTGCAGTGGCCACCCACTGGTGTCAGGTGGGGTGGAAATCAAAAGGGGCGAAACAGAAGTCAGAAGGGGCAGGATAGAAACGGCAGCACATTTTAGCCCAAACTCCTCACCTGGAGAGACGTGTCAACCTTTTGGAAGGAAGGGGGCCAAACCTGAGAAACCTTCAAAGGCTGGGGGGAAATGTATGGCCCAGGAGAAGGGTGTGGACTCGGCTGGGGACTGTGACCCCAGTGGGTCCAGTTGGGCCCCAATCTGGAGGATCTTGCCCCTCTGGACTAGATAAAGTCACGAGTTATCCACAGCTCCAGCGTGATAACTGAGAGCAGAATCGCCTTGCTCCCCGCTTCTGGATTCTAGCTGAGCTCCCTCGCCTTCCTCTTGGGCTTCTCGCAACATCTGGTCGGTCACTGTGGAATTGCTGGATCAATGAACCTCTGCCGTCTTTATGTCCTCCAACTAGGCACGCGGAGTTTGTCTCTCTAAGTTTGCACTCTTTTAAGTTTGTCCTTTGGGTTAAGGTGGGGGCCGAAAAGAGCCATATTGACCATCCCTTTCCGCCCCTCCTCATCTTCTCACAATTAGATTTTAATGTGGACAACTTCATTTGTAAAGCGGATCTGGAACAAACCCTCAACAAGTTGACCAAAGAAGAGCTGACGGAGGAAGAGGTCAGCCTGGTTTGTGAAAAGGTTATTGAAGAAGCAGATATGGACGGTGACGGGAAGCTTGGATATTCGGATTTTGAGAACATGATTTCCAAAGCGCCAGATTTTCTCAGGTAGACGAATTTGCATATCCCGACAATCAAACCCTTGTGTGGGGTGTGGGGGCATTGGGGAGGCTGCCTTATATGGAAACAGCCATCGGTCCCTCTTGCCCAGTGTTGCCAACACTGACTGGCAGCAACTGGTCTCCTGGGATTCAGGCAGGAGTTTTGCTGTCCAAGCTGGAGATGTCGGGGATTGAATCCAAGAACTCTGTCTCAGAGCCATGGCCCCTTCCAGGTGAAGCTGTAACTTGGCCATTTCTGGGCTTTGCATAAGTTCGTTCAGCTTGCAACATTTTAATTCACAGCTAGTTATCACGGCTAAACAAAGCAGTGCCTTGCCTTGTTATTTGGAAGACAAAATAGGTTGATATAGTATTGGCCACAGATGTGAGGAAAGGAAGAATGAGGCATGCAGAAGTGGCTGCTTTAGACTCGGTGGACATGGGCTGACTTCAGGCCCCAAAGAGGAGAACCCACAGAGAGCGCATGATAAAACTGCAGTGCTTTTTTCCCTGGTGGAGCTTTCTGTCTCCTCCTGAATCTATCATTTTTCTCAGGCTGTTGAAGAGGGTTCTTTTCAGCATTAATTTTTGGCCCCAGCGTCTCACCCTCCATTCCCAGCCCCTGCTCCAGATGAAGGCAGACCTGGTTCCTTCAAATGTGGGTCTTATTTCATCCAGAAAACACGATGGCAAGCAGAGCGTGTTTTGAACCCACAGCTCAGCCGTCTCCCTTGCCACTGCTTCTTTCCCCCTCCCTGCCCAAACTTCTTCATTAATTCGGGACTCGTGGGTCACGTGCTGTCATTCAGAAATGGTTTCCCCCTTTTAAAAGAATGGAGAGAGTGGGCACCAACGGAGCCTGCAACAGAATGTTGCAGCATGGAGGGCAGCTGGACTGCGTCCCGGCCATCTCGTGCCCTTCTTCCCTGCACCTGGTTGCTCTGTCCCAGGGCTCAGTCAGAGCAGCGGGAGCGAGAGGAGCAGATGCACCCATGATGGTCATGCTCCTAGCCAGCCTCCCCCAACCTGATGGCCTTCAGAGGCCTTTGGATCTCAAGTCCCAGAATCCCTGTCCAGCAGGGCCATGGACTGGGAATTCTGGGTCTTGCCGTCCAGCCGTGTCTGGAAGGTCGGAGAAGGCTGCTGTAAGGCAGATGTCTGCGTTCCACTAGAACGGCCTTGCCCAGTGGCCCAAAGACCCAAAGCTGCCGGTGCCTGTCCTTTCTGCTGAGATCTCCTCCTTAGGCACCCAAGGTGCCATTTTGGGGACGCACGGATCGGCACATGGAGCCTGAGTGTCGAAAGACAGAGGCAGCCATTCCCGGAAGGGGTGAGCCTTGGGCGCCTCATGCTATTTTAGGAGCTATCGAACATGGCCTGAACGCACATTTAGACCCAACAATACCATCCTGCCTCTCTGTGTGAAATAAAAGCGCAAGATTCCAGCGGTGGACTTCCGTAGAGCCGCCATGCCAGATTATTGCTCTGTGCAAATAATGTTTTGTTTTTCTGTCTTTTTAAAAAAGCTATTAGAATTGATTTCATTTTGGCTCCAAATCATAGCCTGTGGTATTACTAAACAGGAAAGTAGTTACATATTGACATTAGACCTTTCAACCAGTTCATTTCTTACAGCTTTCTCTCAGTGAACCAGGAACTGCTTTAATATTCTTATATTAAGCATTGCGAAAGGTTTTGCAAAGAAATACAAGTGGTAGAAATAACAAATGTTTGTTTATTTAACTTGTATAGGTCTCTAGCTGTTTGCATTGGTCTGTAAAACACACAAAACCAAATCCTTGCTCTGATCCAACAGGACTCTTCCTTGGTTCTTACAGTTATTGGAACTGTAGTGGATGAGGCTAGATTAAACTAGAACCTTGCTTTCCCAAGTCTTCTCCGTGGCTCTTTTAAAATCCAGTATTTCATAGAATGGTATCGATTGTTCTTTCTCTTGTATTTGTTTGGCATAGTTTTGTAGTTTTGAAAAATCTTGTATGCCTAACAGTAATTCTAAATAAACAAACATCACCAGAATGAGATAGCCACAGTGAAAAATCCAAGTAATAAAGCAGCAATGGAAACCAAAGAAAAACCCAATAAAACGTTTTTAAATGAGCAAAATGTTCATGTACGTAGGATTTTCTTTCTAAGCTTAGCTACAAGACGCAGCAATAGTTTGATTCAGGTTCTCACAAAAACGGGCAAGGTGACAGGCTTGTGTCTGGACTGTACCATTGACAAGAATTAAACATTAATTCAAAATAGCATAAAAGGACATTAAAAGACTATAATGCAGACCCAACCAAGAATAAAAGAAAGCCACCTGGCTAATTGTGTTGGGCCTCTGAATGATCAGGGAGGTCTTTCAAGGCCTTCACCAGGGTTGGTCTTGACCTGGGGCCAAAGCAATCGCAAATTTGGCCTCGGGGATGCCTCTTCTGACTTGCTCTGTTTCTGTGTTTTTATCTATTATATGTCATTGTTTTTATGCACTGTTGTAAAGTGCCAAGAGACCTTTTCCTATGATTGGTCTAGAAAGAAACAAATAATAAAGAAATATTCCAGAATCTTAAGATGGGAATAGGGAAATGCCCCCCCCCCGACCTCCACCTCCCATCCCAAATCTATATGCCCACTCTAATAGCAGACCAGGGCAGAGGAAATTTGCTCTGCTGGACAGAGTCCCAGAAGCATGAATAAGTTGTAAATGACTTAGGCCGTTGCTGGTTCAGAAAATCTGATCCCTGTGGGACCATTTCACTTTTTAAAAAACACTGTCATTTTGCGGCAGCTTGTATTTTAATAGAGCCATTAGCACTAGAGGCCAGCAGCAGCTAAGTGTTCTGTTCTACAAGACTGGTTACGTTTTCTGCAGGAAATTGTTTTATAAATCATTGTGGAAGATGAAACTCCTTTTTTCCCCCCCTTTTCCCTTTTCAAAAAAAAAAAAAAAAAGGCAACAGATCTGTACAGCAAGCGGCCTCAAAAGAGCCAGACAGGGTGTCTTGGCTGCAGTTATTCCTGCCCGGCAACACCTAATTTTGGTTTCTGCACGGCTTTCTCTGTTGCCACTGTCCTTGAAACATTTCTGAAGAGGGTGGCTGGAGATTCACCCTGTCCAGGCTGCTCCAGAGACATCCGCTCCAGAGTTAAAGGAGCCAGCTCCCAATTTGTTTCTAGCTGCAGTTCAAGGAGCCTTTTGTTTTCTAGGGCAAGTATTTAAAGAGCGTGCTCGGAGCAGCTGCCTTTGGATGCTTGCAACTCATTCGGAGCCTAGTCCAGACCCAGTAAGTGAAGTGGCTCACTTCACTTACTGGCTCACATTTTATTTATCTATTTTTTATTTCATTTAAAACTTTTTAGGTCATCCCTTACTGTGGTCTTGGGACAGTTTAACAATAAAACAAAAGCCACTTTCCATAGATGAGGTTTGCCTGTTTTCACCTTCCCAGACAGGCAGTTAAAGTCGTATTCCCTGCACCCCGAGCCCCGCCAGGCACCCCGACTTTCCAACCTGCTCTGGCAGAATCAACATGCAGTGAACCTCAGGGACGCGTGTGGGCCTCCCAGCGCCATTTGCCATGCTTGAAAAGAATTACGGTTGCTGCTTGGCACAGCAGGATCAAATAGAAAGAAATATGAACTCCAAAATGACTTGAGCAAAATGGATAAATTCCCCTTGAGGGAAAATTTTGTCTGCATGTGGATTTCAGTTAATGATGATCTCTGTACTGGAAGAGAAAGATCAAAGTATTGCATCTACTTTGTAACGTGTGCATCTAGGCGGTATCCAATGCTAATCCCATTTTGAGTAGACCCATTGAAAGGTCTCTATATAATAAATATAATATTAATTCTCTACAAGGCGTAATAAATATGTATTTTATATAACACATATATTATAACACGCATATGTGTTATATAAAATATAACACACACATATATATAACTCATATATATAATATATATATTATATATATACATAATACATATATAACTCATATTTTATATTGAAAAGAATGAATGAGACTCAGGTTAGCCGTGATTAACTTAAGACTCATTTATTTCAGCAGCTTTGCTTGAAGCAGGATCAACATGGGAATCATGGTACCCTTTTTCCTCCCGAGCTCCAGTTTTACTGCTTCCATCAGTACCAGCCAGTACAATGGTTGGGATGGTTGTAGTTGATGGGAATTATAGTACAATTCATCTGGAGGGACCCAGCTTGGGGATGGGTATCGTACACTGTGAATTTTTTTCTTTAAAAAGGTTATGGGCTTTTGCCAAAGTAAGAAGGATTTCCTGCCTGTCGGTAGAAATGCTATTTCTCCCCAGCTTTGCGGGCTTTGCTTTTGCTGGAGTGCCTGCGGATCAGAGAGTAACCTTTTCACCCGCCGAAATCCGCGTTTGCTCCGTCTAGCATGACTGCTTTCCCTCTGAAGCTCCTTCTTTGTCTCCGCAGCACCTTCCACATACGGATCTGAAAATGCTGGCTGAGCCTGTGGAGCGACCCCATCGCCTGTCCTGCCTCCCCAAATCTCAGGCAAAGCTGCGGGCAATTTGTGCCCTTTTCTGAATTCTGCCACGAAAGGACTACACAACACTGGGCCTTCCCAGAGGAGAAGCCCCGCTGCTTCCCAAGAGTCTCGGAGTCCCCATCGAGGTGTTGTGATCGTTGTTTACTCATCACAGTCGGGTAGCAAGGCTGCAGGTGTCCAGTTGTTGGGTTGTTAATTTTTTTATCCAGACAGACGTCCATCCAGTGGTGTCTCCCTTGTGGTTTTTATATTTGTAAAGATTTGATAAAATGGTCCCTCCGAGCAAAAACAGAGCGAGAGCCAGAAGAGATGCTGCCTCGCCCAGAAGCGGCTGGATTATAAATAAAGAAATGCGTAAGGAAACGCTGGCCTTAAGGGAGTGATCTTCACAGCTGGGAGGAGTGGCCTGACGTGGACGGACGGCTGCAGTGCCCGTCGTGTCCCGTCGGGTGGAAGACGCTGCATCACCCGAATGTGCCATTGGGCTGGCTTTGGTGCTTAAGTGACCTGTGACCCCATGGAACTTGAACCCCTTCCCTTCGGAAAACCTGATTTGCGCCACTGATTTCTTTCTTCTCCAAGCAGACTCTGTTGAACTGTGTCTTTGGCATCCTAGGAGGGTCTGGCTTCTTCCTCGCGTTCTGATTCAATTAGTCTGACAGATTGCAAAAAAAAAAACACCCTCCCCCCAACAAAGAAAATGACCAAACCAAGGATATACCCATGAGGAAATCCAGGAAATAGTTCATCAATCAAAAAAGAAACATCCTTTTTTTCGGAGAGCCAGCTATGCAATCTTCCCCATCAAATGCATGACTTCCGTTGTTTTCACCCCTTCCGTTCGTTGTTCTTGTATCTTCTCTCAAAAACCGGCTTCATTATATGTCTTCTGAGTCCCCCCTTGGATGAAAACGGGCACGCTGACAATCATTCATGTACAATAACTGTTCTTGAACAGTCTTATAGAAGGGCTCTGTTAAATATCCATGGCTTATGTAACCAAGACATCCATGATTAAATATTCCACAGATTTTACTAATTATTAATTAAAAGATTTCTATATTGTCTTTCAGTCAATAGACTCTCAGGGCAGTGCAATGGGACCAGAGATAAAGGTGTAGGCAAGCTCTGTGGGGTGGTGGGTGGGGTGCAGTTTTTCTTTTTCCATCGGGGGGCATGCAATACTCTGGGTAGGGCCACAGCAGGGCTTGGCTCCCCCAGGTATTTTTATGGTAATACATGCAACTCGCCCGAAATGATAGTAAGCCAGTCCTGGGGACCTTCCACCCTTTCCACTGATGGGATCTCTGGAAGGAAAAATGCTGGGAAATCTTATCACAGATTACTCGATTTCTAATATACCGATCCTGGACTATTTAGGGCCACTCATGCCTTTGTGGTAAAGGAATGGGGCTTTCAGTGTTCTCCTGCATGGCTTACACTGGTGGGATTATGGATTGCAGACTTGCAGCTCCGTCCTCAATGCATTTACTTGGGAATAAGTTGGTCGAGAAGTCTGGCTTGCAAGTAAATGCTTGGAATCTCAGCCTTATCCCAAAGATGGAGGATTTTTTTAAGCAACAAGAAAAATCCGGATCAGCTGATTTTCTGCAGCTAGGAAATGAATCAAGTCATTAAGAAAAAACACAAGTGACTTTTCCTAAATTGTTCTTGAGTGTGTGTTCAAATGACTGTCTGTTTCATGCCATGTGGGAGGGGGTGGCTGGAGTAACCGGACAGGGCGGCATGGAGTCAAGGACAAACTTCAAGCCAGCATCTGTGGATTTATTCCGGCTCCTTGGAGGATCTCAAAGGACCTCCAGCACTGCCGAGACAATCAGTCTCAGGAGTTTAAAAAGTCATTATAGGCTTAAGCTAGTGGGGGCCAGAGGCCTTGCTGAGTGATACTGGCTTTCTTGCTTTTCTATATCATGTGCTTTTCTAAGCAGAACAGTGCTCCTAATTATTCTGATCCCTTCAGTGTGACTGTTCTTTAGGGCATCTGTCCCAACTGTCCCCATGAATGGTCAACACCCGGCTTGTATCACCCAGCATGCTCTAATCTGCAGGTAGCCGCTCTGAAATGGCTCCTTCCCATCACCTGTGGCCAAGTTTCCTGCGGGCACTCCAAGAGCAGAAGGTGGGAAGCCGCAATCGTGGTGCAACGTTTGCTTCCGTGGGATCGTCTCTCGACACTCTCCTCCGGTCCTCTGGGGAGCCCTTTCCTTCTTGGGCTGGCCCAAGCTCCTGTGGCTCATCCCGGACTGAGAGCCCTTCGGCCCTTGCATTTTGGCTCCTGCCGTCAGCAAACTGCAGGCTGAAGCACACCCTCATCGTGCCTTCCGTAGAAGAGACTCCTCAGAGGAGGACGTCGGCTCCCCTGGAGTGGCCAGAGCCAGCCAGGGAAGCTGGCAGCCAGGGGGCCCTGCTCAGCTAGCGCGCCCTCTCTGTTTCTTCCTCCACTGAGTCTTCCTCCGCGTCGGTGAAGGAGAACAAGCCTCAGGCCAGGCCCCAGCAGGGGAGTCTCCTTCAGGCCTTGGGACAGCCAAACGATCACTGGAAGACACCAGGGGCTGGACCCAGGACCTACTGCACCACTCAGGGGATCTGGGCGCTAGTGCCCACTAAGCAGTGGGTGAATTTGGGCCATTCATGAGCATTCAACCTGGTCTACCTCACAGGGTTGCTGTGAGGAGAAAATGGGGAAGAGGAAGCCATCGCAAGCTGTGTTGAGTTCCCCAAAAGTGGGAAACACCCAGATTGCGAGGACTTCAGTCATGACATTGTATGGAAAATTCCTCATATACAACGTGGGTATCTCCACAGACTTAAGGCTCCATCACCACCCCCTCCCCTCCTCATCTCCTCCCCACCTCCTGAGCCTTTTACAAGGACCTTCAGGCACTGAAACGGCCACCTTTTCATCCATAGCCGGTGCTGCATCGCTGAGCTTTGGTCCTCAGGGACAATCCTTGTTTTCTGATTTCCTGGTAAATCGCTGTCCCTGTTTTGCTCTTTTGGGGGAATGTTGATACTTTTTCAAGAAGAAAAAATACTCCATTCATCCAGGATAGCATGCGATGCCTTCTGCCTTCTGCTCTCACCTCCAGATGTCGCCGAGAAGTTATATCTTTAAGCGAGGCCGACAGGCACGTCAATGCACCCCAGTGAATCCCACCTCTCTTGTATTTCCCTCTCATGCAGCTCTTTATAAAGACAGGAAATCTTGCCCGAGGCAGTGTGCCGGTATGCACCAGTTGCTGGGGAACATGGTTTGGTGTGTGCAGGTTCATTCCTCCTCTTCTGATGGGCTTCCCATTCATTGTCTGCTCTGTGCACAGACCACTGGACTAGAAAAACCTGATTCATGGGGTGATTCAGAGCGCTTATCAGATATTTTGAAGCGTGCTCTGCCCGGAAGCCTGTACAGCTTTCAGGACTGCCCCTAAATCATGGCTAACCTCCTGTCCCCTCTTGCAACAAAAAATGCAATCCTCATATTGGTAGTTGAAGCAATGAGTGAATTTCGATTTTATTTTTCATGCGTAATGTAAATTTTTTGCACATTGTAGGCAGTATGTATTTCAACAGACTTTATGCAGGATTTCTAGTGCAAGAGGGAGGACGTGGTGGGGAAGCCAAACCACGGCAATGAAGAAGAGGAAGAGGAAGAGGAATGAGGAGGAGGAGGAAAAAAAGGGCTAAATTTAGGGATGGCTGAATGAGACCTACAAAGAGTTTAAAACCAAATGGAGAAAAACGATCACATGGATTACAGGCTATTATGTGGAATCCAAAAGAGCATCTAAAACAAAGCTACACAAACCCAAAAACGAAAACACAAAGCAAGCAAAATAAACCAAACAATCCAGAAGAACTGCCAGGAAAGACTGTGGCATTTTGGTTGCTCTTAATAAAGGTTTTGTGAAAGGTGGATTTTGCCTTGGAATGTTATACTTTATACCAGAGAAAAACATTTTGCGGGGCACGCAACTGCTTTTGGTTCTCATCAGGTGATCTTCTGGGCATGCCTTAAAATGCCGCACTCAAAATTTAGTCTTCTTGTCTGCAAAGAGGAACTTTCGAGGTTTATCACTCTGTTGGGGAAATAAACCACAGTGAGATTTGTTTTACAAGGAAGAGGCAATTCACTGCGCAGCAGTGCTCTGGAAAGCTTACTCACTTCGCTGGATTTTCATTTCCTGGCTCAGAAAAGCACATTATAGTGGCTTGCAAAGCTTGCCCCGGAAGGGGGCCAGGTGGAAAAGGGAAATACCATCTTCCCACCTGTCCTCACGTGCACCCCTCCCCCCCTCCAAGATGGGGAAGATGGGCTTTCTGCATTCCCTGCCTGCAAGACACTGCTTCCCCTGGCTCGGGCACCAGGAAATTCTTCGGCACGGGGATGTTAATCAGCACCTGCTTTGATTTTGTGGCAAGACGGAGTTCCGGGGACAGCAAGAAGAGCATTTCTGTTTGTGCTTTTCTCTATATAACCTCTAGGTGGCACTGTGGTGTAATGAAATGCTAGAAATAAGCTAGGGGAAATGGCGAGATTCTTTGCTTTAGCAAGTAAATGCTACCTTTTCCCAAGAAAGACAGAAGGACTTTCCCCAACTGCAGTTAGGCATAGAAATGAAACTGCAGGTTCATGCCATCATGAAGGGACCCTCACCTCATCATTTAAGGAACCTGTGCACAGGTGTGAGCTCTTAAGGAGAAAAAATCCAAATAAAAAATCGACGAGGTGGGCAGCTGCTGAGGGGCTGGATAGTGCTCTGTTCTGTTTCGTTTTCAACATCCTGATAATTAGGTATATCGCACTGCAAAGCAGTTTTCCCCAACCTGGCACCCTGCATATGTGTCGGTCCACAAGACCCAACACCCCCAGGATGGTTGTGGATTATGGGAGTAGTCATAGTCCAACGCATATGGGAAAAGATGCTTCAGAGTATTTAAAATGCTTCGTAGGCATGCTGAGTCCTTCGTCCTGCAAAATAGTGACACTGAATCTGCATATTGCAACGGGGAGCAGAGATTTGGCCCTGCTGGGAGCCACTGCATGTGCTTATGGAAGCAGTGAGACCTGAAGGAGACCTACAGCTTAGTAGCCTCTACTCTTCACCTCTACATTGGTTGCTGAATGCAGTTTTGGATTCACTTCAATGGGGACGGTGTGGGAAAAGGTCATGTTACCCGGCAAGAGCTCCAGGGCCGGAGGATGCGCTCAATGGAGACTTCAGTATTACGAGCGGATACCTGACTCATCCTTTCCTCTTTGGACCGAGTAATTATGGCCACGATCCAGCCAACAGTAAACCATGTGCAAGTCCCCCTGCTTTCTCTATTCCACTGAAAGCGGTTGGGCTTAAAAGCACAACCATCGGCTGGTTCGCCCCTCACCTAACACATTGCCCAGGTTGGCATGTGCTGGGTCACCAATGCGTCCAAGGCTACGACCATATATGGCCCCTGCATTGTTAATAAGGTTGAGCTTTGAACATGACGATACCTTTTGGCTCGGCTTGGCCTCTGGCACAGTCCTGAGGCCAAAGGAAATGTGCTCGTAGGTGTTTTCTGCCGTGGGAACACGTCTCGCCGCCAGCGATCCTTGGGAGGAGTGACTGGGGATCTTCTCATACGGATTCTTGGTGTGGAGCTGTGGCTTAGGAGGCCATTCAGTCCTGGCAGAGATTTGGTCGTAAGTCTCTTTGGAGCTTGCTGGTGATGTCTTGGGCGACTTTTCTGAGTCAAGCTTGTGGGTGACGCTCCTTAACCAGCCAAAGGAAGCCTGTTCATGACTCCGCTCATTGCTGGGCCATGCTGTGGTTGGATGGGATTTCACCTTGCTGATCTGCCCATACGGAGCCCCCCCGTGCAATGCCTTGTTTTGATGCCCTTCGCCAACCACGGGAGAGGCTGGGAATAAAGACTGTGGCCCTTGGAGCTCCATGGAAGATTTTTGTTTAGTCGCTAAGGTAGGAGACACCTTCAGAGGTGTTGAAGTAGGAGAGCTCCGTGTTGCTTTCTTCGATGGCGTTAGAGAAGACTGTCCAATGGGGAGGCTGGGGACTGTCAGGCTGTTCTTGCCTTGGTCTAGGTGAATTTCAGAATAGATTGTTTTGGGGGGAAGAGTTCCTGTTTGATTTATTCTTTTGCTGTGCTCAGTATCAGACGGCTTAGTCCATGCAAATACCGTGCTCACTTTGCTTTTGTACGAAGAGGGGCTGACTCGGCCTGGGTCTTCAGGTGTCTGCAAGTTGTCTCTGAAAGTTCTGCCTGGGCCTGTTCTGTGCCCCACACCCCTGTTATTTAAATGGCATTTCTTCAGAGCTGCATAAACAATGCTTCTTTCAACATCCAAACCCATCTCAGAGGACTCTGGTGCCAATAATCTGCTCCTGTCTGGTACTGGTGGGGCTTCATCAGGGTCCTGATGTGGTAGATAGAGGCAACGAAGGAAGGAAGGAAGGAAGGAAGGAAGGAAGGAAGGAAGGAAGGAAGGAAGATGTTTCTGAGATGGATAGTCTGCTTTTGAGTGAATATTTCAGGCTGTAGGACCACATGGATCTGGCCTAGCAGTCCTGTTGGACTACCAAAGCACCATCTCATCCAGTATTCTGCTCCTCACAGTGGCCCACAAGGGTGTCCATGGAAAGCCCATATATACTGTTTTTGATCCCCAGGAGTTAGAGGTATATTGTCCCTAAACATTGTGCCTGAACATGCAATTCTTTTGCTCTCGCTCACACAGACACTTCCCTCAATACGTCTGGAGGGAGGGCGCTAGGAAGGGAGGGCGATTTATCTCATGGGTGGGAGAGCTCTAGTCCTCCAGAGGCTTGGTGTAGAACTCCATGGGGCTCTCGACAACTCCAGACCAGGTTAACTCCAGGAATGCCTCCCTGTATACCAGGCTTGGGGGACCTGAGTCCTGTGGTCTCCTCTGGGATATGACCAGATTAGCCGTATCGCCTATCCTCGGTTCCTCTTCTTTCCCCACCAGTCAATTAGTGCTTTTGCAGCCTTTCTGCCCATTCCAAACACCTTTTCTAAGGCTTAATTATCGCCAGCAAGAGCAATTATTTTAGTAAGCCTTTCAGAGCCTTTCCCCTTTGTCCCAACCACACCAGATGATGCTGGTGCTGATGCTGATGACTGCCAATAATTTCATTTCTATAACGTAAGCCTTCTGGGCAGCTCGCAATATGTGGTCACCCATCCCGATTTCAACCAGGCCTGATCCTGCTTAGCTTCCAAGATTAGGAGGATCGGGCACTCGAGGCGAGATGGAAGACCTACTCCAAACCCGAATTCAGTCCTCGGGCTAAGGTTGTCCATGGCTGACCCATGCCAGCTGCCCAGGCCACCACCACCTTCAGGGGAAACTTTGTCCGTGCCATGACCTACACATGTCCATTTGGGATGACCCCGAGGCAGGACTTCTCTGCCATGCCACCCGCTCTGTGGATGCTTTCCTCTCTGGGCCACATCGGACACTAGTGCTGGTGAGGTTGAGGGGTCTGCTGACATCACTGCTGCTTTCTTCAGCTTTGCCCCCGGCCAGGAGCTACCTGAGCACCCACCCCAAGGGTACGTTGCATTGCAGAATTCTTTTGCCAACTGCCCTGGGATTGAGTCAGACGAGAAGCCGCTAACCAATCAGGCTGATGGTAATGGTAAGCCCAAACACTTGCAGGGCCGGAAGTTACCCACCCCAGGCTATCCCTTCCCTTGCCCTGGTAAAGCCCACCTCTGGCCTCAGAGCTTGCTCCTTCTCTGCTGAAGACTTCTGTTGCCCTGGAAGGGTTTTCCTCAGCTCGGGGGCCTGGAGGCTGCTCTTCTCCTTGGCTGGCCTTGGAGCTGATGGGCTTCTGAAGGCCTCCCCGGTTAGCGCTGGGTCAGCGGCTGCAGAATTCTGCTTCAGGGAGGTTTGCTGATCCAAGGAGATTTCATCATAGATGCCCTTCTCCTCCAGCTACAAAAATCAGGGGAAAGGGAGTGCAGAAACCCACAAAAGACCGATGGCTATCGAAACCTTAGTGAAGGGCTGGGGGTGGGAATGGGACGTGGGGCCATGCACCCTTGGCTTGTTTCAGGAGGACCTTCGTACGTCTAGGACCCAGGTGGAAGTGCACAACTGGCCCGGACATCTAGTGAAGGAGGGCAGCATGGGTCACTGCACCAAGCCCCCTGCAGGTGACCCGCAATTCACCTTCCTTGCAAATGCTGGCATTCATAGAATCCTAGAAGAGTCGAGTTGGAAGGGGCCATGAAGGCCATCGAGTCCACCCCCCTGCTGTTGCTGGGCACCAAGTCACACCATCCCACTCGGGACTGTGCGGATGCTTTCTGAATGTCTCCAGTGAGGGAGAGCCCACACCTTTGCCTGAGCAAAGAAAGACACTCTCAACCAGTCCACCTTTGCCAGACAATCATTTTCTGGCACTACGTGAAACGCCGTCGGATTGCCATCTTTTTGATGCTGGATTTTTTTTTAAATCAAGGTCTTGGCTGTTTGGTGCTTGACTCACCTTCGTACAGGCTACAGTAAGATTTTCTCCAAAGGGCTCAATTTCGGATGTCTGGTAGTAGCAGATCAGTTCTGCGAGGCTTTGATGGGAACGGGTGTCCCCTGAGACAATGTAGTGCCCATTCCGTTGGCAACTGACCACAAAATGTCGGCATCTGTCTTTTCCTCTGCAGTTGAAAAGAGCCATTGGCCTCAGGACTATGCAGAGACAAATAGTTCCTGATTGAGCAATGCCACAATCCCGACAGAGCTGCCCCTCCCCTCATCCCCACAGCACGCATTCCCCTCTTGGGTCCTCTGTGGCTCTCTTTGCTTAGGCAAATAGCTCCACGGACCTTTCTTCAAAGGGAAGTTTGATCCATTCCGGTTCCCTTTTCTACACCCCTCCAGCTCCCCAAATTCCATTTGCAGACGCAGTGACAGAACTGCCTACGCTTGTACCCTGAGCCGGTCAAGTTTCCAAACAGTTTTACTGTCTCAACTGCCCTCCCACCATGGCTGAAAACACCAGGACAGACTGTTTCAGAGTCTTCTATGCAGCGTGTGGCAGCAGGCCAGTTTGGAAGTCACAGCTATCGATCACTTCAAGGAACATCTGTAACGTTCCTACAAAAGATGCCCCAGGAAATTTCCTGGGGAGTGTCCACCCCCTGTGCCGTTGATTTCATTCTTTTGCACAAAGCCATTCTAGAAACCTTAATATACAGACCTTTTGGGAGAGAAGAGGCTCGCATTCATGGCAAGTCGTTGTAGAGGCGGACTGAATTCGGAGGTTTTGCTTAGAGGCGTTAAGAGGACCCATCTTACGGAAATGTAAACACGAGAAACCCTTCGTTTTGCATCTGACCAAAAGCGTCATCACTCAGGAGACTGCCATCCAGAGATGTGCTGAGGGTGCAGCCTTTTAATCAGTCAAGTTTTTGCATGAGTTTAAATGTTGTCATTCAAGGTACAAAGGAGGATTGTCCAGCTCCGGCAATTCTCTGTTCTCCAGAAGTGTCTGGAGGCCTGAATGAGCCCCTCTTGGGCCAGACTCCCTCTTGGGGTCATTCTCGCTTTCTGTAGTTGCCTCCTGTCATGGCTGCCACACCGCTTGCTGTCTCTCCTCATTACCAGCACCATCGCCTGGGCCACAGCGAGAGGTGGGAGAGCAGGCGGGCCGAAATAGCAAAGCAGGGAGCAATTCCAGGAGGTTCCTGGCAGCGGCCACAACTGGGGTGTGTGTCCTTAGCAGTCCACACCCCTGCTGGCCTTTGGCACCGGCCCTGGCCTAATTTTTAGCTTAATACTCTGGGGCTACCAAGTGCTAACTCCATCATCGATCACGCACGGAAAGATGGCTGCCCCAAAGCTGCAAGGATCTCACTGTTGAGTTGTGTTAGTGCTTGGTACACCCGCAGCACCAAATAAGTGTTACCTGCCTCCGAATACCGGTTCCTGGGGAACGTGGGTGGAAAGGTGCTGCTGCGTTCCTTTCCCAGGTGTGGGCTTCCCATTGGGGCAGCCAGGTGGCCACTGTCTGGACAGAATGCTGGACCAGATGGACCTTGTCTGATCCAGAAGGACTGCTCTCCTGAAACCCTGCCAAGTCCGAATAGACATGGAGGATTCGGCGGGTGACTTGGTGTGCTCTGATGTGGCGTGTGTGACCCTCTCTGATCATCTGCTCTGCCCGGAATGGGCAAATTGGATCCCGTCCAATGGACAGTGTTCTTCTCTGGTGGTCCAGAAAGGCAAACAACAAAGGGCAACCCTTCTTCCCATCCCGAAGGGTGAAGCTAGATTGAAAGGCTTACCTGTAGGAGAGAATGTAGCCAAAGGACCTTTCGTTCAATCTGATAAGAAAATAGCCAAAGCCTTTGTCTTTCAGGAGGTTCTCGGTCTGCCTGTTCAAAGGGGGAGCACAGCCTGGTTGGTATCTAAGCAGCGGTGGAAGAGCGGGTGGGTTGTACTTGCCCAGCTGCAATTCGGAGCATGTTTTGAAGCTTTGCCATGGCAGAACCCACCAAATCCTCAGAGGAGCACTGAGGCTGGCATCCTATTTGGCAGGTGATAAACTCTCCCTCTCACATTTCTGATCAGCATGGAAGGTTTGGATTTAGAACATCAGGGGAAAGGCCGATCATGAAACGTTGCTCTTCCAACCTGATATCCGAATGCTTCGGACTTGTTAACATTTCATATTTGTTTTGTTCAAGATAGGACCCAGACACGAACTCTTAGAAGCAGCTGAATACTGTCTAGTTGCCTGGCAAGTAAGATACTATTGGCCATAAGATAGCATTGCGCCTCATGCAGCAAATACTGTTGGATATAATATTTTTGCTATCAAGTCCAGTAACGTATCAAAGTCAGTTCTAAACTAAAATATAACCAGATTGCAGATTGGAACGACTATTCAAGAGAATATTGGCAGATCAGGAACACCCCCCTCCCCCCCCCGGTGTGTGTGTGTGTTGGGGGGATTTGTTAGGGGACAAACTGGATATCAACAAATCTATTATCCATTCCGCCTAGCCCCCCTTCTTGTGCTAAAACGACCAAGGCAGCATGGAAATTCAGATTGTGGCCACCTTGCAGGGAGGGAGGGAGGGATGGAGGGGTCCCTTGCCTTTCCCAACCCTTCCTGTTCCAAACCCTTCCCTCTCCAAAGCATTTTTATAGTACCGATGGGTTTTTCATAGGGAAAAGGAAGAGCAATGTAAATGCTGGATTTTAAAAGAAAAGCTGGTGTGGTGAATCGTAGAAGGCATTGAAAGGAAGTATATAAATAAATTGCTAGCAGAAGTATCCAAGTTTGCTACGATCGTGACAAATATATTTGAAGTGAGTAGCAGGTCTCCTGATCTTGTGGAAGACAATTTCCTCATGGGATGAATAGTGGTGCTTTTCATCAGGAAAGGAATCGGGAAGGGTTAAAAATCCCTTCCCTTGGCATTACATCCCCAGTTTGATCAGAATCCCTCTGGAGGCTGTTAATATTCTTTAAAAATGCAGGCTTTCCTACCTCAAATGTAGGTGAACACTTTGACCGAAGTCTAATATGAAGGAATCCTAGAGATAAATCGTTCACCTTGTTCTACCTACCTGACCCCCCCGCAAATTCCTCCCCACCTGTGAATTTTTGTTTGTTCTTGTATGCCAGGAGACATTGTAAACACACATTCAGAATTATCTGGAAAGACTATTCATTATTATGGATTTTTTGATTCTACCTTTTCCCAAGTCTACAGCATCAGGCAGTTTCTGTTCTTCCCCATTTTATCTTTACAACAACTTTGCAAAGCAGGTTAGGCAAAGAGAATGAGAGAGAGAGAGACTAATTGTCACTCAGTAAGGGCCCTTTAGGATGGGATATCTTTAATAATATTGTGAACTATCCCATGGAGGAGAAACTGCCGCCAGTCAGATTTGGTCAGACTACAGATCCCATCACCCACAGCCAGCCTGGATGATGGGCACTGCAGTCCAACAAGGCCAGGAACCCAATCCTGCTCTGTTTAGCACCCCACGTTAACCTAAGCACCAGCATCACCATTTAAAGTTTTAAACCTTCTCACAAGCCTGCGGACTCCCACGAACCCCAAACCTCCCACGTTGAACGGCTGAGCCAGCAAACCGAAATATGCATTTTGTCGCTTGCATCCTCAGTCTGCCATGGCCGAACTGCGCTTACGTCCTTGTAAGGAAGCCATGGAACCACTCCGGTAAGCTGCCATCCTGTGATATGAGGGGAACCTGCGTCTCCAGGAACCATTGCAGAATTAGGTCTTTAGGCATCTCGGAAGGCTGGTTTTCGGTTCTGGGTTTCGCAGTTGGGGTGAGGGAAGCATCCGAGAGGGAAACAGGAGGTAGCATATAGCCCAGCCTGCAGGACGTCTCATTTGCTTAGACCGTGAGCTGCCCAAGGACTGGAACAATGAGTTGAACGACAATGTTTTCTCGTTGGCAGCCTGGCCACTTTCCTCTGGGGCTCTTCCCAGTCTGGCAGCTCACCAAATTCTAGTGAGAGGATGTGTGGTAGCCAAATGCCATCGAAAGAGCGAAAGTCACAAGCCAGTTGAGGCTCAGGCTGGTGCCTTCCGGATATTGGAGCTACAACTTGCACAAACCCCATCCTAGTGATCATGTTTGTTATTAATTTTTGCTTTGTTGTTCCCTCTTTCACTGTTATCATTTGTATTTTTATCATTTCTGGTAACTGCTTTGATGTCTTACAGGAAAATGGAATATACATTCAGGTAATATATAAGCAATAACTAAATAAAATATCAACCTCCCTGCTTTTCCCTTTATAGGTGATGATTTCATCTCATGCAGAGGTTAAGTGGAAAGAGGCAATGCCTGGATTTGAATAAAACCTGTTACATATTTGCATGGCATCAGCATGTTTCTGTGCCCTTTCATTTGCAAAAGCCATGAAAATAGAGACAACAAAGCTGCTGGTGTTCTTTCTCTTGTGCTACGCAAATCTTTAATCCATGTCATATTTCACCAAGTCCCTGACGTATTTTTCCTGGTGCCTTTGTGAGAAGGTCTTAACTTGGTGCAGGTACCACTGACTACAGGGCAGATTATGCCTACCTGAAACATGCAGAATGGCCGAATTGGGACCTAAAGTGGTGAGACATCTTCTTTTACAGCGGAAAGTAAAACCACTGAGAGCCAGTGTGGTGTCGTGGTGAAGAGCATGGGACTGGGACTCAGGCGATCCGGGTTCGAGTCCCCGCTCAGCCATGGAGCCAACTGGGTGACTTTGGGCCAGTCACGGACTCTCAGCCCAGCCTACCTCACAGGATGGTTGTTGTGGGGAGAAGATGGAGGAGGAGAATGATGTCAGCTGCCTTGAACCCTTTGTAGGAAAAAGGCAGGATATTAATCGCAGTATGAATGAATGAATGAATGAATGGCAACATGCAGCCCCCTGCTGGTCTCCCCTCCAAGTCCAGGCCAACTCCAGACCTGCTGAGCTTCAGCATGGCGGATGCCTGACGTGGCTTCAGACCATACTCTCAGTGGGGCTACCCAGTTTCTCCACCTGCATTGGTTGCTAGTCAGTTTCAAGCTCAATTCAAGGTGCTTTAATTCTTAACACCCTAAAAAGCTCGGGGCAGGTTACCCGAAGGAACCTACCTGGACATGAGATAGCTGTTTAAGGCCTTCCACCAGGTGGCCCTGGCAGAAGAGGAAGGGCAGGTAGCCAGAGGTCCGTCTTGCACCTGGTCTTGCAGTGCCAGGCAAAGAGCCAGGGTGGTGCAGTGGTTAGAGCACGGGACTGGGACTTGGAGGATCCGGGTTCGAGTCCCTGCTCAGCCATGGAGCCAACTGGGTGACTTTGGGCCAGTCACAGACTCTCGGCCCAGCCTACCTCACAGGGTTGTTGTTGTGGGGATAAGATGGAGGAGGAGAATGATGTCAGCTGCCTTGAATAGGAAAAAGGCAGGATATAAATTGAAGGAAAAAAAGTCCTCTATTTGAAGGGCTGCAAGGGCCATCCCGTGCCCTGTTTGATCCCTGTTTAAACATAAAGAGTTTATGTTGGCAGTTTATCAGTGGCACTTTCTAATAGGCTACAGAGGGAGAGTTGCGATGGTGTGACTTCTCTTACCCGCATATCGAAGGAGAGAGAAGATGTCCCAAGGGTGGAAGGGATCAGGATGGGGTGCCCTTCTGCAGACAAGCAGCATTCTGTCAAACGGTTCTTTGTCCTAGCTGTTATTTGCCAACCGGCCAGCTTTGAGAATGCACCTGGATAATTTCGCTACCATTCAAGGAAAAACACGCTGCTTTCTAAAAGCAAAGCTTTCTCTGGCTCGCAATGATCAGCTTCAGCCAATGATTGCATGATTTACCTGTATAATTTCGCACCCATTAATTTGCTCGTAAGAAGGATCACCCAGAGAGTGGC
Organism: Varanus komodoensis; assembly: GCF_004798865.1. NCBI lineage: Eukaryota > Metazoa > Chordata > Lepidosauria > Squamata > Varanidae > Varanus > Varanus komodoensis. The sequence continues at coordinate 463,739 of NW_025335817.1, forward strand.
ATTTGCTAGTGTGAGAGATTCTGCATGTCGCACTGGGAGGAAGGCAGTCCCCGCTCTGCGCGACTGTGGAGGCAGGACTGGCAGCCCATGAGCGGGCCAAAACGCCACGTTGTCGGCGATGTAAGGACTTAACAGAGACTGGATCATTTAGACCAACTGGCATGCAGGGAATACGAGGTCAAATGTCACAACGGCAGAGCGTTAGGCAAATATTTACGCCAGTGCTCCCATAATTTGCCAGAGGAAAACATGCAAATCATTCCCAGTACCATTAACTAAAATCAAATTAAAAAAGCAGTTGGAAAATATGTAAACTCTCAGGATCAAGGCTGCTCTCCCTGTGGTATAATTTAGTACATTGTCTGAAAGTTGGCTCTTTTTCAAAGCGGACATTCTAGCATATTATTTGTAGGGCTTTCACTGCCAACAAACAGCGCTGCCTTTGCCCAGTCTGGAAAAGGTGACCGATTCCACCAGGTCCAAACAGGACAAAAAGGACCCATAAAAGCAGGTTTTGGACTCCACAGAGCAGGTTTCTTTGGTTCTTCTTCGTTACGGTTGCCCTTACTCTTTCGATCAGCTTGAATCCTGAGTTGACGATCTGTGAACGGAAGGGATGCTCCTGTTTGTGGAAGGGACTCTGATCTGGTGCAAGGGGTGAGATTGTGGCCGAATCCTGTTTCCCTCTTCCCCCAGCCACCTCCCATGATGTTCTCCTGGGAGGAGGCCTTGAGTCGTCAAGCATGCCAAACAATGTTTCTAGCCCATAGTGCCATTTTGTTCAAATCCTAACCTGCCATCCTTCTCTGCCTCAAGGCAAACCCCGCACAGCAGGCCTATTTATAGTAACCCAATAGTAATAGTAGCAGTAATAAAAGCAAAACGTTTTGCAGTTCAGACCAGTGGAATGCAGTCTAGCAAGCTCTGTGGTACAGCCAGACGCTCCTGCAAGCCTTTGCACAAACACACGAGTTTTGCTTGAAATGGCTGACCTTTTTACGCCGGGAAGTTCCCCTAACAAATGCTAGTTGCAGGCATCTTCTTCTGGAACACACTCGTTTAAAAATACATAGCTAGCAGACCTCACTGTGCTTTCATGAGGCATACCTTCCTTCCCAGTTCTACTCCGCAGGCCTGTCTCGATCCTGCATCTTTTCTCGCCACTCATCTCTGGCAAGAATTAGAGAAAAATAGACAGAAGTAAGAACACTGCACCATCTAGTGGGAGGCCAAACTCTGTACAGGATGCAACATCAGTGCTCTTTCATGGGGCTTCCATAGTGTCAAATGAAGCCACGAGTTAACCCATCCCAGCTGGGAGCCATGAAAGAGGCCGAGTTTAACTGGGCAATTATTAGATTCCATGCAAGAGGGGGAATAGGGAGAATATGCATGTCCCGCAACACGCATGTAACTCAATATAAATTGCCCACAATGCAAGTTAACAGTGGCTGGGAGAGCCGGCGAAGGGAGCCAATGACTGAGGGTGATGCCGGGGTCCCCCTTGCTGAGGGGCTTCTAGCCAAGCGACTGGATAGTTGTCCGTCTGCTGGGGAAGATCCAGCTCTGCATTTCCTAACCCCCAATTCTGCGGGTCTCTGCAGCAGCGGCTCAGAAAAGCAAACAGAAAATCTCTCCTGCAGACTTGGTCGGTGTCTTGCAGCATGCCAGTTGAGCTCAAAGCCTTTGGGAAGCTCTGCTGTATTCGGGGAACGGATCCACCCTAAACCACAGTCCGGGGAGGGTCACTCACAGCACTGCTTGCATAAGGCCAGTGTCTTGCAAGCCGAGGAGCCTGAAACGGTCCGATGCTCATTTCCTTTTCTGCTCTTCCGCTACCACTCAGCTTCTGCTTTCTTCCGCCACAGAGGAAAAGACAACTCAAGAAATGAGACTCTTCTCTTGTTGGATTTCCATCCTGATCTTGCCTTTCGTAAGAGAAATTGCAGGTAGGTGAGTTGCAGAGAGTGTAACTGTGTCCTTTTGGGGTTTGGGGGGCGGGTAGGTGGAAGGAAGGCAGGGCTCGAAATTTGCCCCTTGGCATGACCTCCCTCTGCAGTTTCGTTTGTGCAAACTGTCCGCAGAGCTGCCCTCGCCAGGAAATCCCTGGGTCTCAGAGTTCCTCTTTTTCATCAGGGTGGCTTCTTTTCTTTTCATCCACCACTACGTACAGGGCAGGGAGTGAAAACGAAACAGCTGCCGCCGTTGGCCGTAGATCCTGGGGGACATGGCTGTGTGTGGTGTGACCTCCCCTCCCCTCCCCGACAATCTTTCGGGGACTTGGAGAGCACCAGCCCATCTCCCTGCCGGCTTGTCTTCCCATGGCTGAGCAGGCCCGGTTCCTTCCGTCCCTTCTCATGAGACTTTCCTCCCAATCCCCTGTTCATCAGAGCCCTCCCCTGAACCTTTCCCAGTTTAGAAACATAGAAACAGAGTGACTCAGAAGGGGTCTCCCAGGCCATCTAGTCTGACCCTCGGCTCCAGCTGGCTCCGCTGCCTGGAGGGGTGGTGGCTCTTCCACATTGGAGACATTCAAGAAGAACCTGGGCAGCCCTCTGAGTGGGATGGTGTGACTTGGTGTCCTGCAGGGCCTGATGGCCTTCTTGGCCCCTTCCAACTCTGCTATTCCATGGTTCTACGATTCTTCTCACTCATCCCTGAGTGTAGGAAATGGAACAATCAATTGCAACAAGCCAGATTCAGGCTGGACATCAGGAAAAGCTTCCTCACGGTCAGAGCAATATGGCAGTGGGACCAGCTGCCCGGAGAGGTGGGGGACTCTCCCACACTGGGGACATTCAGAAAGAAACTGGACAGCCACCTGAGTGGGATGTTGTGACTTGGTGTCCTGCAACAGCAGGGGGTGGACCCGATGGCCTTCATGGCCCCTTCCAACTCTACTATTCCATGATTCTATGATTCTGATTCTACGAAGTGCTGGATCCTTCCATTCATAAAGATTTCTCATTCCGTAGGTGCCACCTACCTTCTTCTCTTCCCAAATGAAAATCAGGAGCTGCCTTGCCCTTTGTCACCCAACCAATACCACACCGACTGGTGGGTCGGCTCCGCATGCTCCTCCCTGCTAACATTCGAACAAATGGGCTTGACTTCCTACGAGTGGCCACCCAAGAAGTCCTATTCCACTAACTGGGAGAGATTCGTTCACATTTGTACTAGCGGAGGCATATTTGCATGCAGAGCCTGGACGGATGGGGAGATGACCCGTCAAACTCCACTTTTGAATAATCCGGAGCATTGCAGGCATTTTCACTTCTTTATTGTCGCAAAAATAAATGAGTCGGGTAAGGTTTTGGTTTTTGTAAATCCAATCAAATGCATCTTGTGATATATTTGGGAAACATGAAAGTGTATAGGACCAGAATTTATTCAAATGCAGAGTGCAGGTTGGAGGTCTGAAAGGAAGGGTATGAATGAGTGGATCATGCAGAAACTCGGTGCCTCTGCGGTCCGTCTGTCTGTGCAACTGTTTTCATGCCATTGTCAGGAAAAAGGGCTTAAAACCAGGCTTGTGGGCTAGGCCACAGTATGAACCTAGTTTACCTTTATTTTCGTATGTGTTAAAACTGTCTTTCTCTTATGTTTAAGGTAGTTCAAGGCAGTTCATTTGGAAGTCACATACCTGGTCACTGCTTAGCTTCTGCAAGGTTGCTATATCACCTGCCATTGGACTATGTCCTGGCTAAGCTAAGGCTGTGACTTTATAATATTTAGACATTCTCTTTAGAATATCTCATTTAAGGACACAACTGTAGAGACCATCCATGATCTCCAAAGCAAAACGAACAAATACCCAGTGAAGGTTAACTTTCTAAAATAAAGCTGCAACTTTCCAAATAGCTATTCCTTAGCTTTGGGGAAAGTCAAACAAAGGAAGCAGCAACTTGTTCACAATGTTGTGTAGCCGGTGAGTGCACAAAGGAGGGGAGAGAGTGTCATAGACTAGATGGAAGCACGATAGCTGGCTGGTGTTTCTTTTGAGTGAGTGTCGTAATGATTATATTTGCGTGAAACAGCTGCCTTAAAACCACAGGGAAGATGTGGAAAAACGGAAAGCTCCAGACTTCTGTTCAAAAGAGCAATTCGGAAAATCGCACCTTTGCAAAAATGGCATATTTGGTTTTGGGAACAAGTGACCTGAAAATGGCTGCAAATTTCACAGTGCTGTTTATGGGAGCAACAGGGGAGTTTTTCCACATCCCCAGTGAATGGTGTGAGAGAAGACTATTTATTTATTTATTTATTTATTAAAATATTTCTATGCCGCCCCTTGCCAAGGCCTCGGGGTGGCTTACAACATCAAATAAAATACAAAATATCTAAGCTTTCCCGTCTCATGGTCTCATGTGTGTGCTCCAATCTGCATTACAGAGAATGAAGCTGCAATTGAAAGCATCCACAACCAACCAAAGGCTGGTTTCTTTGTGTCACCCGGAGAAAATTTCAGCCTTTCCTGCCAGTTTGCTTTGCAGAAGGAAGTGGATTTTGTCGTGTACTGGATTAAGGAAACGCATCCAGCGACTTGCCTTCATTCTCTTTCCAATGAAGGCTTCCAAACGGTTCATAATATTTCTTATGATATAAACTGTTGTGTTGATTCTGATATCAAAAAGAGACTGTCCAATTCTTCAGAAGTTTCAAATGGGACACTTCAAAATCACCAGATTACAATCACCGATGCTGTTCCTTCTGACAGCGGGGTGTATGTTTGCCTGATTACCGCATTCACAAATAAACATTTCTGGAAGATTGTAACTAATGTGACCATAGAAGTGCGGGATGCCTTGGCACCTGAGTCTGGAAACGGTAATAAAAGAGGGTCTGTTCCCTTGCATTCCCATGCCTGATTAAGTTGCTCATACAGTATTTTCTTATCTTTTGTTTGGTAAGTGTGCATGTTTGTTTCTTACTGCGTCTGTTGGATGCAGAGTTTCTGTGACAAGTGATGCACAAACATGCTATTGAGATGGTTGTCGGTACCATGACTCATGAAGTGTCTCCAGACTACAGCTCCCATGGTGCACCTCCGTATTGTGCATGTGCAAAACTTATTTCCATGGAGGCGATGCTCGCTTCTGGGGAGAAAGCTAGTCTGTGCTTGCAGGGGTGAGTTTCTTATTCTCTGAGGAATAATGAATTCACCAGGCTAAGTCAAGCTGTCACGAGTGGTAGCATTAGATTGAATTTTGTTGTCCATTAGTTCATTGGTTTGGTCAGTTGCAAAGTCATGCCTGGCTCTTCACGACCCCATGGACAACATTCCTCCAGGCCTTCCTGTCCTCCACCGTCCCTCGGAGTCCACCCAAGCCCACACCCACCGCCCCAGTGACTCCCTCTAGCCCCCTCATCCTCTGCTGTCCCCTTCTCCTTTTGCCCTCAATTGTTCCCAGCGTCAGGGTCTTCTCCAGGGAGTCCTTCCTTCTCATTAGGTGGCCAAAGTATTTGAGCTTCATCTTCAGCATCTGGCCTTCTAAAGAGCAGTCAGGGCTGATCTCCTCTAGGACTGACCAGTTTGATCGCCTTGCGGTCCAAGGGACTCGCAGGAGTCTCCTCCAGCACCACAATTCAAAGGCACAAATTCACAGTTCTTTGGTGCTCAGCCTTCCTTATGGTCCAACTCTCACACCCAACTGGGAAAACCATTGCTTTGACTGTAAGAACTTTTGTCCATTAATTAGGTATAATTAAAGCTTGCAAAATGTGCAAAATGAGTTGCTTTTTCTTCTACTGATATGATCTTAACTCTGGCTCTCTTTTAAACATTTGATTTTCTAGGGCTGCTACAGATTTCCTTGGGAGTCATGGGAAGCATCCTCGTCGTCGGTGGGCTAATAGCGTTTCTTTGCTGGAAGAAGAATCCCAGAGGTTATTATTACAATTGCGTTGCTTTCATGCCCTGCTTTTCTCCTAAGCTCCCTATTATCCTTGCAATAACAACTTTGCAAGCTAGGTCTGACTGCAGGGCAGCACCTGGGCCCAAGTCACCAAGGGCCCAAGGGTCTAGCAGCCAGAACTTGGCATTTCTCTCTGGCAGCGAAAGAAGAACAGCTTAAAGAGAAATCAAAAGTGACTGTGTAGTCTACAAAAGCATTTGAAAAGTTATAACTTCACAATTTATGTCAATTCTTTACAGGAAAACCATCCGAACCACATCAAAGGTACTGCTTATAACTACATGATAATATTATATGGGGAATGCGGCTTTTCTTCCATGGAAAAGACACTCACATTAGCTCTTTTCTCTAGGGATCGGACTGCAACTGAAATGAAGGAGGAAGAGTGTAAGTACAAAGTTTTTTCATGCATTTAAGTGCTGGCTCATGTAACACATTTAGGAAACCTTGCACTGGAAATGACTTAACAGGTATTCTGTACTTAATGACTGCGGCACATTAAGGATGGATTTCGGTTGTTGAACATCTGAGACTGATGTTCCAATATTCTGAAATTAACAGGTGTAGGCCAGCCAGTTGCTGGCTTGGCTTCCACACGCAGCAGAATAGTGAAGCAGAACCCTAAAGCAGAAGTGTGCAAAAACTCCATGCATCCAGAAAACTAGCAAACAAGGAAAGAGTTAGGCTAGGGCATGTCCCTTGAAGAGCTAGTTTTCTATATGCAGGTAGGTTTTTTTTAAACAGCATTAAGACATACCTCAATGAAATACATTGCACAATATTATACAAAGCCTATATGCAAATATTGAGGCACCAAAGCATATTTATTTATTTACTGTGAAAAAAACATTTGCTCAGTGGCTGAATCCAGAATGGATTCTGCTACACAGAATTCCTAATTTGCAGATTAACTGTAAAATGAAGATCCCATTTTTTAAATGCCCCCTTTAAAAGAGAGAGAGAGAGCATGTGACCAAGAGAGCTCACTTTTTGGATAAAAAAAGACCCTATTTATCTTCATCCAGCACGGTTCAAAACCTGCCTTTTTAAAGTCTATTTTTTCTCATTCCTTTCTTTTGGTCTTCCAGGCTCTCCGTATGCAATCAGCAGTCACAGTGATGTGTTTGGAAATGAAGTTGTGTATTCACTTGCAACCAGCCCTGGTGTGAACCCAAACAGGGATTTTTTGCAGAATAGCAGTACAGCTTCTGGAACACAAGCTGGAGAAAATGTGGAAACTTATGCTGTGATCAACAAAGTGTGTTCTTGAATAGTGAAAACCTTCATTTTGGCAGTCATTTTAATTTGTTTTTCATGGGAATTTCTAAAATTGCACACATTTCTTCATGTTATAATAAAATAAATAAAATGTGTAGTACTAAATTAACTGTTAAAGCATCTTTCATGATTTCTCTAATATGTTACTTGGATGATATTCATAAAATAAAAATTAGCAAGTTGGATCGAAAGAATTCTTGAAAAGAATAATTGCTGAGTATCGCTGGCTGAACTTCAACTTTGGACCACTAGATGGAGACGTTAGCCTTGCTAATGAATCCTCTTGGTCACATTTAATTAAAACTTACCTCATTTCACACTTTTGAACCACTAGGTGAACAGAACCTCAGCTGTCCTTTGAAACTGACACTTTTCTGAATTTTGCTAATCAAAAATTGCACATGAAATTCCACATAGCAAGGAAAATGTCCTTCAATATATTTTTCATCATGAAAAGTGCTTGTTTATAAAACATGCAAACAAAAATGCATACAGAATGTATTAGGAGAAATGTGCCAAAAAGGCTGATGGATTTTCATGAAATATTCGTTTTGTTACTGTATTTTTTCTTCATTCTTCTGTTCAATACAAGCCCATGGTTCCCCTCTGCCTTTTTCTCCTCCTCTTTGTTTTCCCCTCCCTTTTTAATATCATCCTGTATTTACAGAGTAAAGTTTTCATATCTGTACATAAAACCAGAAAATAAAAACTGGATGCATTAATGCTAGGAACAATTAGGAAAGGAATTTGAAAATAAAACTCCCCAAATCGTACATCCTTGGTAGAAATTTATGATACAATCGGACATGGAATATTGTCTACAGTTTTTATCATGGTATCTAAAGAAGGATATTGTAGAGTGAGAAAAACGGCAGGGAAGGACAATTGGAAAGATCAAGGAGGTGGAGAACCTCTGCCAGGAAGAAAGGTTACAATAACGGGTGTTATTTCACCCCAGGTGGAGTGTGGAAAAAGGTGAGAAGATGTGGTAGAACCCGCCGTTCTCCCGTGCCAACTTGCCGTGGAAAAGTGCACCTGACTTCCGCAGCTATGCTGGCTGACAAATTGTTCTGTGACCCAAGAAAATTTGGAAGCATCTTCCGCCCTCTTTGGGCACGGCTTCCCCAGATGTGAAACTGAGAGACAGGTGTTTTGAATCATGTGCCCCGTTGGAGGAAGCACTAATTTTAAGTTCAGTGTTTTCCAGGTGGATTTGGATGGATAAAAACAGCCTCTTTTGGACAATCTCGCTCTCCGGAGCTTAGGCAAGCTTCATGGCCAGCGTGCTGGCCTTGGAGCACGAGCAGCCTGCCTGGGTCCTTTGGGGTTCCTCCAAAACACCATTCCTTCCCTAGTTCCACCCCTTCCCCCAAGCACCAACCATTTGGCATTTTCCTGGCTTCTGTGCAGCCTTTCCCCTGCTCTGAAGAGTCAAAATCCTGCCCCGAAGCTTCATTACTGGCAGCGATTGCTTTAAGCTATAATGTGCCGGGAATTTCGGCCTTGTCCACTTGGCCTTGGGCCTCACACCCCGTTGGATGCAGCCCCATGGGCTCCCCAAAATGGAATTATCCCACCGTAGACAGAGGCCCAGTGCCCTGAACCACGTTAGGGCAGTCCTTTGGGTGATGGATGACCGGTTTAGGTGACCCCTCTGGTCCAGGTGGGGCTCAAGGGCTGAGATATAGATGATTCTCCACATGCATTTTATTTTGTCCCAGGTTCTTGGAACCGTGCCTTACAATTTTTCTTATTTGGATTGCATTCCAAAGACCAGCCAAGAGAAGTTTTATTTAATTTATTTATTTTTTGATTTATATCCTGCCTTTTTCCTACCAAGGTAGCTTGCACCATTCTCCCCCTCCATCTTATCCCCACAACAACAACCCTGTGAGGTAGGCTAGGCTGAGCATCTGTGACTGGTTCACTTCAGATGTGCTGAAAGGAGGCCCAGTGGAAGGTTTATTACAGTAAGTATTTTAGCGATGTATTGGATTTGTCTCCTGCCTTTTTCAGTGCTGCTCAGTCTTGGCTCCACAACAACAACCCGGTGAGGTAGGCTGGGCTGAGAGTCTGTGGCTGGCCCAAAGTCACCCAGTGGGCTCCATGGCTGAGCGGGGACTCGAACCCGGATCGCCTGAGTCCCAGCCCCATACTCTTAACCACAACACCACACTGGCACATGTTAAACTATCTAACATGAGAAGGTGACCTGATTTGCATTGGATGCTGCAAGGATCCACGCAGAAGTGTTACCGGAGATGGTTTTAAGTTGTCACGGGGTTGCTGTGATTTAAAGATGATTTTATTACTTATTTTATTGTTTTCCCTTCATCTTTGTTTTACTGCTCGTTTGGTTCTCCTGACTTCGGTTTGTAATTACAGTGTTTTATAGCTAGAGCACTTCTCATAGTTGCATTTGCAAATGTGATTCACTGTATCATATATATTTTGAGTGCCTTCGAAGTTTTGCAAAGGCCTTTGGCCATAAGCAATAAATATTTGTCTGAATGGCTGACTGTAAATCTGTAAGAACCTACTTCGCCCATCCAGTGCATTTGTACTCAGAAGCAAACCCCGCTGGGTCTCCAGGTGGGAGAGCGCCGGTCTTCGGTTGCGATCTGGTGCACATTTGATTGGAAGGATCATTTGCAAGATGGTTCAATGGAGGTGAGCGTCATGTGAATGCTTTCCCCCAAGCCAGCATTCACATGATGGTGCGATGAAGTGCTTGTAACCTTAAGACAGGATTATTGCTCGTTTTTCTCTGTCTGGGGCTGCCCATATTCTTGGCATTAGTAGCAGACCCATGTATGTATGTGTAGCTTATATATACTATCCCATTATTGGCCTCCTTTTCAGCATGTGGCTCCTTTACTGTCTATTTGCTAGCAGGCTGGATTGAAGGTATTATTAACAAGTACCTTGGGACCAGGATGTTTGAGATTGTGCTTTCTCCCTTACCAACCTGTCTGGTTATTTAGATATTGGATAGTGAACCCCTGGGGATTCTACCTGGACCCATGAGCAGGCTGGAGTCCATCCGGAGAAGGGCCTTTGGCATGGTGAGCCTCTTTCTGTGGAACTCCCAGCCAATGGAGGTCAGGCAGCCACCAATATTACATTTTTGGCACCTCCTGAAAACCCTTTTACTATTTCAGGAAAGTGCCCCGAATGAACCAGCCACCGAATAGATATTTGCACTGCCAAGTCTCCGTGCTGAAATACCGTATGGCATAGAAGCCTTGCCAGGCAGCAGTCTAGGGGCTCTGCCCCACCTCATCCCACCTCCTGGCCTGCTGATCTGAGCTCAGGGGTGTCCCGCCATGGACATTCTTCACTGCCCCCTTCGGGAGTCCTTCAGCTCGTTCAGCTTCACTAAAACCGTGACCCCGGGCAAATTGCTCGGTCTTTAAGCCCTGCTAGGTTCTCATCAGACTCACTTCCAAGGAACTGGATGCAGGATTGCACCAGAGAAGGTGCTGTTCTCTGTTTCAGCCTGCCTGGTTCATTCTGGTGGAGTGCTTAGCTTGAGGATTTGGAAGCATGTCCATTCATTTGACCTGTCCTTGGACCAAGGGCAGCAGGACTGGAGATTTCCCGAGATTTGCTTCCAGCCGCTCCTGAGCCCAATGCACAATATTTTTGAGGAGGAACGTCTTGCAACTCCAATACCAGATGGAGCATCTTGTCGGAAGTGACTTGCACGTTATGCGCACCACGGAGACCCTTCTCCGGCTACCGTCTCCGAAGGAGGCTTGGATGATGGGAGCAAAGGAGAGAGACTTCCTGGTGCTGGAATGTTCTCCCCAGCAAGGTGCCATCTTTTCAGCACCAGGTTTGGACTTTCCTTTATTCCCAGCATATGATAACCTTTTAATGTATCCTGAGATAGATTGCTGTTGTTCCAAATGGTCGTGTTTTATATGCAACTAGTTCTGTAGTATGTTGCTATATTGAATTCCGAGGGCTTCTGTAGATTTCCTTGGCAGCTTTGGCTGTTGGGTGGTATAGAAACGTAATAAATGACATGGAAATGCAGTGAAATTAGTAAGACAAAAGGGCAATTATCATTAACTTACTCCCCCTTTCATTGATTGACAACTTTAATAATAGTCCAGTGATACCCAACACGAAGATGCTAAAATGAGGAAAATAGGAACAGGCCAGAGATGGTATATGACTCAACAGAACCATTTGGTGGCATTTAAAATATATTATTATTCCGAGGGCTCTTGGGTGACCTAATAGAGCTGTTATATTATATGGATTCTGGAAACCAGATAATCTCCATGCTTTCTCTTTTGAAAGACTGCAAAGAATAAAATGGATTTGGCAGAAGCCGTGGTTTTTCACACTTCTGTTTGGGAGCGATAAAAGAAAATGAACTTCTCGAAGCATTTGGTATCTCTCTCACAGGTAATGTACATTAAATCTAATTGATTAATGCATCAGGTTAATATTCCAGGCCATGTGAGCGACTCCCATATTGGATTGTATCCGGTTGTTGGCCATGTTATCGCTGCTTCCACTGTCCCAGTTTACAGTATCATCTTAAATGCAAATTCAGAACATGGTGATTCCTCAAGATGAGGGTGAAAGAGGCCAGTGGGTCGTTAATAAGACACACCAAAGGATTCATTAGCAGGAAAAGCTCTCATTAACTGTGCTCATTGTTGGGAGTTACTAAATGAAAGAGCGCAGCTTTAATAAGGCAACCCGCTCTATGTATTCAAGAATATGCATGGAAACGGACAGACGTACATTGTGTTTAGTTTGTTCCCTGATAAGGACTTACCTACGTGTGCATCTTTTTTCCAGAAACAAGATGGAGAGAATTTGAGATTTCAAACATGCAAACATGGGAGAGAGATGAATGGAAGGATGCGTCTGCCCGGGCAAAGCCAAGCACCTGGAGCGATGGCAGGTTTCTGGCGTGAGGATGAAAATGAGGTTGGGTAAACCACTCGGTGCCTCTTGTAAGAGGCAAAAAGGCATGATAGCAATGTGGCATCCTTGTTGTGGTCGTCGTTGTCATCGTCATCAACAAGAATATCAAGTATAGAATGGCCAAAGAAGCAAAACTTTCACATGGACAAACACTTGCGGCTAGCAATGAACATCTAGCGGTGTGTGTGTGTGTGGGGGGGTGTATGTTAAATGAAAGTGCTCACATGAGTCATTTTCTATGCTGACACTAAAGGATGATTCCTCTTAGCACGTTTTGTTATCTTGGCGCTTAATGGCTATTGAGCTCACAAGGAGATTGACAGCACTGAAGTAGCTAGGCTGGTCCGTCCTTCCTTCCTTCCTTCCTTCCTTCCTTCCTTCCTTCCTTCCTTCCGAGGCTATTGCCTGGGTTACAGAAACAAGAGACCGGCTGTGGAACTTTAAGAGCCCTTGAAAATCTCTTGAGGTCATAACATGCGTAGACCCAAGGAGCAAACTATCTTAACGCATGCAATCTTGAATTGAAATTTTTAAAACGCCCTCAGAAGTTGCAATTTGCCCAGCTGGAGTGAAGAGGGTGTAGCAGTGAAGTTTTAGAGCTGCAATCCCTTTGCCAAGGGTCTCCCTCCGAGCAGGAGCTCTCCGTTATGCATTTAGTAGGTGCACGTATCAATTAAATACCTGACTGCAGCGGCAGCGCCTGTGAAAGTTTGTGCTGGAATAAAGAAGTCAGATGACAGAAGATTCCTTGCTGATTTCACGACAGTGAAGAAACTGCTATTCGGCAAGAAGTTTAATAGGGATTGTCACTCAGTTAAAGAAATCTCCTCAGTTCTTTTTGGAGCAGGCAGCATGTAATACACAAACTCGGGATGTTGTATTTTGTGGTGACCAGAAGGGCTTTTAGGTAATAAATGTGACTGACTGTATTTACTGAGAAGCGAATTCCTTGTAAACACTCACCCAGAGCTCTCAGGGACAGAAGGAATGAACTCAAGAATGTGTTTAAAGGCCTCCTGTGAGAGCGTCACATGTACCTCTCGGGGTAGGGTGTGCCAAAGGTTCTTACTGCCTTTTAAACGGTTTTATTTCTTGTTGCATGAGCTTCGCTATAGGGAGGCCTAGAAATGCTGCTATTGAATAAAGCAGCAAACCATTACATGCAAATCATCTTTTGATGATGCTGTGTGACATCCCCGTTCTTTAATCTCTTCAGGAGAATGGAATCATAGAGCTGGAAGGCACTTGGAAGGTTCTATTGTCCAACCTGCTGCCAGTCCAAGAAATTATTACTATAAGGGTCTGTTCCCCCTTGGCTTAGAAATCACTAACAAAGGAGAACCCGTCACTTTCCAAGCCAAATCTGTTTCTCTGTCAAAAGGCTTGGCTTGTCAGGATCTTCTCTACCATATTTTGTCAAAATTCATTTTCCTTGAGCCTGTTCTTCAAAGATCCCATCTGAATCCTTTTGTTTTGTAATCTGAACTCAACCATGTTGGGACCTACCTTCTGGAACAGGGCTATGGCAGCTCTTTCAGCACAAAGGGTGCAATTTGTCTTGGAGAAGATTTTGGAAGTCACGTCTCTGTGGTGGGCAAGGACAAAAGCAAAAGTGGTACAGCCAGCACACTCACGCACACATGGAGTTTCAACTTCTCACTGCCAGTGACTAAGCTTCAGGAGCGACATTACAGCTTAAAATGGGGGAAAAGTGCACCAGTGCTACAAAACCACCAGCAGCCGTTGGGGAACCAGCATTGCAGTGTTGACATCTACGGATCTCCTTGAGGACCCTTGACCAAAGGGTCTTGACCCCTGCTTTGGAACGTCAGAAAACTCATTTGCTTCCTCATATATGCAATGGCTCTTTCAACACTTGGAGAGGGCTAGCCAATCATCTCATAACAATGTTACCTCCAGGCTAAGCATGCCTGACTCCTTCACTGTTTCCTCATAGGACTGAGCCTCATGGGACATGATGGCCGGTTCACCTTTTCTGAAGAGCCTCCAGAAAACTATTTCTGACAGGCAGCTCAGCTGTTTCAAGATGAGGTCAGGAGGCAGAAGCGATAAGGAAATTCAAGCAAGTCTTCAGCTCAGCTAGGCTGTTAAGAGATCTAACGTAAACCTTTACTTGCTGAATGCTGGTCTAATCAGTGGAGAGCACCATTATGAAGGGAACATGATTACAGGTTGCTGGCAATAATTCATTAGACAAACATAGCATTTGATACATCTCCAAATGCTTGAATTATCTGTGGATTCTAGACTAATTAAAACATTCATATTAAGCGTTTGAAACCTGCTGGATGGATGTAGGTTGGCAAGAACCATATATGAAGTTTTGAGAGAGAGAGAGAGAGAGAGAGAGAGAGAGAGAGAGAGAGGGAGAGGAGAGGAGAGGAGAGGAGAGGAGAGAGTTTTTGAACCAGTTCCATTCATTCCAACCACCTCTTCTTTTCTGGGTCTTTATGGCCAGATCTGGTATCAGGTCAACCTGTCCTGCCTATCTTTGCTCTTTGGACAGCTCTTGGCAAAATACTGGTGGTGTCCATTGATGGACTTTTACTTCTCAGGAGGTGAATCTCTGTCTAGAAAGATTTGCTAGAAACCAAATCTGTGCGTGAGAGGTGGGTGGAGATCCATGCATCTGAATGCAGGCACATGACATTAAGGCACCATGTCACACACTGTGGACTTGGAGGCATCTTGTGAACTTCTGGCCACTCGCTGTGGAACCATTCTTGTTCTTCTGCCTACCCTTTCCTCACTGCCAGAGCAATCCAAAAGTGGGACCAGCTGCCTGGAGAGGTCGTGGGCTCTCCCACACTGGAGGCATTCAGAAAGAACCTGGGCAGCCCTCTGAGTGGGGTGGTGTAATTGGTGTCCTTCAACAGCTGGGCTGGACCTGATGGCCTTCATGGCTCCTTCCAGCTCTACTATGCTTCTGTGGTTCTTGTGGGCAACCACCATCTCAGCTGTTAAACCTGGAGGCAGAACTCTTAGGGTGGGAGATGAATTGTTTGTACCCACAGACACTGATGTCATCCCCTCGCCCCCAGGCAATTTCCCCCAGAACTGGAGGTACCTGTGGAGGGCTGGTGGGAGGGTGGCAGGAATGCAGGCCAGGGGTCCAGCATCCCCCTTCTAAGCCCTGGAGGACAGGCAGTAGCAACACCGCTTGCCTGTCTGCTCACCAAGATAATTGCCTGAGGCTGCGATCTCAACATATTTGTGGGATTAAGCCTCCCTGAAATCACAGGTGTTTCCAGATGTTTAGGACTGTGCTGTGCCTCTCACTAGGGCCTTTTATGGATTCTTGCGCTGAATGTGGACTGTGGACCACAGGTGTTCAGCCCAGGTGAATGGCTGCTTAACAGCAGGAGAAACAACACATGAGCAAACCAGGTGAATTCTACTTGCCGTGCACCTGTCCCGCAGATTATTATTATTACTGGTTTGCCTCCAGCAGGGCTTACAGTGGAAAGCTGAGCTGCGTACCTCACAGCTGGAACACCTTCTTTGACACTGGAGGCTGCGGATGATGAAAGCAGGAGGTATCCAGGAACTGCATTCCCTCTGTCTCTTATGTTTTTCCTTCTTTCCCCCAACTCTGACTGCACACAGAGTGGTACAGAAGTGATATGATTCAATTCAATTCCAACTGCACCGTTTCAGATCAGAGCAAATTATCTGAGAGATTGTGGCCTTGTCAAGGACAAATTTCCTCCTTGGTCTTTTAGTCCACACTGCAAAGCAGCTCTCCTCTGCCTTCCTCGGAGCTATGCCACAAAACAAGATCTCTGCTCGATTTGGGGTCGGCATTTAAGACTCATCTGCTAACCAGGGCCCAAGGGCAGACAAAGCAAAATTGTGGCTGTGAATTTTTATTTGTTTATTCATTTGGATTCCGTTCATGATGGGATGCCGGAAGGAGAGAAGGTGGAGACTGCCTTTATTATGGGCCCATCCAGAGCATTAATTTTAACACTAGTTCTCAGAGGTACGGTGCTGTTTCAAGCAGTTTCTTTCCGAGTCCCACAACAATGCCCATTGCGCTTGTTTTTATCTGCATTTTAATTGCCATTCTTTTACGGATTTTGAGAGGTTGTGATATTTTTAGTTTTTATAAGATTTTAGTCTGATTGTGAGCCCCCTAGAAGCATCGTGGCACAGTGGGCACCATGCAAATGTTTTTAAGGATGATGATGATAAATCCTGTGTGTCTGCACTTGTGAGTTTGTATGAATGAACACAGAAGGGCTTCTAAATAAACATGTGCTGGAGAATCTGGTGCAGCTGCAATGCCAAGCTGTGGTCTGATCCTGCCTGGATGACCATCTGTGATGCTCAGGCCACTCTGGTCTTGGCAGCCCAGGGCTGTATTCTTTCTGTAGAACGGAGTGTGGCTCAAGGGAGACATGACTTGGTGAGGTTGTTCTTCAGTTGTTCAGGATGGTTTGGAATTCCTGAGGGGTATCCCTCCAAATGAATTTCAGTGGGTACCTAAATCTCTAGAAGCCTTATTTATAGATTGCAGCCTGAGAATTACGTCCTGTATTAAAGAGTAAAACTAATGCCTCATTTGTTAATTGCAGCAAAGGCTGGACTTGCTCAGGAAGGGAAAGCCCTGGAATTCCCCGAAATAAGCAGATGGGCACTGTAGATGTCGACTTGACAGAAAAGGTGATGTGTGCCGTAGCCCTCTCCTCTCAGAGGAATCCTCATCGGCAGAAGAATTGGAAGCCCTGAGCTGGATGTTCCAAGGAGTCCGGACAATCCAAGCATCGTGTAAGTTGGTGTCCTGAAACAGCAGGAGCTTGGACTCGATGGCTTTCATGGCCCCTTCGAATTCTACTATTTCATGGTTCTATGATTCCGTGATCCAGGGGGTTGGACCTGATGGCCTTCATGGCCCCTTCCAACTCTACTCTTCTATGATTCTATGTAGATCCTCAGGGAGAAGGTACTGGCTCTTTCCCCTTGAAAGGACAGATGTGGCAAATCTGGGGTGCATTCGACACCCGTTTCAAATATTGACTTCTCCCTTCAACACAACACAATTCCTTTCCCATTTTTAGGTGTTTGGGAGCAGGGATGCCTGATCCATTGCCCAGTATTTCGCCCTAAATGAACTCATCTCAACACCATCTCAACGACACCATGTTAATTGCACCGGACTCTTGTGTGTGTGATCTAATGACTCCAATTTGGACAAAGTGTCTCTTGTCTGTTCTGCTTGCTAACGATGCCATTAGACTGAACGCTTCCAATGAAACAGAGCATTAATACCTTCCATTAGGTGTTTTGTAGAATCCTTGGGGGAGGGGGAAGGTCTGTCCTTTCCTTGGTGGACTGACACCCATCTGGAGCCTGATTGGTGAATCTGGTGCACAGCTAGTCTTAAATGGGCAAAGTACTGATCTTTAACATTCAACAGAATACTTTAAAAAGAAGCAAACTGCTCTAGATGGTTGGATGATCTTCTGCCAGAAGATGCATTAGGTATGGAGCTGCTGTTTACAGAAGAATGATGAAATGTATGGTTAAACATACCAGCAAACTCCGTCTGGGGTGCAACCTTTATTCAAAGGCAAATCCCACGAAGGTGATGTTCGCTAGCAATACCAAAAAGGTGGCGGGACTGTATTGAATTCCTGGCATCTCAGGATAAAAAGCATCTTTGGGAGCAGGTGTGGGGAAAGACACATTACCTCCAATTGAAGTAAGACCAACCCAGACGAACAAGTCCAGCCCACCAGGGCCCCAGTCTGGCCCTCTGAGGTTCTCCACAAAGTCACACTTCCTCCTCCAACCTTCCATTATTTGATAATTGCTCAGCATTTGTGGTTTCCTCTTTTTGGGCTGGCTGCGGTGGATTTCTGTCGTGTATTTTCACCTCTGCACAGATGGATTCTGATGTATTATTTACATGTGTAATTTCCCTTTTGCATTGAGATACATCTCTGTGTATTCAGAGGGCAAAATAGATGTTATCTATGCAAACTGGGTCTTTGGTTTGGTTGGCTTCTAGCATCACAGCCCAACCAATAGCAGCTAGGATTGCAATACCAACCTCATTCTGACATCACAGCAGCTCAGCTGATCAGCATGCTTAAATGAACCCATTTATGAGACTGCATTCAAGTTTACTGGCAATGGTTGTGATGTTTCACTGGGGTATTCCAAAGCAGAAAGATAGATGCATGTAAAAACGCACCATATGTCCAAGGTTATATACTTTGCTGATTCCCGCACCTACATATTTATCAGCCACTTCAGTGCAAAAAAGTAGATTCGGCCATGTTTATATCTTTTCTTCTCACTGCCCAAGCACTAATTACCATGGATTTATGATTTAAAAGTGAAGGACCAATTGTTTGTTTTCCCGGAAATGTGGCTTTACTCTATGTTGCAGTTTAGTGAACTGTAAAATATCTCACAGATACTAATCGGTATAAATGAAAAATTCATTAGGCCCTTCAACAAAACAGAGCAGCCAGCTTCAAAATCAGTATTTGACAGCAGATTTAAGGAAAATCTGTGTTGGGGTGTGTGTGTATGTGTTTGCATGTTTCTCACATACTTAAGGTCACTGCCTATCATGAGGACTGACAGCATTTCATGGATAAATGTTGTCCCTTTAGATTATGTAATATTAATTTTATATGAAGATGTTTCAGCGTCTTTTGGAAATGCCTAGATTAATGACAATCCACCTTTGAGGAGAGCAAAACTCTTCCACAGGTCAGTGCAACTATAATCAATGACGAGATGTTGGCTTTGGCAAAGAGAATGTGGTCCATTCTTAGTGTTCATCTTGTCCAATAAGTTTCTAGTCCCTCATGGCTGAAAAACATGGAGGCAATAACCGAAAAATCAAAACATGCCTGAAGGTTTTGTTTTGATTTTTAACAAGTGTGGAGAAAGTGGATAGAGAAGCTGTTCTCGCTTCCTCTTAATGTTAGGAAATTGAGGGACCCGACCAAAGGGCATTCCGTTTGTCCAACTCATAATCAGTTTGAAAGATCTGGCTTCCAGGAAGATGGCGTGCTCAGAGGCCTTTACAAAAGCAAGTGTTGGATCTAAGGGTTGCATTTTATGAGGATTTACTTCGAATGGGAAAAGTTACATTTTCAGGGCCTGAGGGCTACTGACACACACACACACACACACACACACACACACACACACAATTTCATCATGGATCTGAAAAGGCCTTGTGATAGTGAGTTGTTTTTAAGCTTTCATCTTCAGCTACTTTGCGTGGAATTACAAGGGCTAATACATTAATTGGCCCAAAGACTAGAAAGAGAAGGACAAGCGAGATTAAAAACATCATTTCACATTGAAATCAGGTTGCAATTTCAATAAAAAGTGAAGACTGAGAGGCTGCAGGGCTGCTTATATGGAACTGTTGGGGCATGGGACTCCCTGGGATTTGTGGCCAGGTAAGGATAAATGCGACAAACCTGTAACAGGAAAACAGAAAGGGAGTGGGGTTGTTTTGGGGAGGGGAAGAGTGTTTCATCGAATCCTAGAAGAGTAGAGTTGGAAGGGGCCAAGATGGCCATCAGGTCCACCCCCCTGCTGTTGCAGGACACCAAGTCACACCATCCCACTCAGGTGGCTGCCCAGTTTCTTTCTGAATGTTCCCAAAGGTGTGGGAGAGCCCCCCACCTCTCCGGGCAGCTGGTCCCACTGTCGCATTGCTCTAACAGTGAGGAAACCTTTCCTGATGCCCAGCCTGAATCTGGGTTGTCCCAGCTTGGCTTGATTATTCCGTGCCCTGCACTCTGGCATCAACAAGAAGAGATCTTGACCTTCCTCTTTGTGACAGCCTTTGAGGGACTTCCAGAGGGATCTCATGTCCCCCTCAGCCTTCTCTTCTCAAGGCTAAACTTGCCCCATCTCTCCTGATAAAGCAGTGTTTCCAAACCCTGGATCATTCTTGTTGCCCTCCTCTGGACCCTTTCCAATTTCTCTGCCTCTTTCTTAAATCTTGGTGCCCGGAAGTGAGATACATTAACTCAGACCGTGTTTTTGTCTGATAGATAAGAGGGTTCGGCATTGTGGGCTGCTGGAGAAAGTAGCAGGTGAACTTTAAGAAAAAACCTTCCTACCCCCAAATAGTATTGTGGATTAGCCTGGTGATCCAAGATGAGGGGGAAGCACATCCAAGAGAAGGACAGATCAGTAGGTGAGCGTGGACGAGAGGACGGGGACGAGACCCCTGCCTTTCAGATCTGGTGTGGTTATTCCTTAGAAACTCTTCCACTTCTGGACATCTCAGGGTTCCACGCACGAACAGCCCTTCCTCAGCAGAATTACTCAGAAGGCAGGCACAGCGAGAGCAAGTGGGCCTCGTGAGTGACTGAGCATCCCGGGTGATGCACAAGGAGCGCAAGAGACAACGCTGTGCAAAAAAAGAAAGGAACAGGTTCCGGTTTGCGTCGCTAAGAGTGGGGCAGCTGATGGGAAAGTGACGGAAGCCGTGCGCTTACAGGGCCACTTTATGGATTTAGTCCCCGGTGAACCTCGCGCTGGGCTCGGTGGAACACGCTCTCAGATAACCGGGTTCAGCTGCAGGCTGAGAAGCCACCCACACGCTCTTCTGGCAGCCTCCTCAGGCCTTTACCTAAGCGCACCCCTTTAAAACTTGTCCCGGCAGGGCACAGCAGCGGCCTCCCGCAACCTGGCGCCCTCCAGGTCTCCTCCCGCACAGCTCCCATCTCCCACGGCCACGGGGTGGAGGCAAAGGGACCGGATGTTCGTTCCATCTGGGGCAAAGGCTGAACGAGCGAGCCCCTGAGCGCGTGCAAAGCCCCCCCTCCGTTACCGCTCGCTCCCCCGAGCCGCCCCGGACTCGGAAGGGAGCCGAGGTGGACTCTTCTCTGGAGCGAGCGAGAGCGCGCGCGCGCGCAGGGGGACCGCAGCCTGCGACGCGCGCCCAGCGCCCGCAGGATCCCGATGCCCGCCCGGCCCGCACCGGGGGCTTGTGGGGGGGCTGGTGGGAAGAACACCCCGCAATTTCTCTGCTGCCCAAAGGTATTTTGCAAGCAGGCGATTCCAAAGCAGTCTCCTTCCAAAGGCCTCCAACCCTGGAGGACGGCCCCTTCTGGATGCGCCCCCCCGAACTTTTAGGCCGGCTGCCAAGCCCCCGGGGGGGCCGCCCGCGCGGGGGACGCGGCAGCGCCGCTCCGAGCGTGGCCCGGGGGTCCGGAGGCTGCCGGGGGCGACGGGGGGGGGGCGGGCGCGCAGCGCGGCGAGGCCGGGCGCAGGGAGAGGAGGGGCTCCCGCGTTCCCCCTATAAAGCCGCGCTCCGGCCCGGCCGGGGAGCCGCATTGCCCCGCCGCCGCCGCCGCCGCAGGGGCAGCCGCCTTTGGGCACCCGCCGGCGCACCTCCTCGGAAGGAGGGAAATCCGTCACGTGGGGACGAGGAGGAGGCGGCGGCGGAGGAGGAGGAGGGCGCGATTAGCATTCCAGCGCCGCCGTGGAGCCGGCAGCTGGAGCCGGGGAGGCAGGCGGGCAGCAGCGGCAGGAGGAGGAGTTTTCCCGTCCGGCGGCGCCGCTGCGAACGGGGCTCCCCGGCTCCCCGGGGGCGCGCGCGGCATCCCCGAGCCCCGCGCCCGCCTCTGCTGCGCGCTCGGCGCCGGGACCGGCGCCCAACTTTGCGCGCCCGGCCGCTGCCGCTGGCGCCCGCCGGCATGGGGCTGCGGGAGCTGTCCGTGGTGCTGATCGTCGCCGCGGGACTGGTGCAGGGTGAGTCGGGCGCCGGGTTGCTGGAGAGGGAGCCGGACTTTGGGAAGACCCCCGCGGTCCGCGCAGGCAGCCCCTCCGCCTCCTGCGCACGCAGCGCCCATCTGCAGCCTGAGCCGGGCTGGGAGGACCCAGCCGCAGGTTGGACAGAGAGGGGGGATGCCTCTGAGCATGCAGAGAGTGCCTTCCCAGCGCCCGGGGTTTACTCTGGGCGAGAGAGGTGGGCTTCCGGCTCAGCGCTGAGCGTTCTAGAACGCGAGCGTTTCCCTTTGAGGGTCCCCTTTGCACGTCCAGCTGTTTGGGTCTTGCTTTTGGGGAGGGCAGTGAATCCAAAGCAGCAAGCTATCGTGTGAAACGGCAGATTCAGATCTCACGGGAACCAAAAATGCCGGAATGGCAAGCAGCAACTGAACGGAGCATGAACCGTGTTTTGCGTGAATCTTTCCTCTCATCCATTGCTTCGGTTTCTTTACCAAGCCTCTCTATCTGAATACTGGGACGGGTTTCCCTGATCATCGCAGGGCATCCAGAATCCGCCCAAGGCAGTGGGGACTGGGGCGCTGGGTGAGGGAACTGGGACATCAAATCCCAGTTCAGATCTTCAGGAGCATTTTCCCATCATAGCAAAACTCTCCTGGCCTGCAAACTTTCAAAATGTATTGGGCTAATAACAGGGTTGGAGTGGGTTTTATTTTGGTTTGCTTCTTTTTTTACATCCCCAGTAGTAAATACTATTTCGTGAAAAAGAAATACTATTTTTGCTTACTTAAAAAAAGTGGTGGAGAAGACACAATCATAATTAAGGGTTATCCTACTTTGCTTGAATTATGCTCAAAGTGTAAACATCTTGGTTTTACCAAACAGATAGTAAAACTGGACTTCAGAGCTCATGTCTGTAGGATTGCACTGTGACTGTTGTTGTTCTAAAATTCATTAGGAGGAGTACAGATATAGAATACAGAAATCCCCAACCAAGTTGGAGTTCCAAAGTGATGGAGCAAGATAGATTCCCTCTTCTCAGCTGTATTATACTCTATAAGCTGAGCTGTTTACCTCCTCCTCCTCTTAAACTAATTTTAAAAAATGTTTTGGGGAAAGTATGAGTAAAGGGATTTGAAAAATGAAATTGGAAAACCTTTAACAATGAGCGAAAATCAGATTTTCAGGAATGTGCAGCTTCTCTTCATAGCAGCTGTTTGCCCTTTAGCTGAAATACCGTTATATTTTGCTGAAGGGGCACCTGAACTATTCTGGGGAAAATTTTTCCCACAGGGCAGCCTCGGAGGTTTGACGGAGGGCACCTTGAGTGGCACCCTTGAGTGCTCCCCACTCCCGAAATAACTACAGGAAGGCCTCGGGAAAGCTTCAGCTGTCCACCCTTCCCATCAGAGCCAAAGCAGTTTGCCTCATTTATGTGTTTCCAGAGTGACTCTGAATTAATTTTATCCGCTGTGTAGCTGCATATACATGCTCGAGAATGCGTATGCATTATGTGCGTAGTGGGAAATAAGGCTGCACCAAAGAGTTTCTCTGGCGAATGATGCTAAACGGAGGCAGAGTTGTTATTCTATTACTCTTTTCCCCTATAGCTCCTCCTCAGCACACGGCATTTTAAAGAATTCACAATGTAAGATGAGTGTCTGGCTGGTGGTGGAACTTGGGACTCTCTGGAAGTTGTCAGGGGACTGGCTACCCGTGGTGAAGACTCCCGCCCTGTGTCCCAAGAGAGGAATTGAATTGCGTGCTTCGCTTGACGTAGAAACAGTAACTTGACTAGAACACGGAGCAGTCATTGCTCCTCTTATTCATGCCCCTTGCTTCACATCAGGTCAAAAGTTTCGGTGAATTGGTGCTCTCCCCGGTGCTGCCAAAATCTCCTAGTGCCCACCTGTTGTTCTCTCTGCTAGTTTAAGGCAGCAGGGATTCTTCCTGGGGGAAATTCCTCTGGAGGTGGGATTCATCAAGCGGGTGAGGCTTGGAGGCCAAACCTTGTGCCCTAGGAGAACCCGAGCAGATCCTTCAGAGGCAGACCTCTGGGGCATTTGCCCAATGCATCCCCGAACTAGGGCAAATCGTAACAGGAAAACCTTCCTCACGGTCCAAGAAATAGGACAGTGGGACCAGCTGCCTGGAGAGGTGGGGGGCTCTCCCACACTGGAGGCATTCAAGAAGAAGCTGGGCAGCCAACTGAGTGGGAAGGTGTAACGTGGTGTCCTGCAGGGGGTTGGACTCGATGGCCTTCTTGGCCCCTTCCAACTCTACTATTCCATGATTCTATTATTCTTTTCACTTATCCCTGAGTGTAGGACATGGAACAATCAATTGCAACAAACCAGATTCAGGCTGGACATCAGGAAAAGCTTCCTCACGGTCAGAGCAATACGGCAGTGGAACCAGCTGCCTGGAGAGGTGGGGGGCTCCCCCACAGTAGAGACATTCAAGAAAAAGCTGGACAGCCACCTGAGTGGGATGGTGTGACTTGGTGTCCTGCAGCAGCAGGGGATTGGACCTCATGGCCTTCTTGGCCCCTTCCAACTCTATGGTTCTACGATTCTATGATTAAGTGGGGAGGAGGGGAGGGAATTAAGGAGAGGTGGCATCACGTTTCGGGTGCAAGGATCAGTATGAAAATATTGTGTGTGGTTGTTGTTTATTACTAAATGGATCCCTCTGTGCTCATGCATAGAGACTTGGATGTGCAGAAGGGTAATTGCAGAATTGGTGACAAGGTCAAGAGAAATCTTTCCGAAGGCCAAGCCCTGGGAACCTCTGGAACAGGGAGGCCAATCCTTTCCCGAATCTAGTAGAAGACTCTCAGTGAAGGATTAATCACATAATTAATTTGCAACACAAGCAACATATAATTAATTTGCCACCACAAGAGATGGCAAAGACATTTGTTTATTATAAAACATCGACCTCACTTAATAGTTAAAATCCCTAAAAACAGGAGAAAGGCACCTAATTAAGAATATTAAAGCCTTAAAAATAAAATTGCAGTGCTATAAAGAATAAACCAAGATGACAGCAGTGCTCCTTAAGGGAAAGCCTTGGAGAACACGTGTGTTTTTAAGAGGCGTTTAAAGCTAGCCACCCTCCTTTCTGAGGATTCCACAGAGCGAGTGACACCAGCTTTCCACTGGTTCCTCAGAAGATCCCAGGGACTGACAGGGCATATATGTGGGGGAGCTGCCAACCTGCTAAGCCCCAAAGGGCTTGGGACCACGAGATCTGACAGAACACATCTCCTGATCTTCATCTACCCTGACACTATGACCAAGTTCTAGGACCAACCTCTGACTGCCACCTTTGAGGAAGGCTCAGATGGTGGCCACAAGAAGGGTCTTTGTAGTGGTGGCTCCCAGTTGTGGAACGAGCTTCTCAATGAGGCCTTCCTGGTGCCAACTTTACTATCTTTTCAGTGCCAGGTAAAAACCATCCTCTCCTTGCAGATTATTCTTGTAGTTCAGTGGTCCTTCTGGCTGGTTTTACGTTTTTTTTTTTAAATGTAATATATAGATTTTATATATATTGATCTATTTTAATTTTGGTTTTTTAATTTTGTATTGTAAACTTTTAATGATGTAATATATTTTAATTTGATCGATCTACTATTGTCATTTTTAATGCGCTGTTGCGAACCATCCAGAGAGCTTTGGAGGTTGGCTGGCGAAAAATTAATTAATTACACAAACAATTATTCTGGTCCCAAGTATGCAGGACTTTGTATGGCCATAACAGGGCCTTGACCCTTGCTTTGTAGCTAATACACAGTCAGTGCCGTCCTTTTAATTCCGGCTCATTTTGCACTAGCTGCAGTTTTTGAACCAGGTGATGGAGAATTAGGCAAATTCATGGAGGATCAACATGTCACGAGCTCTCGACTGTGCTGGCTCAACGAAACCCCGAATGCCTCTGAATACCATTTCTTGGAGACCAACAGCAGGAGAACTCCTGTGATTCCCTTCAAAGTCTGCTTGTGGACCTACTCATTTATTTTAAATGCATAACTTATTTGAGATCGGCAGCAGAGGCCCTCCTCCGGGAACCCTCTGTGAAAGATATCAGGAGGGTGAGCACCCGGAGGAGGGCCTTCTCTGCGATGGCGCCCAACCTATGGAATGCGCTCCCCAGAGAGGTCCGCCTGGCGCCGTCATTATTAGTTTTTCAGCGACAGGCCAAGACCTTTTTATTTAAGCAATATTTTAATAACTATTAATATTATTTATTGGTTTTAATTTTTACAGCCAGGGTGAATCTGGATTTTAATATGTTTTGTTTTATATGCTTGTTTATTTATTGTGTTGGAAGCCATCCCGAGGCTCATGTGAATGGGACGGCATACAAAAACTCCAGACAGACAGACAAATAAATAAATAAAGGAGGATGTGAGAATGAAAAGCCTCATAGACACCCGCTTCTCTTAAAGAGGCCCACTCAAAGATGTGAAGCTACAAGTGCCAGAAATGTCACATACGGCTTTGCATTTCGGAGTCCAGATCGCCTTCCAAAGAGGTTCATCATATTCAGGTTCAAAGGATGGCGTGAGCCTCCTTCTCAGCTGAGCAGGTTTCCGGCTACCAGTTGATGGTCGTTACTTGAAGCAAAGCTGTGAAAACAGCCTTTCCCACCTGTTCTCCTCCATATGTCTTGAACATCAGTGTTCATCATCCCCAGACAGAAGTGGCCAGTGCTTGTCCAAAATAAATGGTCTGCACTTGTTTGGGAAGGTTGAAGTACAAAACTGTAATCCTAGAGACACTTATCTTTGAATACACTTTGTTGAATGCTGTGGACAAGCACTCTCGGACAAACGTGTTCAGGACTGTATTCTCCTGCAGACTTGGCATTAAGGCAATGCTAGAAAACACACTTGCTTGGAAGCAAGCTTTGCTGGGCAAGTAGCACACAACTTCTCTGCAAGGGATTGTGCTACATTCCCCACAGAATTCAGTGGGAATAGACCAGACATTGGTATGTTTCTCCCTACAGGGCATGGAAACCTGGATTTAATCAAGACAACAGGGTACTGTTAGAGGCGACGTTGCTCCTTTCTCCATTACCTGCCTTTCTAAATAGCAGCTCTGTGTAACACATGGCCAGGCTGCTCAGAAGTCCTTCCTGGAATGGTTTTCTTCGCAGTAGCTGTGAAAGAGCTGCACTGTTCCCGTCCCAACATGGTGTGCTTGTCTACTGCATATGGGGAATCTTTCTAGGAAGGGAGACATTAAAAAGCCCGCAGTGTGAAGTTGTACGGCACAAGTAAATTAGATAATGCGGCTCATGTATTTAAGGCCTTTATGTGAAATGCAATCATCATTCTTAGAATAGTCAATGAAGTTTAGAAAACGTCACTGCAGATGCTTCTGTTACATGTTGGAGGTTGTTTTCTATGGCCTATCTGGCCATATTTTTAGGCGGGGACCTTCTCATGTGTGGAAGATTTACCTTCTTGGTTACAGTTCATGTGCGATAGATGGGAAAGGGGCAGAATCGTATTTATTTTCCCCATGGTTTGGGAGGTACCCCGACGAATGGAGTAGCTTCCTGTGGAAAGACACGTCAAGGAGGTTCTGATCCAGTCCCTGGCACTGAGCCAGTGTCCCTAAGCAGGGCAGCTGGAGACCTGATGAGGGCCCAGACAGCCCCATTCCTGACAGGAGACCTTGGACTGTCCCTCATTTTCAGGTGTTGGTCTCGACATGTCAAGTCCTGACTGGCTTGGGGCGAAGACACCCGAGATGCGGTTTCCTCCCATACATTGCAACAAACGGCTAGGGTCTTGCTTGCGTCTCACCCACCTGAAGAGGTTCAGCTGGTGGGAACACGTTGCATGGACTTTTTCGTGGCAGCGCTCCGGTCATGGCATTCCCTTCCAAAAGAAGTACTATCCCTTTCCTGATGGCTGTTAGGTGGGTGGTTACGTCATTTTTAAAAAATCTGGCTTATCCTCGTGCTTAATTATGATATTGGAAGCATTCAAATTACTGCAGCTCGCAGGCTGAATATGAGTCCACAGCGGTGTGATGTGGCTGTAAATAGGCAAATGCTGGTTTCGGCTGCATTGATAGAAGTATGTTTTATTTATGTAGAAAATTTCTATGCCGCCCCATTCGCCGAAGCCTCGGGGCGGCTCACAAATAAATCGATTAAAATACTATACATTAACAATATAAAACAAGTTAACAATATAAAATAAGTCGCCCTGGCCAAAGAATAAAATAAATAAATACTATTAACAGTTAAAATGACGTTTGAATAAAAAGGTCTTTGCCTGGTGCTGAAAAACAAATAACGACGGCGCCAGGCAGACCTCTCTGGGGAGCGCATTCCAGAGATAGGGCGCCACCGCAGAGAAGGCCCTCCTCCGGGTACCTACCCTCCTAATTTCCTTCACGGAGGGTTCCCGGAGAAGGGCCTCTCCCGCAGATCTCAGGGGGTGGGCGGGCATATATGGACGTAAGTGCTCCTTCAGGTAACCAGGATCCAAGCCGTTTAAGGCCTTATAGGTCATCACCAACACCTTGAATTGGGCCCGGACTTCAATGGGAAGCCAGTGAAGCTGACGGAGGACTGGAGTCATGTGAACATAATGCCCAGTCCCCATCAGCAGCCTGGCAGCTCTATTTTGAACGAATTGAAGTACCCGGACCGTCTTCAAGGGCAGCCCCACATAAAGCGCATTGCAGAAGTCAAGGCGGGAAGTCACCAACGTGTGTGTCACTGTCGCCAGGCCGTCGTACTCACTTGCCGATCCTGTGAAGCACCAGTTCCCCTTTGCTCAGCACTGGTTAGGTGAGCACTGTGCCTAAGGTCTGGGACAAAGAAAGATGCAGACAAGCTGGAAAGGGTCCAGAGGAGGGCAGCAACGATGGTCTGGGAACGAGAAACAAAGCCCGATGAACAGAGTTTGAAAGACCTGGGCATGTTCAGCCTCAAGAAGAGAAGGCTGGGAGGAGATGTGGAGATGTGTGCAAGTACTTGAAAGGCTGTCACAAAGAGGAAGGCCAGGATCTCTTCTTGATCTTCGCAAAAGATAATGGCCCACAAATGCTAGATTCTAGCTGAACAACGGAAAAAATGTCTTGACTGTTAGAGCAATGCAGCAATGGGAAGTTGTGGGCTCTTCTGCATTGGAGGCACTCAAGATGCAGCCATTTGTTAGAGATCCTTTAACCTGGAGTCCTGAACTGAATAGGGGGTTGGACCCTAAGACCTTATTGGCCCCTTCCAGCTCTATTATTACATTATTGTATGGATCTATGAGTCTATGATTCTAAGTTTATTGTATCTGCCTTTCCCCTCCCCCCAAAGGAAGATAGAGAAAGATGTCAGGTTGCAGAGCTGAGAGCTACATCTCTGAGAGCTTCAGGTCGACACCATGGGTGTGATGGCCTTCTAGAACCTAAGAATTATTCAGTAAAAGGGAAATTCATATGCATTTGTGTGAACTGGCTCAGTTTTGTTTTCTCCAAATAATAACACACTGTCCAGCTCATTTTGGATGAATTTATTGTAGACTCTCTGGTGGTATATTAGTGAGATGAATTTCTAAATGTAATGGATCTTGACAGGTCGTTTGGACTCGGACTGACCTTTCCCTTCCTCGCTTATCCAAACTCCTCCTTGCTGGCTGTTCCCAAATTATCCCTGGCTGATATTCATACTTCTTGTTCCCTGGTTGTCCCTGCTGAACTCAACTGGCAAGTTTTAGATTATAATGTATGCTTGGCTGCAGGAATAAGGAATCACTGGGGAAAAAGTCTTCTTCATCTGTTTAAAGTGTCTGCATCTCATCAGACACTTATCTTTGGTGCAACGCAGAATAAAATGACTTTGTTGCCGTTCCAAAGATATGTGTTTAGAATAGGCAGGGAAAGGAATGAGAGAATCAGCAAAACTCTAAATTCTCCATGTTCTACCAGAGCAACTTCCAGCTTGCACCTGACTCCGATTTCAACCCTTCCTCCACTCCTTCCCATGAAAGTTTGATTTTTTCGCATTTCATGTGCATTTCTTTGAAAGGACACATGGAAAATCTATATTTTTCTTTAATTCATTTAATATTTTTGTGCCCATTTTTCAAAATGTACACTTTTTCATGCATCTGTGTGTGACTCGTGTGTTCGAAGCCAAGGTTGTGATGTATATTTTATGACTGGCACTATGGCTTTTAAAAAACCTGCTTCTGCTCGACTTCTTGCGCCACTTTGTGAGGCAACAGCCTTAAAGAGCAGTTAAAAAACTTTAAATAAGCAACGAGTGCACAGCACAGGCGAGATCTAACCTGGGACTTTCCTGGCACACAGCTTGCACTCCAAGCCCCTGCGTGATAACAGGTCTTAGCAACACTTAACAGCTACTCAGGAAAAGGCACACGAGTCTCTTGGTTGTACCTGGAGCTGCTGTGAGCTGCATTTTGACCACTTCTATGACTTCCAGAAATGGCATCCAATGATAAAAAGAGTAATTTTAATTTCTATAGCACCTATTAGCCAAAGCTCTCTGGGCAGTTCACAGCAACGAGGTGTGTTTAAACTCTTCTCCGTTTGCCTCTGTTTCCCCAGTGTCTTTGCAAGGAGAGTATCAGAGAAAGCTCTACAAGGAACTTCTGAAGAATTATAACCCACTAGAAAGACCAGTGGCCAATGACTCCCAGCCGCTCACCGTCTCCTTCAGCCTCAGCCTCAGGCAGATCATGGACGTGGTGAGCCTTTCGTTCATGTATTTCTGGTCATGCTGTCCCCTCACCCCACTTCAGTCTTTCCAAAGGTCTCCAGAGAGGGGAGGGAAGTTCGGAGCCGGTCCTCAGCTTAATCTTCCCAGTGTCTTGGGGAGCTTTGCAAACAGGCACCCAGAAGTTGGTTGATGACAGCGATGTTTCTTCTAAGTGTGGGTGTCCCTCGGGGCAGCCACACTCCCAGCAAAATTGCAGGCCTCCGTCTTGGTCTGCACCAACAAACCAGTTCTCCTCGTTTGCCTCTTCTCCAAAAGAAGCTCCAAGGTAGTGTGAACGGGTCTTCCCCGCCCATTCCAAACCAAGCCACTGCAGAACACTTCGCATTGCAACAAGAAACAATGCACGTGGCTCCAAAGATTCTTCCGCATGGCTGTGTGGATTGCGGCCAAGCCCCGATGGATAGGAAATACTGAGGAGGGTTGGCAGATCAGGAGGAGGTGAAGCCTGGAAATGCAGGCTTTTAGCTCTTCTGCTAAGGAGACAGCTGGAAGATGGATGGCTCCCTCCATCGGCCCTCTGCCAGCCTGCCGCATTTCCATGGGAATTGTGGGAAGGATCTTTCCCTCCTCCACTGCTTGCTGTGAAACAACGCAGGGATTGGGCCACCGTTCTCCCTCTGGCAACGTGCTCGCTCTCCTGCATGGCACTCCGTGGCTACCAGGCAAGCTGTTAAATGCAAACCCGTTCTTACATAATGAGCTGTTTGCTGGCAAATGTACAGAGCGAGCAGTTGCAAAGCAAGAAGTTAAACAAGGCAACACCTTTAGGCTGAGCACTGCATATCCTGACAGCGTTCCAAGGATGCCAGCATGAGAAAGACGCTTTGCTCCTCACACCTAAACACACGCCCTTCCTCGCCTTTCCCTCTTGACCTCTGAGCACCACCCTGCTGCCCAAACACACCTTTACAATTACCTGCTGATTCTGATGGTTTCCCGAGCCATCTCACTGGGCCAAGTTCAGAGATGCAGAATGACAGACTGGTAGTCCCAGTTCAGCCTTACCTTCGCCTCACCCCTCTTTCTGCAGCTCCCCAGTCATTTCACAGCTTTCCTGCAGCACCCCCCCCCCACACAGTTTTTCTAGGATATCCCACCTAAGGCTTAGTTACTGGCTTTAAGGTAAAATAGACTGGTATTTTTGATATTTTGACCCCACCCCATTAACCTGGGTCCCACTCACTACTGGGAGATAGTCACTGAGAGCTTTGCTGAAGCGGCATTCAGTTTCTGGGCCGAGAGAAGCTGAATGCCCCTGATTTAAAGCCATCAAAGCTACCTGTAGGGGCTGATCACATATGCATGCAGAAGGCGGTGAATTCTAGAAGCAAGCTATTCCACTTAGAAGTGCTTTTGGCTGGGAAGAAAAGGGTTAAGCAGCCCCCTTCCCCCCACCCCAAACTCTCCTACCAGTACTCTGCAGAAGCAATTCCCTTGAGCCTCTTTACCTGCCAGGAGAAAGCCCTTAGAGAAAAGACTCGAAATCACGAAGCTCCATATGATGCCTGCAACACACCCACACAGCACTTCCTCTCACAGCAAACACAAAGAGTATCTGTCGTGGCTATAGTTTAATTTAGTAGCACTTGATGCTTTTTTACAGAATAGATTTATTGTGGTAGGGGGCAAAATCCCTTCTATACAAACAAAGTCAATAGCTATTGAAGGACCTTCTTTCTAAGAGGCCAGAATGTATAGTCTGAAAAAGCAATCCCCGCCCCGACCCCCGCAGGTTCAGTCCTTCATGGCTTCCAAATGTTAATTGACACTGGATATTGAAAGTCGAGCTGCTGGTTTTCTGGGCTTTTCCCAAAAGCCTGACTCACCTTAAGAAACGCTCACCTCAAGATGCATCGGGGTTGAATGGATTTACTTTGCCTGCAAGAGAAGCAGGCAAATTACACCCTGCTTCTTCTTACCTCGGAAGGTGTGCATCGCAGAGGAGGGCTTGCGGTGGATGTTGGGACCAGCAGCCAAGTTTGCCCTCATTATTTCTGCCCCCACGTCAGCTAGTGCAGGGCGTGGAATGCAAGACAAGGCTTCAGCACCTCCCGCTTCTTGTGATCTTTCTCCATTTCTCTGACTGCTCCCTGTGGGCAGGGAACACCAAGGAGGACTTCACCTCTCACGCCGTTAGAGCAAGCAGTCAATCACTCGCCCGAGATTTATGGCGCCAACCAACCTGGGTCTACTCAGAAGTGAGGAAGATGCACACAGGACGCAGTGTCAGACTGCCATCCTCACACCCATTCCTCTTGCAAGGACCCCAAGGTGGTGCAGACGGTGCTCCTTCTCCCTGTTTTATCCTCAGACCAACCCTCCGTAGGTTTGACTGAGAGCCAGTGCCTGGTCCCAGGTCGTCCCGTGGCCTTCATGGCCACGTGGGGGGCAGATCTCTGAAGCTCTAGTCCAGCCCTCTAAGCACTGCGCCACAAGGGGACAGTTCTCCAGAAAGCGGGTGGAGCGATGGGGTGGATAGGGCAGGGATGACAGGGGATGGGGCATGAAGACAAGGGCAACAGTGTGGGTGGTGTGTATGTGTGTTCACTGCCGATCATATCCCACCATCAGCCGCCAGACCAGCTTCTCCCCATCCAAGGGTGAAGGTAGGAAACATTTCACTCTGTTCACAGCCAGGGTGGATGGAGCACCTTTCTTTAGCATCTCTTAAAGCACAGTACTTCTAAAATCACAGGTGGCCAGCGCCACCTTATTTCTAGTTCTCAGTGGAGGGAACACCTCTTCAAACTCACAGCCACAACGGTTACTTTCAGGTGGTGTGTTGGAGAACACAATGGAAGAGATGTCTATCGTCTTCTTGTCCTGTCTGTGGACATCACAGAGTGACCAGACAGGATATATTTGGGTATAGGATTCTGCTTTAAATATCCCACTGGTCCGTTCGAACAGGCTGGTTCTTTAGTTCGTATGCTTGTTCCATCACATGACTATTTTAAAGTACTTAAACATCAGAACAGTTGTGTTCAGTTATAACCAAAATGAACTGAATGGATAGTAATTGGCCAACATGCCTACAGTTAAGCCAAGAAACTTTCTTTTATCAAAACTTCCTCCCGTCCTTCTGTGGTCATAGGTTCAGGCTGTATGTCTAAGAGGTTCTCTTTTTGGGGAAGGTCTAGGAAAGTTGATTCTGTGTTTAGAAGGTGTTTTGCTTGCCGATCTTTACATTCTGATCTTATTGATTATCATAATTCTAAAATAGCTTGGCTTTTACTACTAACATGGTGTGGTGTAAGGTACTTTGAGCTCTGTAAAAACAGGTTATTAATGCAATTTTTACAGAGGCATATGTAAAATATACTTCCATATTCCATATCGCATTTGTGCATGCCATCATTCATGTATGCACCGAAATGACACTGTAAAAATTAACTTTATTTTATTGGAAGGGGAAAATGTGAAAATATTTCTGCTGCTGACATGAGGTGTAGAAAGCAAGCAAGCAAGCAAACAACCCTCACATGGAGAGAAATATTACTAAGGATTCGATTACCTGAAATTGTTTGCAAACTGTTTGCAGCAAGGCTATTTAGGATCTGCAGGGATAAGATACCGTACCAGAAAAAGCAGTACGTCAAATTCAGTGAAGAAAAATATATCTGAGATGGGGATATGGTGGGAGATGAGAGAGAATGAACATCATTCATTTGTCGGGGGGCCTAGACCCTCCATCAGGAATTAAGGTAAAACTCTAGTGAAGTTTGTGGGTTGAAGAAGCACACCGGAAATAGAAGCACTGCAAAAACTACTGGAGAAGAGGGGGATGCTTGATTCAGGTGGAGCTGTACGCTAAATGAAACTGACTTATGGACTTTGTTTCCAGAGGATGTATTGAGGAATACAAGCTTAGACAGCCACAAGGGAGAGAAGCTCCAGAACCAACACCCTGGATCTGGTAGATGTGTATCCAAACTCAGTAGTTTTTAGTTCCATCAGAAGTCTTGGGGAAAGTTCAAATTGGCATTGCTGTTTAAATTGTTTGCATTTGTAGGTGAATTGGAGGGAAAGAACTCATTAAAAACATTTCAGTTTTATTGTTTATTGTTATACACCCCTTATATTTCAAACTAATATGCTTCCAAGGCAGTTAAAATATCATCAATCAAATCTTTATAAGATGTAATCAATGGAACATGACTCAAGAACCAAGCTAGCCATGATGCAAAAAAATTATGATTAGGAGCTATCATGTTATTTTTCTGTACATTCCAGGTTCATTTCTGCTTAATTTTCAAAGGATAGGGGAGAAAATTGTTTTTTTTCCCCTTATTGTAATGTGAACTTAACTAATTTCACAAATGTGAACCAATACTTGAAATAAAATTTAATTATGCTCCAAAAGCCACACAACTTTGAAATGTGCAGTGGGATTTTTCAGTTAGGAGTGTGCATGCAAGAGCCAGTGTGGTGGTTATGAGAGCAGGAAGGGGACTCAGGAAACCTGGGTTTGAGTCCCTGCTCAGCCCTGGAGCTCAATGGGTGACTTTGGGGCAGTCACAGACGCTCAGCCCAGCCTACCTCACAGGGTTGTTCTTAAGAAAAAGAGGAGAATCATGGAAGTCCTCTTGCATTCCTTGAAAGGAAACAAGGCTGGTTATAAAACAAAAATGACCCATGGTTTGGAAACACTGCCCTATGAGAGGAGAGACTGAGAGAACTGGGCATGTTCAGCCTCAAGAAGAGAAGATTAAAGGGGGTGACATGATATCCCTCTATAAGTACCTCAAAGGCTGTCACAAAGAGGAAGGTCAAGATCTCTTCTTGCTGATGCCAGAGTGCAGGGCATGGAATAATCAACTCAAGTTGCGACAACCCAGATTCAGGCTGGGCATCAGGAAAGGTTTCCTCACTCTCAGAGCAATGCAACAGTGGAACCAGCTGCCTGGAGAGGTGCTGAGCTCTCCCACACTAGAGACATTCAAGAAGAACCTGGACAGCCACCTGAGTGGGATGGTGTGACCTGGTGTCCTGCAACAGCAAGGGGTGGTCCTGAAGACCTTCATGGCCCCTTCCAACTCTACTATTCTATGATTCTATTCTAGAATTCTACAATAAAATAAATAATAAGGAAGTATAAAAATGTGCATTTTAGGGAAGAGTATATAAAATGTGCATATAATAGAAAATTTGTAAAAACTGTATTAGGAAAATTCCTTGCAAAAAGTGTGTCTTAGGAAAAATTGCAGATGGAAATGCCTATACAAAGAGAAATGCTTGCAAAAATGGGCACAGTTTTCCATGCAAACCTTTTTTTAAAATCAAAGTTCCGAATGAAGAGCACTTCAGACTGGAAAAATGCCCAAAGTCTGGCACAAACGGGACATAACACTGGGAAAAGGAGAAAACCAAAAGAAATGAAATGGGTTTGCATTCATCCAGGCATTGCTGTAATTCTTCTGCCCAACCTCATCGCCCTTCAGAAAGGCAGTAAGCTGCTATAATGTCATAATTAAATTTCTGCCTTGTAAGTTTTCAGTTTTCTGGGATAAACCTGCTCTGAAAGTCTGACCCTTCTAGCAAGAACAGGCTCTTCATAAGAAGCTCAACTTTACAACCAGGAACAAAACATAAAATGGCTGAACAGTTTAATTCCTCCAGAAGTGGCAACTCCCATACGTTTAACAAGAACGACAATAAAAAAGCTTTGCCACCTGCAACTGGCTTCCTCAATCTTTCACCTGCAGTAACACAGATGTATATTTGCACTTATATATACAGACAGTCGGTTGCTTAAAGATCGCTGAAAAAGAAGAAATGCTTTACCAAAACAGGGACAACGGTTTTCAAAACATTGGCATCTGCTTTTTTCATTTGAGATTCCTGCAGCGCATTAAATTACTCCACTAATTATGCCAAAATTGTTACCATAGTTTAAACAGAAACATAAGCTGCTCATCATCTGGCCTGGGTGAGTGATTCATTCTGCCATTTAGGAGAGGTTACCTGTGGCCACCTGCTTTCTCTGTCCAATGTAGCCCTTTGCCAAGAGAGCTCTCCTCTGAAAACACATGGCCAAGGGTAATGAGGTGTTCGGCTCCTAGGTGGACCTTCTCAGTCATCATTTTGCATCTCATGTGGCATCAAAACTTGGTAGTAGAGAGCAAGGTCTTGAACCAAAAGGACCCTGGCTCATTCCCCAACGTCTTTGGTCTTTGCTGGCCTGGGGCCCAGAAGGGTTGCCTTGCAACAGTACAAGCAGTCCTGTGTTGGATGGGTCAGTTCACCACCCTTGACCGATCTCCTCCACTCAGTGGAATTCAGCACCCTAATACCAAGAGCATCAGCTCGACCAAAGCAAGGTAGGTGCCGCACGCTTGAACCTCCTTGCACCTGGTCTGACCCGTGCTGGCTGTCCACTGGCAAAGCCTTAGATGCCAACATCAGAGCTTTAAATTGTGGCAGGAAGCTTCCAGGGGGCTGAGTGAGGCTGTGTTGCACAGAGAGACCTTGGCAAGGTGTTGTTCATTCATCGAAGCAGGGCTTGGTCCTCCCCATCTCATGTGTGTTGGGGCTCCAGGTGTCCACACCTGAATTGAGGTAGCAAAGGTATCTGTCCTGGATAATAAACAAAGACTCCTTTTACTCTGGAAAGGGGAAAATCAGTTTGATCAGCTATAAATTAGGTGAGAAATAATGTGGCTTGAGATAACCTGAGCTCACCTTTATGTGTCACACTGGTCTGGAGAGTCAAGTACTTTCCTTGTTCCAGATAGGATTAAATAGTGACCTCTGCCAAGCATTGATAATTTTTCATGGTGTGTCTATTGGAAAAAAATTGAAAAAGAAATAGCAGAAAAGAGAGTCATATGTCAAGAGCTGATCCCAGTAACTTCCTTATGGATATAAAATTATCTGCCAAGTAATCATCTGTTTTAGGCAACCGTATTGATCCCCAAGAATGTTATCATTTTTTAATCCAAATCCCCCTCTTCCTCTTCCAAACTCATTTCATCTCCTGCCCCCTATTACAGCCATTATTGCTTTCATTTCAGCATTTATGGGATAAACCAGTGCTGCCACATAATTCTTGATTTGTAATTAAAAAATGGATCAGAAAAGTCTTATAAAATCACGGTTTGTTCTGATGTGAGGAACACCAGTTGCATATCTGATCTTAATGCCTTTTGCTTTGTGCTCTGAAATCTTTATTAGAACTGTCATTTGTAGTCCCTGATAGAGAAAAGGGACTAGTTGATGGACACTTGGTTGGCTCCTGTTGACTCTTTTAGCCATGATAGACAGAGGAATGGACCCACCATGCACAGAGGCAGCAGACGCTAAAGTAGGAAATAAAGAAGAACAGTTACCTTCATGTCCCTCTTTGGAATTCCTAGAAGTATCTAGCTGGATAGTGGGGTAAAGTGGTCGTCATGTAAGATGCCCTTCCGGATTGAACGAGTATGGCCTCCTGGCTGGCATTTATCCCCCTGTCCCCTGGACTCCTAGCAGAACAGGATAAACATCGATGGGAGATCTTCAACGCGGCTGCTGTAACGGAGGACAGATTTCCTCTTTTCGTTCTTCAGAGCCATTTCTACTTTGAAATGGAGACATTGTGAAAGAATCGCTCTAGGGTTGTTTCTTAAATGGGAGTAAGAGCTGCCTTCCTCAGCACAAGGTTCTTTTCACCATTCCCCAGGAATTTCTTTTATTTCCAATAGCCTGCAACTGCAAAAGCATAATTTACAGTGAATTAACAAATGACTGGGTTTGAACAAAACACAAAACTTCAAAGCTGTTCTTTGTATTTCCTGGTCTGTGCAGGAGCCCCATTAATTCTAAAGGTGTAGTGGTTAATGCATTCTTCTTTATATACATGTTAAGTGGGCACTTCGTAATATGTCATTTGTGATTAAGGAGGTTTTGGTTGGCACCTTGTGAAAACGACTACGGTCTCAGAAGATAGATTGCACATGATGGATTACCATAGACTGCGGGGGTCAGAGCAGAAACCTCCCCTACTTTACCCTTACTAAAAACAACAGAATCAGCAAATCCGGATGTCATGGAATACTTATCCTTACCATTAAGCAGCTAATGCAACAGAATTACAGCTCCGAACAAAATTTCTATGCCTTTGGCACACATGGCTCAAGCACTCATGGCATTTTTAATTTCATGCGAGGGGCAGGGGTTGCAATAAACGTGCGGCAGCAAAGTAATAACGCAGTGGGGTGCTAAGTGGCATGTGGCTCCTAAATGGCATTTGCCTTATTTACACGCTACTTCCTGGAACGGGGCAAGTGTTGCTCCATGCAGCGTTGGGAGGAACCTTTTCCAATGACCTTCCACAGAGAGCAGAAAATAGCAATGGCCACCAACAAGCAGGAAAGTCATGCGATGCAGTGATGAGACAGGGTAGAGGGTCTTTGCTGGGCCAGGATGCAGGAAACCTGAGTTCGAGGCCCCATGCAGCTGTCTGACCTGCCTGGTAGCATACAAACCCTCAATAGGTTTGGAACACGATTCCAATAATCACTCTTCACCTTCCAGATCTGTTGGGCCAAAGCTCCCATGTTCTCCCAGCCCGGAGTTGTAGTCCAACATTTGGGGACACCAAGTTGGAGAAGACTGTTTTCCAGGACCTGTGACCCTGGTCTTGCATGCTGACTTCTGTCCAGGGTCCTGAAGTCCAGTGTGCCGCCTGAGACTTAGGATTGCTAAGGCAGTCTCCTTGTCTTCCTGCCAGTAATTTCCTTGCCTGTTACTGCTCAGGACCCTGGCTACTTTTGGAGATTTGAGCTGCTCCTGGAGAACTGTTTCCCTGTTGCCATTTGCCTAGAGCAGGAAAAATGTGACCTGCAGTTTAAAGCGATGTGTTTCAAAATGTTCCAGGTAACCATCTGATTATTTTTAGGGAGCCGGCGTACAGAGAGGGGTTTCCCCTGTGAACTGGACTTCAGTTGCTACTAGTTACAATTTCAGTGGCTCTTCCTTCCGGCAACTTGATCGATCAACAACCTTAATGCTCCAGACAAATGCACTGTGGGACATGTTTATCTCCAGACCTGCTTAACCATCTTTTTATAGGGTTGTTTTCAGCTTGGAATTGTTTTTCAGCGTTCCTTAACTCAGAAGCCTCAGGAAGACTTCCAGGGAATCTTCCATCATGCTGTCTGGGAAACAAAGCCCATGTTCAGATTGATGAGATAACTGTGCTGCTAAAAGACACCCGTTAAATGTAGCCCAACAGGTAACGGAAGGATGATGAATGGAGAGCAGGGAAACAATCATGAACTGAAAGGACAGGGCCTTGACTTCCCCAATTTGCTATTTGCAACCATTGTACCAGCCTTTAGATACATGCTGCGGATTTCTTGACTTACAGATACTCCCTAATTTATTAATTTACTTTTGCATAGATTGTGCGCCTCACACATTCCTGGTTCCCTACATGCAGAAAATGTCAGGAGAGCTGCATTGTTACTATTATTACTACAACTATTTTTATTCCAATGCTGTTTGTGCATTGTCTGTCTAGCAACAGCAAGCCTGTGCAACATCAATAGAGCTTGCTCGTGTTATGTATTTCCCAAGGTGGTGCACTGATTTCTGCTAGGGCAAGCCCAATAACACCAGTGCATGGATTCCGGGAATTCTTCCTGGGACTCTTAAGTGGCTTCAGTTTTTGAAGGGCTGTGTGGAGTTTAAAAAAAAGAAACTCTCTGCTTACAGTTTAATGGCTGGGACACAGAAGAGGAAAAGGGGGATGCAGAGAGAATAGAGGCTCACTCTTGCAATTGTGTGATGGTTCTGCCATAGACCAGTTGGGATGGAGAAACTTCAGGGGAGGGGGAAACGGAACCACTTGACCGCGTGATGCTTGGCCACGTCCATGGCATGATGCTCACACACCTTTTGCAGGCTGATGTTCTGAAAGGAGTCTGTGGAAACTCGAGAGACTGACGTATTTTGTGAATCCTTCCTTGGATACGCCACAGCTGTTCCCTCGTGTCGGAATGTATCTTACAATCAGCAGCTGACAACCAAATTAGATAGGTCATCCAACACATTTTTGCATTTCTTGGACTGTTTTTATTGCTTTCTTAAATATCAAGAGCAGCAACTGGAGCAGGCCGGTAATTATGGAGAGGAGAGGGAATGTGGTGGTGAGGATTTAACCCCTGTGATCCGGAACAGCGTCTCTCCTCTGAAGCTGGCATTTGCGTGGGAAAATAGTACCGCTGGTACTTGTCGTGTGCTGCTTGCTGATGAAGGCCCCTCCACTTGATCTCTGGGCACCAGGAGCTTAATCCACCAGGCATCCAACTGCCTCCCCC
Organism: Varanus komodoensis; assembly: GCF_004798865.1. Lineage (NCBI taxonomy): Eukaryota > Metazoa > Chordata > Lepidosauria > Squamata > Varanidae > Varanus > Varanus komodoensis. Next base: position 504,681 of record NW_025335817.1, read on the forward strand.
TCCCATCTGCCTCTTTCCGCCATACATGGTCTCCCTCCTGCCTCCTCCTGCTTTCGCCCTTAGGGCAGGTGTTTGATCCCCGTCTATCTCCATCCCAGCTGCCATGTTGCACCCCACAGCTGCCCCCACCTTAAGACTACTGGCCCCTGCACTGAGGAGGAGCAGCCGTCCTGGCATCCTTCTCAGCCCTGGGCTGGAGAAAGCAACAGGGTCCTTGGCCACACAAAGCCAGTCTTTGCCACCACCCTAGGACCTACAGGCGTGACCACGCAAGTGGTGGATCAGATGCCAGGCAGCGACTTAGGAAAGGAAACAATTCCCTGCTGCAACCCGTGAATGCATTGCAGGTGTCCATATGTCTACAAGCCTCAGTTCTTGTTCCAAGTCTGGTTGAAGAGAACGGAGGGCCCAAGGGCAGCTTCGAAACTGTAGTTTGTCTGGACTGAAGCAGCCACTTTAAAGCAGGGCTAAACGTTCTGAGCAAGTAGCACCATTTCTGGCCAGCTTGCATGAGTCATCTGTACGTTTCCAAGCTCAGCTCAAGGTGCTCGTTTCAACCTGTGAAGCCCTAGATGGCTTGGGGCCACTAACCTGGCAGGGCGTCTCTCTTGCTGTGATTCTTTCTGGGCACTATAAAATCAGAGGCCTTCTTTTTCTGAGTGGGCTGGGGAGGTAGAAAGGAAAGGGGCTCCTCAGCGGTTGCCTCCTGATTATTTATGCTTTCCTGACTGAAGTCTACCAGGTGCCAATGTCGTCATCTTTTTGGTTCAAGTTTAAGACTGATATCTACTCCCTGGCTTATGGTGGCATTTAATGGCACGCAAGGGGGCATTTATATAAACCGTTTCTAATTTGGGTCCAATATTTAAATGGCTTTTTAACATGTAAGTTAGATACTTTACATCATGCTGTACGGTCTTGTATTATGGTGCAGATTTTTGTGAACCTCCCATAAGCTTTAGCTATTATAGAAATCAATTCGTGGTGCTGGTGGTGGTGATGCAAAACATGGCCCACTTGGTAGACAACTTGGGAATCTGAAATTTATGCAAGGCTAAGTTTATTTCTTTGCATGTGAGCCTGAAATGATTTTAATAGTCTGGATCTGGTTTTGCTGTCATTTTATTTAAACGTCTGTGAGAGATGTGCTGCCAGGAATGCTAGAAAGTCTTGCAGAGAAACGGTTATGTTTAGCAGCTTTTAAAATTTGGTTCATTTTGCAAAGCCCTCCAAGTGAAGGAAAGTCATCCAAGTTTACTAGCAGAACTTCCAACAAGGGCTCTCCGGCAGATGCTTCCTACATTCCTCCGGCAGAAAAGCCCAATTTGCATATGTCTTGAACAGCCTGACACCTTCTGCACATTGCAGCTTCCTAATGATGGTTTGGCCTGGAAGGAGCAAAACCTGTCAGTTGTTAGAAGCTAAAAAAAATCTGTTTTGGAGCATAGTTTTAGCGTCCCTCAAATGCAGAGATGTGAACCTGTCTCTGAGGCTTGTCGCTCTGGGGAAGGGCAGGGAATCCTTTCCAGCAAGTTGAAAACAAGTGAAGGAATGGAAAAGGCCACAGAGAAGGAAGAGGAGAGGAAAGGAACGGCATGGGTGGGGTGGCCACGTGTCCTCTTTTACAGCAGACAGTCCTTTCTTTGGAGAGTTCTCTTCTCCAGTTTCACTTGAAAGGTGACGATCCCTAACAAGGGGGGTTTGCAGTGTGTGAATGGAATAAATGGAGAAGAGAGAATTTACAGAATTTACAGATCAATGGTTCCTTGCTTCAACTTTGCTCTTCAACTAATCGCAGGTTAGGAAGGGAGGCTTGGGAAGAACGAGGGAACCAGTTTTTATCCCATCATGTTCCTTTGATACTTGGTCAGGAGATCAATCCCTAATTAGAGAGAAAGAAATTCCAGCTTGAGGAATCTCCTTGAGGGCAGGCGAAAGTAGGATAAAAATGCCAAAATTTCTGCAATGTGCAGAGGTTACAGTAAAGGGATTTTTGAAGGAGTCAAATTGATGCTGACGGAGTGAAGAATATTCTGGCTCCTGGGAGCAATAAGGAGCCATCAGAGCTATTGGCCACTGAAAGTTGAGGCCTCCATGACTTGCTGTAATCCCCTTTTAGAGCCATCCAACATATTTCCAGTGAGTTCCCAGTTTGGAAAGTGCCTCTTCAGCTGGCAGCCTCTCCCCTCTTTCTCGAGTCCATCATTGCAAATGCAGCAGCAGGTTCAGTACCGCTCACTGCTGGATCACCTCTCTTAACCTGCACCTGAGAATTCAACCTGGCATGCCGGAAGATGCTGAGAATAATTAAACTGAAAGCGCAGCAGAAAATCAGATAAGAGATAATGACCTGATTAACCGCTGGGCTGTAAGTAGGATGGGTGGCTTGCCCTTTTCTTAAATCTCAAATGAAGCAGCTTATATGGCTCTCATTATGGCATGCTGCTCTGGAGACCAAGAGTTTCTCTATAAGAATGCATGCGTTTGGCTATGTGTTATTTGTCTTCGCTCTTTCCTCTAGGGAGTTGTGACGGGGGAACAATCACTCCAGCTTTGGATAGAGGTAGGATTGCTGCTCAGGCCCACTGGCCGAGAAGCAACAGCGTGCGATGTTTTGAAAGGTGGACAATGTACTAGCATCCCGAATCTGATCTTCACATCAGGACTCAAGGATTCTTCTCCGGCATGGCTTCTCCGGTTGCTGGGTCACAGCAATGTGTGGGTGGTCACTTATGCACCACCAAGGAGGAAGGAGGAGAGGAAGGAGGAAGGAGAAGGAGAAACACGAATAGACGGAGAAGGAGAAATTGATGTACAAATGATGTTGCTGGGGAAGGAGAAACTGATGTACAAATAGAAGGAGAAGCACAAATAGAAGGAGAAGGCAGAGCATCACCAAAGAAGACAGGGCAGTGCTTTGCATAACATTTGGAAAGGGTCTAGAGGAAAACGGGGAAATGATGACCACATTTTAAATAGAAGCACAGCACCTGTCCTGCTGCGTGGAGAGCTGAGACCAGGAGACTCGTGCTCCTGCCCTGGTCAGCGCCCTGTTCAGGGCCCAGGGGCGGGCGGGCGGGCAACAGACCTTCTGTTCTTTGTCTTGGAATCCGAAGAGGACGCACAGCTCTGCAGGCAGACGGGTCTCCAGCAGCCTTCAGAGAAACCAGAGTCCTCTGTAGAGCAGGATACATCAGCACCCTCTAAGTGTGCTGTGAAAAAACTGATTTAAAAGGCCGCCAAGGTGCTCAGCCGTAGTCGAGCAGTCCGCCAAGGGCCCCGTGTGCTTCACGTGAAGATGCAGACAATTGTGAGTGACAGCAGGATTTTTAATTTTTTTTTACATTTTCAAAAATGGGCTATCAGCTCTTGTCTCTGTGTTTCTTCTTCCCATCGGTCCTAAGGAGCTGTCCAAAGCACAACCCGGAGCCATCACATCATATGGTAGAACCCAATTTGAATTCCTGCAACTTCCTCCCACATTTCATCTTGAGACTTTGATCATGAACACTCCGGTCTTTTTTTCCTCCTCTTCACTCCCCTGCCAGATAAAGGACTTGGAGGTCAAGAATACTTAGAATTCTTTTTACCTTTGAAGGGGCCTAATAATTACTGTATTATGGATTTGAGCTTGTAGAAGTCATTGATGGTGTTGTTTTGGCTAATGAAAGGCTGTTCATAGGAGTATCAGGGAATTTTCTGAAGAACTTGATGTGAGAATATCAGATGAGCTGTGTGGGATCAAACCAAAATCCACCCAACCCAGCAAACTTTTCATGCAACAGCTAAGCAGATGCCTTCTGGAAACCTACAAGCACAATCTGGGCACTGAAGTTCCCTTCCAAAGGTGTCCTTCAGGAAATTTGTACTGCCTTTGATACTGGAGATCGTTTTATTACTCAAAGAAAGGATTTCTTTTCTGGTTCTTCCCCAGACATGGACAATCTCTCTACTTTCTTTTCCCACAAATAATAGGGGAATTTAACTGTGAATTTAGCTTTCCATCCAGAGGAAATGCATCCATAGGATGCAACATGAGCTAATTTTATTGCTCACTTAGGAAAAAGTTGCCTCTCAGCTCTGTTAGAGAGGAATTTATATCCTCGCATGGCTACTTGACCACAACTACCACCTCTTCATTAATTATTTGGTCTTAACCTGTTACTACAATTAACTGTGCAACAATTTAACCTCTACAGGAAAAGGGTCATTACTTGGCCAATGACTGATGAGGAGAAAGGGTTTGCTGTGTGCTTTAGGAAGGATGGGAGGAAAATCAGAAAATAAAAGGAGAGTCAATTAAAAGCTGGTCTAGTCAGCTAAATGGTTTGGCCGATAATTTCTCAGCATTTCCTCTGCACCTATAATTTTTTGATTTACTGCCTGCATTATCCAAAGGTGACAACATTCATCCTATGGGCAAAGAAGCAAACAAAAACTAAATAGTCCTTTTGCTGGCAGATAAATGGGAATGTGTCTTCCTCCCCTCTTTCTTTCTTCTCCCACACATGTGGAAATGCCTTTGCTTCCTTCGAAATTCTGCACTGCAAAATGTGGAAGCGTAATGCCTTCTGAAAAAGTGTGCAGTGAAGCCCTCTTGGGGGAGTGTCATTTTGGAAAGCAGGTGTGTAAGCATGGGTTTAAGGAGCAAAAACAGATATAGCTCTATATCCCATTGAGCAGTTTGTGCCAGTAGGTGTGGAAGGGCTGTTTGCAAGTCCCTCTACCCTTCATACCAGTGTTTCAGCCCCTGTCCACTTAGAAGAAAGCTGCTCCATAGAGAAGTAACTCAATATTTGCTTTGGCCTGAGGCTTCAGTCCTCTTCACACTTCCCTGCAAGTGAGTGCCATTGAATTCAATGGGACTTACTTCTGAATAGAAAGTCTAGGATCATTCTGCACAGTTCCTTCATCTCTCCACCCTTTCCTAAGCCCAGTGCAAAGTGCTGGCTATCACCTGTAAAGCCACCAACAGCTTGCAACCAGGATCTTTAGAGGACCATTATATGGTCTGATCCTGCCCACCCATTGACTATACTCCCTGCTCCATAGCTATCATTGACAGGTATTTGGAACAGGCCTTTTATGAATAAACATCCTGCCCAAGAGATGTTTGGCTCACCCCTCTGCTGATATTTTTCCGCCTAGTCAACACAGGGTTGTTGGTTGGGTTTTTCCCATTTTTGTTCTCTCTCTCACACTCGGGAGTCTCCACATTTCCCCTTCTTGGTTGATCATCTCTGTCCTGCTTATTTAAATTATTTTTGTCATACTTTCTGAGAGCTGTCTTGCACAGAAAGGTGGGATATAAAAGCATTTCAGTGATGAAAACTGTGGGTATATTAACAAAGACCTCCCTGGGTTTGGGAGTTAACTGATAATGGGAATCATTTTATTGTTTCTAAATTCCCTGTGTATGGAAGCAAGAAGGTCAGGAGCCTGCTGGCCAAGCTGCTCCTCCAGGTTTGTTCTGAACATGGAGAAGGACCACATTTTTTATCTGAGTAACCTGAATTGTCCAGGTGGTTTAGTAGAAGAAATGCAATGACCAACTTGTTCCTACATTTGCCATTTCCGTGTGCTCCTTCTGAATAATAAACCCATCTTTGCACAAAGCAATTTATCCTCAGGTTTCAGACTCACACCTGCTTACGTTTCTCCATCCCTGAAGGGAAATCTGAATTATGTATCATCAACAGAATGCTGAACTACTGCAAAACAAGAATTGTTACATCAGCATGGGGGGCTTGGAATATGCTTTCTCCACAGGCCAGTTTTATGAAATCTTAGTCACACACTGAAGGTGCACAAAGGACCGGTTGGTTCCTCATATTTCCTACTGTGCTTGTTGTGGGCTAAAAAGCCACTTCCTGGTCCCTCACCACATCTCCTTCATCAGAATATTCCTAAGTGCTTGTTGGATTACAATAACTTACTCCTATAGTAGGGCTGTAACAAAGGCTCCCAAACTTCTGCTTTGGGCTATGGAGAAAGGTTGTGAAGCACTTTAACTGTTGGAATATTTCCTGTCATTCTGGTTGTTTCAGAACATATCTCCTTCTTCCTCCTCCTTATATGGGCTTCTCGTTGGAATCAAATGGGAGAACCCAACCAGTTGAGCATCACATTTTGAATGCTACCACTTTCTGATGCTGTGTGCTAGCTATGCCAAACTGTTTCCTCCAACCCCTGACCCATGGAGCATGCTTGGTATCTACTAGGTATCAACCAGCCAGATGGCAGAGTGCTATCCAGTCATTCTGATCTGGCTACGTGTTACTGTTCTTGAAGTTCAGAGTGAGGCCAACGTACAGAGAGACACCTTGAATGTGGTCACCAAAAGCAATCGGTAAAAAGAAGGTGTCCAATAGCTTTTGGACATGGCTGAAAATGAGGACACACTTAAAACCCTGTGTGGAAGGTCCAGCTTTAGAGCTGGCAAAGGGATGGAGCTTTTGCAAGGCCATTTCCTCTCTCTCTGGCCTTTTCCACCTCTTAAGAATCTGTTTTCAGCTGCAGCAACCTTTCCCCTCCAAACAAAACAATAACTCATTTGTATTTTCTTTGTTGCAAAAGGGAATGGTTTGTCATATTTACCGGGAATATGAAGGATTGCAGTTTTGCAAAAGAATAATCCATCGCATTCATCGCCTGGCAGAAGATGGGAAAAGCCCGATGTCTGTCTTTTTGTCTCCAAATGAAGCTGTTGGAAGTGCAGCAGTGAGGAACAAAGCTTCTGGGAAACAGAAGGCTGCCAATCTTCCTCTAGCCCTGATGAGAAACGGCCCAGACTGCTTAGCGGAAAAGCCCGAGGAATCATTTGCTCTTAGTCAGAAGCATCACTGGCCGTGTTCAGCACACAGCGTTGTTTTTATGGCTGAATAGCAACTGCCTGGAAGACAGACTTTGGGGAAGGCATCTTTGGCGCAGTAAGCCAAGGGGGAGCTATTACGTCTAAAACCGCTCTCTCATGCGTTCTGAATTTTTAAAGTAATGAAATACACCCGGGGAAAGAGGAAGTTTCCCTAAAGTTGCTTCTCCTTCACTTATGCTCCTCAGCGAATGGCACAAATGAGCAATTCAGGAACAAGAACAAGTACACAATTCTTCACTTCCTTTTTTAAACTGCGGTTCTTGACATCTGAGTGAAGAGGCTGTTTGAAAGCCAGTGCAAAGCCAGCGGTCACTCACAGCCATGCAAAAAATGCCAAGCATGAAAAAGATCTTGACACGTGGGTATCCGGTCGGTCAGTCAAGAGGCTTAGATCCATTCAGCATCTCAGAAACAAAGGTCACATGTTGTGGCCAGGTTAGGGCTATAAGTGGACATGTTAGTGTGGCCATTTATGCATCACCGAACAAGAAGATACCTATTTGCATAACATTTGGAAATGTGAATTATTTCTAACTTTGCAACAATGCCTATAGCATTTATATGTACAGGTGCAAATTCAGAAACAAAACCACAATAACGAAACCAATAACTAAAAATATGATAACCCTGGTCATAGTGGAGAAGATTGACGAGGAGGCCTTGATAGGTGCAAGGTCTTATGGTTCTTTGACTTTATATTGGGCTGGGGTGGACAACTCTTCAGATAGAAGGCACCTTCAAACAGAGAACTGTCTGTAAAGTAGGGGGCAGTACGGGAAGAGGGCAGTCATTGAAAAATGAAATGTTAAAATACTGAACTCCAGCACAAGGCAAAATGAGGAACCAGAACATTCCTTATAGTCTTCTGTTTTTCTTTTGAACCTGGGCAGGAGAAGAAAGCAACAGAAGGACCAGCTCTGAGTTAATCTATGGGCAGGCTTGTGATGATGTTTCTTCTTCTTGGCTCCATTTCCTGATTCTCTCACAGAGAGAGTCTCTCTCTCTCTCTCTCTCTCTCTCTCTCTCTCTCTCTCTCTCTGTGTGTGTGTGTGTGTGTGTGTGTGTGTGTGTGTGCTGGGCATGTTTGACCTGGAGAAGAAAAGATTCAGAAAAGACATGTTAGCTAGCTTCATAGATCTCAGGAGACATCATGCAGAAGGTGGAGTGGGTTTGTTCTCTGTTGCTCAGAAGGACAGGACTAAAACCAATGGGTGGAAATTTCAGGGAGGAAGATTCTACTGAGCCTTAGGATAAACTTCTTAATATATCACAGTCTGACTGTGGAAGAAACTGCCTTGCTGGAGGTATTTAACTAGAGGCTGGATGGAGATTTATTGGGGATACTGGAGTAGCAACTTCTTGTACTGAGCCGGTAGCAGGGCTAGACGATCTCCATGGTAGCTCCTAACTAAGATTTTTTGGAGCATTAACCACCTAGGATTCCTATTGCCCTTTAGAGAGGCCTCTAAACATGCCTTTGAACTCATTTCTCCTGTTCTCTGGTGTTGGGTCCTCCTACCCCAGTAAGCTTTTGGCATTGGCTCCAGTGGCTTTTGGTGCTGACTCCAGGCTTAAGTTCAAGGTTTAATAGTGGATGTACGGCTTTGGAAAGCAGGGTTTTCATCACATTGGCTTTTTGCTAATAGGCTGTTACTTGACTGATGCGTTACAGCAATGTTTGGGTATGGCTTGGAAGTAATAACAGAGCCATTAACATTGATGAGGCATTTCTCTCAACCGCTGCAGCAACAAGCTACACCTTTATGAGCCATTATTAACAGCAGGCTGCATGGAAGCAACATTGATAATGACTAATGGAATCTTTCCCTGAGACATCAAGGTAGAGCCTTCATGGCAAAACAAGTCCATTTCCACCAAGGTTCTTAAATAGCCATTTAGCTGAAAGTCAGTATTTACCTGTGATGGATGGACTGTGGACAGAGCTTCTATTAACAGCTTTACTCACAATATCCACCTGAGAATACACCTGCTATGCAGTGCTAATTGATAGAAACAACTCTGAACCTCGCTATTGATTTGGCCATGCGTCTGGCGCTTGCTCAGTGTTGCTCCTCAGCCTGTTCTTGGTGCTTCAAGTGGTGTTCCAGGTGCACCCCTTCCAGAGATGACTAAGTGGACCACACTAAGTGATCCTGCCTTAATGACTTCCTGCGTAGCTTATTGCAATGCACTCTATAGGGGGAAGCCCTCGAAGAGCATCGAGAAGCTGCAGCCTATTTGAATTGTGGTACATTTTTAGATGTTTCTTGGTCTTGTACCAACTGCCTGGGCAATCAGGGGCTGATGCGTTGACATCCTGGAGTGGTGGAAACTCCAACCACTTTTGGCTTGGCTTCTATCCTCCCATTAGCTGAAGCCCCCAACTGATGGTTCCTTTTTGAACCTATGAATAAGGCTCCCCTCCTCTGGTTTACTGGACACAGATAAGCTGCTTCAGAACTGGCACCCAGCCAGATGTGTGGAGCGGTAGCTCATATGGCTGACGTTCTAAAATCAGTTAACATGAGTTGTTATAGAGAATCCACATGAATTCCCCAGGCCGTTGATTCTGAATACGAAGTTGTTTAAAAAGATATAGCAGAAGAAAAATGGGGGTGGCATTTCACAAACTCTTCATTCATTCTCCTTTCTTTATTTTCCTTTTTGGCAGGATGAAAAGAACCAAGTCTTAACCACCAACATTTGGCTACATATGGTGAGTTTTAAAGCTTAGAAGTTTGTTTTGAAGGCATGGTTGTGTTAAAGTCTCTTGAAAACACACAAATGAATAGCTAATTGGGCTATTGGGTGGCACAGAAATAAATAAATAAAAGTCCTCAAGGGTAATAGGGTTTGACAAAACCTAGATTGTCTGTTGTGAATGATTTAATCATAGAATCATAGAGTTGGAAGGGGCCAAGAAGGTCATCGGTCCAACCCCCTGCCAGTTACTTCATCCCACACAGATTGTGGTCTATTTTCTTCTTGAATGCATCTATTGTGCAAGAGCCCATGACCTCTCTTGGCAGGTGGTCCCACCGTTGTATTGCTCTGACAGTCAGGAAATTCTTCCTTGTTTCTAGCCTGCACCTGGTGTACTGCAGGTTAAGTTCTTTGTTCCATGTCCTACAACCCGGGATGAGTGAGAAGAGGTCTTCTGCTTCTTTGTGACAGCCTTTGAGGTACCCATCCAGTGTCAGCTCTTAGTTTTCTTTTCTCAAGGCTGAACAGGCCCAGTTCAGTCAGCCTCTTGTCGTAAGACTTATTTTCCAGGCCCTGTATCATCTTCATTGCCTGCCTCCGAACCCTCTCCAGATTATCAGCACCCTTTTAACACTTGGCTGCCCAAAACTGAATGCTGTACTCCCGGTAAGGTCTACATTTATTAATGAATAAATGCAATTCATAAAATTCTATTGCAAGACATCTATCAGATCCTGCCAATTACTGATTGCTACTGCATTTGCCAGCTGTCAAATGCAGTTAGTGCCTGACCGTGTGAGTGTGAGTCAGCTGTTGGAGCTTGTCAATTACTGACTGGAGCTGCAGCCCAGCTGTCAAATATTGGGAGAAACCGGCTTCTAAGGAGCAGAGGAGCAGTTCTGTTGGGTCAGGCCATGGGGCCATCTAGTCCAACATTCTCTTCCCACAACAGCTAAGCAGCTGCTCACAAGCTGGATAGGAGTGCAACCTCACCCTCCTGCCATGCAGTGCTTGGGCCTTCTCTCTGTGCAGTGACAGGAAACCCAAGCTCTGGGTGGACGCTTGCACCCCTTCAGATGACTGGGGTTCAGACACGAAGCCAACCAAATGAAGCATTAACTGAACAGCATTCTCCCTTGCAGGAAACCTTGCACCTTCTTTCAACTCAGCTTTGACTGAGCGCATCCAAAGGGCTTCAGACACAGACAGACGCCGGCTGCCAAACTCTGATCTGTGCAGCCACTGTTCAGTGGCTTGGTCCAGATGGCTTCACTTTCAGAGGCGAGGCTTATCCTGAAGGAGCTATTTATTTCTACATGTGTGATCTGCTGCCATTTGTTTGGACTGTGGGCACCGAGCTCAATGCGTCAGCTGCAGCAGCAGCCCATCTCCCCTGCAAGGAAAAGCAAAAACAAAAGCAGAGAAGGCTGGCAATTCCGTTCGTCAGGAGTGGAGGCATGGGCACTCCTGCCCCAGTTTCAGAAAGGAATTATTTGCTTGCTCGAGGTCAAAATTGCACGGCAAATGTAGGAGATGATACTGCATTCCCAAAGCAAATAAATTAAAATAAAAAGTCTACAAAATGGAGCCATTAAAGAAGTGGCTGTTCCAGATTATTTATTGATATCCTGGACCTGGGCCAAAGCTTTCCATGAAATGCTCCCCTGTTTCCCCTTTCTCTGATTGATTCAGGATTCTCTCTGTTGCTCTGCCAGCTCAGGTTCTGCACTGGGAGCGATGGTGGAATCTGACATGCCTGCATCAGATTGAGGCATTGGTGCATGATCTCTCACAAGGTCCCTTGCCCATTGGCAGTCAAGCTGAATCCACAGCTGAGCTGTCTTTGAATGCAATAACAGCTTGTTCTTTGCTAAAGGGGCAAGTATCTAGAAAGCGTCCCTTCTTGCTGTAGCAGCCAAGAAAATCAGGGCAAACTTTGTTGACATGCTGTGTGTTTTGCAACACACAGTAAAAGCGGTAGCGGCAACAAAGTTGGAGGAGTTTGGGCCAAAAATTCACGCCGTCTTATAGTGCGACTTTCTTTTTCTTATCTTAGCACCCCTTGTTATTTGGAGCCATCTGAAACATGAGCACTTCAAACCAGATGGCAGGAACTGTATGGAACCAGCTTTTCCACAAGTGCCACAGTATCCACTGCAGCATTTATTCTAAGTTTTATTGGAGACCCATTTTGGTTCAGGACCATAGACAGCTCCTGTAAGGAATGCTCCCATCAGCCCCCGCTCCTGAAATTTGATCAATATAAGTGCATGAGGGAAATTTTGATAAGGCATCCTTTGTTTCGCCCCAGAAGTGAGTAGTCTCAATTCAACCCCACTTTTCTTTTGAATGCTAGCATTATTTTTTAAAAATCAAGCTCTTACCCTGTAGCGAGATTTTCTTCTATTGCCGTTAATCATGCATTTGCATTTTTAAAAGGAGATATGAAAAGGGCATGTGCTCTTCAGCAAAAGTAGGAAATAAATGCACCCACTTGTGGAATTGGTGCCTGAAGAACCCAGGCAGTTTAATTAAGGAGCAGGTTGTTAAGAGTCACAGGTGCTGAAAATGTTGAGAGTTCGGCACTAGACATCCTGTTTTAACTCTTCCTCCAACAGGAACTGGAGGCTTCACTCTGATCCTTCTTGAGGTTGGCAATGCTGCAAACAGCATGCTGTTTGCAAAAGAATAGCTAATGGTCAGGCCGAAGTTATCCAAGAGGCCAGCACTGCCTCATAATGAGGCTTTCATACATTGTGTGGAGCAAAATAAGCATGTGGTGGAAGCGTCTGACTCTCTGAAGGTGAAATGAATGATGAGAGGACTTGACAGTGCAGGTTAGCGCAAATCAACAGGAGCCAGCATTCACCTTGCTCCTTCATCCTGGTCTCTTCAGGTTGTTGGGTCGTGATGCAGGTGATGCTAATTGCAAGGGTCTAAGCTGTGCTGGAAGGTTTTCAAGGCACTCCTGATGTTCCATTATCCCTGTTTTGGTGATGATGACAGTGGCAATGGGTTGGGCCCCTTTCAAGCCATACCTAACAACAGCCCCTTTGAAATCGATCAGAACGTAACTCCCATTGATTCCGGTGGGTCGAACATGGCTAAGTCTGGAGCCAACCCGAAGCTTAAACTGCTCATTGGGGGGGGGGGGGATGATAATAATGATGATGATGGTGGTGGTGTTTGCTTAAATGCATGGCACATTTTTTGGAATTATGTTCAGAAAAAAATTGTTGCTTTTGGCATTATAACTGATAAGAATACTCCGTGTTAATTCCTTAGGAACCATAAAGTTGGGTGAACTAGACTGGCATCAAGACTCCTGTGGGTGACAAGAGAAAAAAGGGGTATCTGTAGCCAACAGGCATAAATATCTGTGAAGAAGCACATTGCACACTCTCTAAATATGTGTGCAGATTGGTGACTTCTGAAAAAATACATTTTCAATGAGAGCGAAATGTAAACAGAATGGTTCCTTTTCTCGTTCATGACAAGCTTTTCTTCCAGCGATAAACCCACCTCGTTCCTTCAGAAGGTAAAAATTGCTCATGCATCTTATCAGTAAAGAGACCTTTGGCCAACCAACCTAATGCGCTTCTAATTGGTTATTACAGCACAATCATTTTTATCTAAAAGGAACCAACGAAGTTATGGCTCTAAAAAGAAATGTAATTGGAGTGAATGTGTGGGTCTTATCTTTGAAAAATCGCTATGTTCCAATTTTGTGCTTGAGGAGATATTAAGCATAAGTCACAAATATACTGGAATATCTTTTATAGGCAGTTGTATACAATTGGATGACCTAAAAATGAAATTTTAATGCTTTCAATTGGTTTAGCCCCTGCTTCAGGTAGCTAAATGTTCAATTTATGAAGAGGTTACAATTGCAAGCAAAATGTTGCTCTTTTTGAGAGAAAGAGAGATCCAGATAATGCTTATCTGAGGAAAATGCTAATCTTGGGCCATTCCTCTGAAAAGGTAAGTTAATGGAAAGCTAGAATAACTCCTGGTCATGTGTGTGTTCATTTTTGTTTTCCATTTCAAGTATTGGACAGACTACTATTTACAGTGGAACATGTCTGATTACCCTGGAGTGAAAAATGTCCGTTTTCCTGATGGTCAGATATGGAAGCCCGATATCCTTCTGTATAACAGGTAGGATGATGCCATTTTATAAAACATCCCCATTTCTTTCGCCCAGAATATCTGAATGTTGGAGAGGTGCCCAGTGAAACATCTTTGGGTTTTCTTTCTTTTTATAGTCATTCATTTCATGCTTTGCTCATTTTTATTGCACTGGTTTACCTTCGTGATTGCCACGCTGGTTTCTCGTTCCGCATGTGTGCTCGTTAATTTCATGGGTTTTGATGGAGGAAAGATCTGTGTTCAGGTGCTTATACCTTTGGTGTGTTCTTTCTCAGCAGCAGTATGTGCAACTCAAGTTTTGGATGGACTGGACACCTGTCAGTCAAGGCAAAGTTTCTGCCTAGGGCTGAGCTGAAACCATCTCCTGTGATCTTGCAGCAAGATGGGAAGTGCTCATTTCTTAATAGAAATGGATGCATTAATGGATCGGCTCCATTTGGCAAACCACCCAGAATTGTCACATAAGAGCACAATATTGTTGCAGTTCTAATAATGCTTTCATTCCAGCCTTAATTACAAAGCTGGATTGTGTTATGTAGAGCGAGAGAGAGGGAAAGAGTGCTGTTCATTTTTATTCAGTGTAATTCAAGGCTGCATCAGAAATTTTGCTTTCTTAGTACAACATCAACACTTGCCTGGAGAGGCAAAATGCTGAATAATACATATGTGTCTCATTTGTGAATAGAAATCCTCATTAACACGTAGCAGCCTCTTCTGCAAAACCGTTTTGCATAACTGGCCACGAGGGCTGTCGCAAGCCATCTGAGCAAGAGCGCAAGTTGGTGATGCTTTCTCATGGAAGAAGGGTCTTAGCTTAGTTTGGTGGGCACCTGATCTGCACACAGGAACACCTGGCACCTGCGTGAAGAAGGATGAGGTGGCAGGTGAGGCAGGGCCTGAGACGGGCAGTGAACACAGGTAATGGTTAGTTCTTTGCAGCCTCTGTGCATCTTACCAATGGGGGTTTCCAAGACAACTCCAAGTCTGTGGACCCCTTGCCTGGTCTTCCAGCTTAGAGAACTTCCTCTCCCATTCCACTCCCAGAAGGCTGAATTGGAAGAACTTCATCTTTCATTCTCTCTATGGTCCAGGTCTTTGTATTAGCAAGTTTAGGTAGTGCCTCCAGGCTTGACGGCCCTAAAAGGGGAGCAAAGAAATGCATGGAGAAGAAGGCAACACCTGGCTCCTAGTCCTGATGGCCATGCCCTATTGATGGGAGAGGAACTCTGCCTGTGTTCACCAGTTGCTGGGGAACAAGGGTTGGAGGGTGCTCTTGCCCTTAGGTTGCTTGTGGGCTTCTGCAGGCAGCTAGTTGTCCACTGCGAAAAGAATTCTGGACCAACCAGACCCCTTCTTGCCTGTTCTGTGTCCTTTCGAGTATTCTTGCTGAATGTTAAGGATGTACAAAGTACCATCATTTTTTAAAAATCCAGTGCAGAGAATTAAAAGAAAGACCTTATGCCCTCCCTTTTCTAAAGTTGTTCTTCCAACTCCTGCTGTTTAGCTGGAACATTGTGCTTTCAAAATGATGCTCTGCATGCATGGCTGCCAGTGCCTGTTTATTTTACCAAGCTGGCTGCAGCATCCACGCACGCTGACTGGTATTTATGTGCTGGATAGGTGGTGACCATCTCCGAGAGAGGAGGATTAATCCAGACAGCATGCTTAAATATTCCCAGGTCACTTGTCATTTTGCTTTTCACTCTCATGTTCCTCGCCTTATCCCCTGTTGACTGTCTCCGTTGGTTCAGTGTCACGTGAAATTCTCAGCCGCTTATGCAGACCAGCTTCCACCGAATTCTTCTTGGAGCTGGTTGCTACAAGGCAAACAACAAACAAAGACGGATGACCCACATAGCCGCCAGCAACCTGCCAGCCGTCCAACTTTTCACAGATGATAATTGGAAAATTCGACATGTTTGCTTGTGAAAACTGTGTTTCATCCCAGGATGGATGGGCCCTTCTATTTCCAGCTCATCTCAGTTTTGCGCGTGTGAATAAGTCCATCCTGTCCCATTGCTGCCATCAATCTCCAATTTTAAAGAAAGCCTGAAAATCCACATTCTTTTAATCCCCCCTCAAATATGCCTTTCCTGCATGAATATGATTATACAAGACATACTTTATATGTAGTTTATCCTGAACTATACATTCTTGCACGTACCTCTCCTGAAATATACATTTTGGGTTGTTTTGTTTTTGGAGCTGAGAATTGCATTGCACTTTGGAAAAGTGTAAAAGTGAGAAATAATTGCAATGTGCTTGGCATGCTAGACTGAAATTTTTATTTCCCGGAAATTTGTATATGGGAGCATGGCCGCCTTTGATACTGGAGACACCATGTGACCATCTCTGGAAAGCCTTCTCCTCCTCTAGGAATTGGTCTGTTCCCCTTTTGAAGCCATTCAAATTGGTGGCCAACACTACATCTTCTAGTAACCAATTTCACAGTTGCATCTACGTTCTCTGTGTAGAAGCAATTCCTTGGTTGTGTGACAGAATCTCTCACCTGAATTCCGCCGAATTTTAGACACAATCTTCTCACACCTTTTCCAGATCCAGAACTTTACCTTCATGGGGTCAGCACAGCAAGAATAATCTAAAATAAACACTGAGGTCCGTAGTGAATAGAGATGGTGAAACGGAGGAATGCTTTCCCTGGAGATTGCTTTGACTGCCCTTCTTTCAAAGGCTTCCATAGGAGAGACTATAACTGCACTGGCATCTCCTTCTAAACCTCAAGGCTGAAGCCCAGAGAAGCAGCCATCAAGGCTGGACCTTCTCCCTAGCCCAGCGTTTCTCCTAATTTCCAGCCACTACCCAGATCTGTTCCTTGACCTCACCCAGGCCTACACACAATGCACCTCTGTAAGTCACCTGATTGTAGAAGAAGGCCAACCTCAGCATCACCTATTTGGGCAACGGCTGAACCTCACATCCCAGTGGGGGTCCTGCTGCCAGTTTCTTGGGCTCTCTGGCTTCCCCCACTCAGCTCTTTGGGGTTGCTTCCCCTGCTTCTGCAAGCACTAATGAATGAATGGTGACAGGAGCTGGTGTCTTCCCATCTGTCCCTGTGCTGCCACTGCCATAACTCTGAGTTGAGCCTGCCTGGCTGAAGATAATTCTCAAAGACAACAGCCCAGAATACACCAGAACTGCATTATTTCTAAGTGATATGCGGAGCTGTGAAATGCACCTTGGTCCCATCTGGGCTGGAGAGAAAAAGCTGGATTAACACGCAGTCCAAGGTTGTCAGGAGTATCATGCGGTTTGGGGGGTGAGGGCTTCTTTGGCCGCTTCTGCAGGCTGAAAGGGATTCTTGCTTCTCATTAGCAATTCGGTACATTTCCATAGCAGCGTCGCTGCTTCTTCATCTGGAGTCTGCATTCCTAGCCCAAGATCTCCCCCCGCCTCCTCTCCTGGCTTTGAAGGACTGAAGATCAAATGCTTCTCTTATTGTACATGTCACCTCTGGCAAAAGTGCAACGGATTCAGGTGCCAGTGGGGCTGCTTCCTGATTTTCATTCATCCTCGCTCTTCAGCAAAGAGCGATTAGGACTGCAGTCCTTCGCCCACTGACTGAGAAGTGAGAGTCTCATTGAACTCAGTGGGGTGTACTTACAAGTAACAGAACGTTGCAGTTCAGGCACTAAACCACTGCTTGAAAATCTGAAATTGGGCTAGTGGAGGATGCAAGACCAGCTCTCACTGAAAGCCTTCAGCAGGGAAAAAGGTCCCTAGAATTTTGGACATGGTAGTCATAGGTGATGTGAGTTGAGAGCCACTAACTTAGATGGGTTTAAAGGGGGACTATGTGAATTAATGAAGAAGGTGAGGGAGCTGCATGGTGATGTTGGGAGAAGGCCCCTTCTCTCAAAATGCACCATTCCAAGCTAGCAAGTTGAAATTTAACTAGGGGAGGAAGAGGAGGGGTTGGAATGCACTACTTATGTGCCAAGGTGAATGAGAGCAATTAGCCAAGTGGCTGGTCAGAGTGAGGTGACCTTCAAGTTCAGGGGAGGCACAATAGAACAAGGTGGGTCAGAGAAGCAGGAGTTGAAGTTCATCAACTCAGTGGCTTATTGTCAAGCCAAATAAATGGGCCAATTGAGTAATTCCCAGCATTCCCCCTGTCTGGTCCAGGAGCAGCTTGAACTTCCCTTAGCGTGGAGCCAGTCCTTTTGGGGGTAAGATGGGGAATCAGTTTGAGATCAACTCCAGAAATGGGCAAGAGCTAACTCCACCTGCCAGCAGGATCACTCCCTTGATAGATGCGACTTCTTCATGACTTTATTATTGCTCACTCTGTATTCCAAAGCCAGTCCTGGCTTACAGCCTAGTTCTGTAAAGGATGGTATCTTAGAAGCCTTTCCCCTTGATCTGCTGGAAAGGGAAAAGAAGAGGGATATGCTCATGACAGATGGCTCATCATGGACAATATCTCTAGGTTCAAGATCAATGTCCCTTTCCTCCCCTTGGGATTCCCAGAAGCATCTGGCTGTCACTGCCGGGGAAACAGGAGTCTGTCTGAGCCTTTGGTTTGAGCCACATATATTGCTATATTGGATCTATAACATGGCCACCCACTGCAGAATTGTCCACTCAGCATGGCGATATGTCTCTAGGCAGAAGTCATTCCCAGCCCCAAAATACAGGTTGGCCCAAGACAAAGAGGTCCTTGAAGGCGAGGGACTGTCATGCCATCGAGCAGACAAGGCACTTGGGGTTAGGGATGTATGAGAAAATTGTTGAGGCCCATTTTGGATCAGGATATATCCACTCCAGATTTTCCGCCTTTAGTCCATAGGAGAAACATTTATCCTATTCAAATGAGCTGCTATTCAAATGAGCTATTCATTTGCTATTCAAATGAGCTGAAAAACTTGTCCAAAATGGGAGTGAGCTGAAACAAGCTTTCAAGTGACTTTGGAGAATTCATGCATGCTCAAAAACAGCAAGTTCGCCCATCTCCCACATGCTGTTCTTTTTAAATCCCAAGCTCTTTTTGTCCTGAATATTTAGACCTTTATGAATGAAAAAATTATAAATTAAATCTAGTAACTTCTTATCAAAACTGAGCTGCAACAAAATTCTCATGCAGCCCATATCATGGCTCAACTTTGTAACACACGCTGCTTCTTCTACCCTCCTGAGTTCCTTCCTGGCTTTATTAAAACATTTCAGAGCATATTTTTGGTCCCTCCCTGTTCCTCAGAGAGGCCTAGCACCTTAGCCTCAACATCACGGAGGCTCAATAGGCTTCAGAGCAGACGATGCACATTTGGCATTTCCAAGACCGGAGGCCGTACTGATCGGACACTCAACCGGAGATCCAGGCCAAGACCCTGAGCAACACCCCCTCTTCTGCCCATCTTGTGTGGTGACTGGAAATGTCAACAGATACCCTCCATGCTGAGAGGATTAAAAAGCCCGACATCTGTTTTGGATCTGGGCTTTCCCTGCCCAGCTCCCGCAGCTTTCTTCTGCCACTCTTCATCCATGGTAGCAACACAACACTTGTGTTGCCCTTGTGCCTGCCAGAGACTTCAATTCTCTTTGCCATATGTCTGTTCATTAAATGCATGTCTTCTGAGTACAAAGAAACCAGATTGCCTGCTTCCATCCACAAAAGCAGCTTTTTATTCCCTGTCTATTTGGAGAAGCTGATGTCAGCAGCAGTTGTGCGTTCTCTTCCTCTTGATGGTAAGGCTGACGTATATTATTTTGGGTATGTGAGGAGACAACCCCTCTTGCCATCCAGCAACTCAGCCCTCCTCCTCTCAGACCCGACAAATTCATTTTGTTTACTGCCTGCCTGGAGAGTCATCTCTCTGTGGTGTGTTTCACGTTAAAAGATTCGGGATGGGTTTTACACCAGAGTTTGTGCATTGCTTGTCAGAATGGACCACTGCTTTTGGCATCACCATTTATGTTAGAACTTGTGTTGAGTAGCTATTAATCTTGGAAAGTGTGGATGGAGAACTTCCAGAATCTACAAGTGCGAGAAAATCAGCATGTGTTTCAAACAGGTGTCCTCAACTGTGTTAGGCTTGCCAAATGCATTTTCCCTCCTTGCCAATTTGGTTTCTCCGAAACACCTGAAAAAATTAGGGAATGCCACATGCTTGGTGCATTCATCTTGGAGTCAATAAACTAAGACTATAATTTGCCCCAGGAGAGTATATTATACTGATGCTGGATTTTAACTTGGTTCCTACTCAATTGCATTTGGCTTTATACAGCTTTTATACAGTGCTTTGTTATGTTATTATTGTTGATGGCTTTAACTTTTGATTTATGAACCGTCCAAAGAACCTCAGCTCACAGGTGGCATAGAAATGTAATAAAAATGCTTTTTAAAAAATTTAGATGCTAAGGTGGACCCTTAATCTAATCTGTGGATCAGACCATATGCCTACCTAATCCAACAACCTGCTTCCCATATTGGCTGGATGAATGTTTCTGGGAAGCCCACCGCAGGCAATAGTGTTTCTTCCTATTTATCCTGAGTATCTGGGGTTTGGAAGCAGGTTGCCTCTAAACCTGGAAACTCCATTCCGCCACTACGCCTTTGTCACAGAGCCAGTTCCGGGTTCTGGATGGTTCCTGGGCAAAGATTCCATCAATGGACCCTCTCCTCAGCAACTACCATTGCTATCACTGCTTGCTGCCATCCATCTCTCCCCCCCCCCCCCGACTCCACCATCATTTTCTGGGCCAGGGCGAGAGGATCCCTGCTGCAGTGTGCCTCTTGCAAGATACTTGACCCTGGAAGCCAGCGCCGCATAAGGTTCATCACATTGATGGGCCAGTCTTGAGAGACCGAGAACTTGCTTGCCGGCCGCACCAAGGCTCCATCTAGCCCAGGTCTTGCTTCCACCTAGTGGCCAGCCAGATGCCACCAAGAGGCATCAAGTGGGGCTTGATGGGAAGATCCCTCTTCCATGGCTTTGCTTTCCAGCTGCTGCTAATTGGTGATGGACACTGCTTCTGAATATGGACGTTCTCCTTGAAGCCACCATGATATGGGAAGGAATGGGTGGATGCGTTTTGTCTGACACTGTTAGTCTCCTCCTTTTCCTAGCTTCTGAGTGTGTTCCACACTGGGTTCATACGAAAGTCTTCTGCTTCTCCTTTGGTTCTGGTTCTGGTTCTGGTTCTGCTTTTGTAGACTGGCATGGAAAGGAATCAGAGGGCTTTCTTTGGTAAATGTTTGAAAATATGTGCATTTTGTGCTCATTACTGAATTGTGTCAATTTGCAAAATGTTTGCAGGTTTCAATTGGGTGCATCAGAATGGCTCCAAGTACCCTACTCTGTAGAATACCTCAATGTATGGATTTTGGGATGCCAAGTGCAGACATTTCTGGGTGGTAAATTGGTAAAAGAAAAAAAAAAATCTGCTGAAGCAGGTTCCTCATCCATCCCTTGGAAGGGAAGAGCTTAGTTTGCAGCAAAACAGACCAATGCTTAATTCAGCCCTGCTAAATGCCTCCTGTGGGAGGTCCATGAAAGAGCAATGGTGGTTCTAACTAAACATATGCTCCTGCTGAAGACACTTTGGCAGGCTCCTGTCATTTCTCCTTGGTAATTGCAAAGATGCTCATTAGCAAATTTATCACCTTCCAAAAGTCCCATTACTGAAGTCTGAGTCCTCCCATCCGCTCTGCCAGTTGTGCCACATTACGCTGATGGAAGAGGTTTCCCCATCAGGGAGCAACCGAATGGTTTTGACCACCTTGAACAGGGCTGGCAGCATGATTAGGCCCATGCTGAGAGCCCATGCCCTCAACGGCTCCACGCGCAAGAGCAACTTGGAGTTGCCCCCTCTTCCCCTTTGAAGCTTGCTTCTTTACTTTCCCTTCTTCACTAAGTTGCTTTGCCCACCCCTTTCCCCCTTGCCGGGAAGAACAAACGACTCGGCCTCAGCCATTTGTGTTCATCGCCTCCAAGTTAGGTGAGAGGAAGGAAGTGCTAACAGAGGCTAGCAGGTAAAGGTACGAGCAAGAGGGGAATTGGCCTGGATGATGAACAAAAGCGACCCGGTCTTTGTTGGGCACTGGGAATGACTGCAAGAAGACCTTGCATGGGTTGTTGCGAAATCTTGGCAATGAACATGGCACACAAAGAACCCTGCTTGGTCTGGATGGGTGCGTCGGTAGCCAGCCCATAATTTCCGTGGATTAACATCAGGGGAAGGTGTGCAATTGGTCTAGACTTCTGGGCACAGAATCCGAAATCCAAAATCCGAAATCAGGAACTCGCTTTAGAAAACCCAGTCCCAGCAAAAGCTGCGTATCTTCTGTTGCAGGTAAGCACCTCACACATGGGGCGTCTATTTTGTGGAGACAGTGGGCTGCATCCAATGGGCTATGCTATTTATTTATTATATTTATACCCAAGTTTTCCTGCAAGGAATGCAAGGCTTACATCATCTTCCTCCTCTATGTTTATGGTGGTTGTGAGGCTGAGAATGGCCCAACGTCACCCAGTGGGCTTCATGGCTGATTGGGGACTAGCGCCCAAATCTCCCAAGTCTGAGTCCAGTGCTCTAACCACACGGTGTCTCAGCTTTGCTGCCACAAGAAGGGTATTGTGGGCAAAATGACTTCCCCCTTCCCACCAAAGACTCCTTCATAACCCCAGATCTGCTCAGAGGGTGGGGAATGGAGCAGTTTTGAGGCATGTGCTGAGGGGAAGAGAAGATGGAGAAGTCCTGCTGTGCAAGGAAGAAGCCATTGCACCTCAGGAGGAGCCAACCCAGAAATATTTGGAGAAAAGAGTGATCTGGGTGGTGGTTTGCTCACCAGGAAAAAAGCTTGGAGCACCCCGCAATTTGACTACCCCACCGCAGCATGCTTGCTCGTCTCCTGCAAAGATCAAAGGGCGCGGACTCAGGAGCAAAGGAAGGGTGTCGTTTGCTCTGCAGTCTCATGCTTTCCCAGGCTGCAGATGCAGTCGTAACCCGTAACTCTCCCAGCCTGCTGATTTTGAACGCAGTCCTTGTGGGAAGATTGACAAATATATTAAATGCAGCACCAGCAGCCTTCTGCTTGCAACCTGAGCAATCAGAGGGCGACAGCTGGGAACTTTATTCCTATTAAGTTTAGTTCTTAGCTGTGTTTGCAAACTGTTCATAAATCAATCCTGAGTCTCTTCATAATGTTTGAATGCATTGTGTGCATATGGGTGTGTAATCCATCCCTGTTTTCGGGGGGAAAGATGGGATCCAGAAATACAAATACAGAACAAAGAATACATCTTTAAAATGCTTCTCAGAAGTGCTATACATCTCTATGAAATCCACAGGACGCAAGAAATAAACGATGGGGGAGCTCCTTCGCCCCCTTCCCGTGCTTGCCTGCTGAGGCTGTTGTGTGCTGAATCGCTCCAGATTCTTTCTGCACGCAACGTCTGTCTGACTGAGATGAGTGGTGAGGACTTTTGGTTGTGGTTCCCGCTATGGAAGTACATTCCCACAGAGGTTAACCAGCCAACCCCATTTTCTCTCTCATAAAAATGGAGAGTCTTCCTGGCACAGTCCAAACCCCTGGCTAAGAAAGAAACAGAGGAAGAATGAGAAGCTGTGGGGGACAGGTTCTGTAGCTGTGCCTGAGCTCAACTTGCTTCCCATGTGGTGCCTCAGTGGATGCTGGGATCTGGCACTTTGGCAGCTGCACGGAACCTGCAATGCCAGAAACAGCATGTGCTCCAGATTGGTTTTCAAGCATTGCTGAAGAAAGGAGAGAGTGAGAGAGCCGCAGAGAGGGAAAGAGAAAGACAGAGACGTATAGACAGATGGAGAAATTCCTTCTCTCTCTCTCTCTCTCTCTCTCACACACACACACACACACACACACACACTCCTCTCAAATTGCAGAGTTCAATATGGGCTCCATATGAAAGCTGAAGATGTTGCTTTGCTTTAGGACAGAACCCTGTTGTTGCTGGTTTTAAATCAGGGTTGTTTTTCTTCATTTCCCCTTTCAGTGCTGACGAGCGCTTCGATGCTACATTTCACACAAATGTTCTGGTGAACTCTTCTGGATACTGTCAGTATATCCCTCCAGGTAAGGATTGTCTGAGACCTGGGGAAACTGCAGTCCCCAGGACACCTAGCATGCTTCTAGAGATGGGAAGGAAAGGGCTGGAAAAATGAACAGAGCTCGGTTTCTTTCACTGTGGTCGCTACCCCAACCCTGTCACCACCACCTTGGCAAGGTGAGTGGACGCTGATGGAGGAAGAAAGGGATTCCCACTTGGATTAAAATCCAGAATGGAGGTACACGTGGAGATGCCATGTTCCGAAGGCAAGTGCTGAGAGCTGCCATGGTTTATATTCCAAGTCTGGGTTTTGTGGAGTTTGGTGGCATCTCCATCCACAAAATCATTTCAATGTGCCAAATTCTCTGATGCTATGGGTGAGGCTGATGTGTGAAAGCATCTTGTGATGACTGATCCTATGCCTGTCACCTCTGCTGATCTTGAAGACCAATGGTGAGATTAGATTTTGGAAGTACCTGTGGGTAAACATTATAGCCGTATTAAAGAATTGCTTTACAGGTGTGTGAGAAGCAGTGAATAATAAAGGAGTCCTGGAGGTGGATGGAAAAGTACCACCAACAAACATCAAAAGATACTATACAATGACGCCAGTTCAACCGTAGCAATGTTGATACCCTAATTTTGCATTCAGCTTATGCCAGAAACACTTTCAAATAGATCCATTGTTTTGAATGGTCAGAGTGTGGAATTATTTCCTGCATATATATTTAAAAAGTGATTCTTGAAGAAAGTATCTACTCATGGATGTGTTTTGCATCCCAAATGTCAATATAGGAATATTCAAGAGCACTTGCTCCATAGATGTACGCTGGTTTCCTTTTGATGTCCAGAAATGTAAACTGAAGTTTGGATCTTGGACTTACGATGGGTGGTCATTGGATCTGCAGATGAAAGAAGCCGAAATATCTGGATACATTTCAAATGGCGAATGGGATTTAGTTGGTAAGCTTCTGCAAAGATCTTTTGGTTGCTTCAATTTAGCAGACATGAATCCAATGCATTCGAATAGGTGTTGCTCCAATTAGCTAATGGCTGCCCCTCCAACCACACCTTGTCCACTCTGAAGACCATTTTGGGGGGGAAAAAATCCCCTCACTAGATAAGTCCCCAAGTTCAAACTGTGGAAGATGGGAAGCTGTTTCACCTTCTCCATTCATCCCAACCTTCCCAGGTCCTGATCAAAATGCCGACATTTTGAACTTCCAGCCTAACGTTAAGATGGCTTCACACATCCTCAGTTATCTATCACACCTATAGAAGTAGCAAGTGGCATCTGCCTATTTCAGGGCAAACCTGCCCATCAATTCAACCAACAAGGTTGAACTAGATAGGTGGAAGGCAGGGAAACTCCCCTTCTTGTTTTACAATGAAGAGAGAAAGAAATAAGAAAACTCTGGCAGAAGAAAAGCCGCAGAACATGTGGAACTCATTAAAAGGGCCTCAGGCTGAGATTTGTAGAAATGTCTCAGGAATTGAGACGTACAAACGGTTCTTTCTTCTCTACAGCACCTATAGGATTAACCAAATCTCAGCTAAAGCTTTTTTACATTGCTTGCATTATCAACTTTTAATTCTCATAAGCATGCATATGAATCGAGTCCTTGCATTATTCAAGTCTTTCAAAGAGGCTAAACAATTTAACAAGCCTATCTGCACGGCACTATTATTTGGGGTTTATGTAATTTGGCTGCCGGGACTACCCCCAGAGAATCCTGGGAATTGTGTTTCACCTTTCACAGAAGGTGCTGGGAATTCTATCTTGAAGTCCCAAGGTATCTATGGAAGATTGGAAACTTGCAGGCATACCTAGGGGAACTGAACGATTAAGAGCTGCCAATGGCTAATTCTAGGGTTTCTACTCTGTTGTCCTGAGTGTGACCGATGGGGCCACCGGTTGGAGGACTGGCTGCATTGCTTCGCCTGAAATGCCCTGCACAGACCCTGCACAGACCCTGCACTGGGGGTCCCGGGAGCAGAGCTGTGTTCTTTGCAGCACCGAGCAGCTTGCGAACTCCGCAAATTAAAGCAAAGAAAGGGTGGTGGGAAGAAAAAATAGTGGAAAATCCCCTCTCCAGCGCTGCAAAAAGCCAAGTTGGGCATGCACTCCTGGTAATGGGAGCTGTGGTTGCACAAACCCACTGGCCGTCAGCAGTAGCATGGAATTTGGTTTCACCCTTCGGTCCCTGTGCCTGGGAGTGCACTACCAGCAATGATGGGTGATGGGTGAATCCAGTGGGTTGCCCTTTAAAACCCTAAATTGCTTGGGATCAGGTTAGCCAAGGACTCTCTTTGGGTATTTACTGATGTGGACAGCAATCAGACCCTCCTTCAGGTGCCCCATCAAATGAGATGGGTTGATTAACTACAAAGGAGGGCATATTTTCATTGCCAGAAGCGCACCAGTAAGAGACCCTTCCCAGCAATTCTCTCCTGGCATTCACACGGTGCATTGTTGTCATTTTTGCTGGAAGATCAGTCTTGGTTTTAATATGCGCTGCTTTTATTCAGTGTTTTCCTATTTGTGTTTGATGCTTTTAATGGCCTGCACATTGTTGGGAGAACTTGGGATACTGGGCAGCTTAAAAGCGCGACCCATCTGTACCGGATTCACTCCCCTACAACCTCATCTTGCTCTTTCTCTGCAGGAGTCCCTGGAAGGAGGACCGAATCTTTTTATGACTGTTGCAAAGAGCCTTACCCCGATGTGACCTTTACTGTGACCATGCGGCGGAGGACTCTGTACTATGGCCTCAACCTTCTTATCCCATGTGTACTCATCTCGGCTCTTGCCCTCCTTGTTTTCCTGCTTCCAGCAGACTCCGGAGAGAAAATCTCACTTGGTAGACATGTTCCCTTGTGTGTTTCAAAGCAAGAATAATTTGCAATGCATGCATGCCCAGGTAGTAGGTACAGTATTTTTTTTAAGCGAGGGGAAGTAGATACCCGTTGGAACTCTTAAGAAATCGCAGCGTATTTGTGCAGAGGGCTGAGGAAGGCAGTTCTAATGGAAGGAGAATTGAGTGCATTCACAGTGGTGTCTTAGATGGTTAGCATGACCCTTTTCTGCTCAGCGAATCCTCTTGTCCTGGCTGTGCTATTCATTCTAGAGGCCAAGAGCTTATTGTGCTCTTAGAAAAGCACACAAGTAAGGAGAGCAGAAAAGTCCAGACTGTATGTTACAATCTGCAAGTCTGTGTTGCCCATGTGGGCTAGGTGGACCAAGGAACAGGCAGCTTTCTGTGCTCCTCTGTTTATGCTGCTCCTGGTATTTCACTCATGCTTCGCTTGGCAACGGGTGCACCGCTTGGGTTGTCTACCAAGCAAGAAGATCTCCATGGGTGCATGCACACAGCACGTGCAAATGGGCAGATGTGGTGGTGCAGAGGAAGCAACTGTGTAAGCCATGACTCCCATCCCCATTCCTTCAACAGGTGTGGGGATCATGCCCCATATATGTCAAGTATTTTTCAAGACACCATTTTCACTCATTCCATTCATTACCTTTAAGGACCACCCAACAGCAGGAACTCTCAGAGCAACTCTCAGCAAGCAAAAAGGGCACGAAGACATCAGTTACAACAAGCACCTCCTTACACTCGGGAACAACCCAAACAGTTTATTTCGCAAATATATTTTATATGCATGGTAACATTTCAGATTAGTTACAGAAGAGGCAAAATCAATACTGGTGACATAACGTCAATTATTATTTATCAGATGTGTACACACAGTACTAAACACACCATGTAATCCCTTTGTGTGCATTAAGACATTAATAAAAATATAAATGGCAACAAGCTCTCTCAAGGGAACACAAGGCAGAAAAGAGCGACTGCAGTGGCTGATTTCTCCCTTGCTCTGCCCTCTTGGCCCGCTCCCTTTCTCAAACTCCAACAAAGTCAAAGTTGGAGCTCCTTTAGTCAATTCATTCCTTTGTTGAATGGAACTTTCATCAAGGTTTTCTCCTAATGCTCATTCACACTTTACCAACTGGCAATTTCAAACCGTTAGATCTAGTCCTACCTTCAGGAGCAGAGGAGAACAAGCCGGTGCAATCCCTCAGATCTCCTAAACCCGCCCCCATGTACCCTCTCAGTCTTCTTTTCTCCAGTTCCTTCAAACTTTCCTCACAGGACTCATTTTCCAGGTTCTCACCCTCCTCTGGACACGTTGCAAGTTGTCCACATTGGCTTTCTCTAATCTGACGTCTTCTTGATTTGTTGACGAACAATCCCCAGCATTCATGACTGAGGCATGGAGGTTACTAAGTAGTGGAGAGCTGTTCTCCGCCCTTCAAAGGAAAATCACCTTACTAGAAACACGCTTCTTTTGACATTTCTCATGTTCTTTGTCTCAGCACCAAAAACTCCTTTTTGTTCTGATTCCAAACTCCATATTTTGCCTTGCAGGGATAACAGTTTTATTGTCCCTCACTGTTTTTATGCTTCTGGTAGCAGAAATTATGCCAGCGACATCGGATTCAGTGCCGCTAATAGGTAAGTGTCTACAATGATTAGTTTCAATAGGAAATTCATTTTCAAACTAGCTGCGGGGCTACCATAATATGGAATAGGAAGTCTGTGCCATAAGACAGATCCTTTTAGTCTATGGAGGAAATCTGCACACATTGGGGAATCTACGTGAGTTCAGGTGGTTTGTGCCAGTCTCACAATTGTCAATTGTCATTCAATTTACGCAATTTTTCTATTCTTGAAGCAAAGCGGCAATTGCCACTGAGAATGGGAACCGAGTGAGGTGCGGTTGAAAGAATTCTGGTGTCCTTGTATAACACTCTCTGTGAAGCATATAGCATCACCATAGCCCTAGCTTCCGTCTGAAATGCAGACAGAAGATATTTGGAACATTAGCCTGCTTTTGAAAAATTCTCACCCTCTTTGTTATCTTTTGCAGCTCAATATTTCGCAAGCACCATGATTATTGTCGGTCTTTCTGTCGTCGTCACTGTCATTGTCCTGCAATATCACCATCATGATCCGGATGGGGGAAAAATGCCCAAGTGGGTAAGAGCCAATTTGATATGTGTTTTCTCTGTGGGTAAACTCTCCAATCAGAAATCAGCCGCTGGAGCAGCTGGCCACCTTTTTCTTCCCCAAGTAGAAGTTCAACAAGGCAGACAAAGAAACTTACTGGGGCACAGGTATTGCAATTGCTCTCTCTCTCTCTCACACACACAGATGAACCAACCTTAAGTGCGGTAGATGCAACGTATTAAACTCCAATGCATATGCAATTTATCAAAATCTGAGTTGAGCTACATGGGCTGGGTAGCCCTGAGTTTAATACGACAAAGACATCCAGCAAACTTGCATGACAGTCCGAGTTGGACATCTTATGCCTGCCATGTCTCAGTGAAGCCAAGTCACACCTACTGGCATTGCTAAGGATGCCCCCTCCCAGGGCTCCCTGAGGGATCCCCCCCACTCAATTCCCCATGCAGTGGGGGCACCTGCCTCTTGGGCAGACATATCATGCATCTTGCTCTGGCTTCCAACTCTGGGTACTGCAATGCTCTATGCTAAATAAGGAAGTCTGCCTCCGATGGCTGAAGGTGTTACTGCAGGCTTCAACCCCATGGACATATTTTGATGCATTAAAATTAATTAATGCATGTAATAATCAAAACTCTAGGGACTAAGCACTGTGACACTGATAGATGGACACCATCTTTTATTTTTAAAGATGTTTTCCTGTCAAAGAAGTTTTCCTGATAGCATTTAAATCCACCTGAAATCCAGTCCTAAGATCTAGTAATGAGCCCACAGTCCCTTCCTTTGGTGTTCCTGTAGCATGCAGAGTGAGCGCTTCTCAAAGGCTGACGAATTCATGCAGAGTCCCCCGGGACTGCCCTCTTTCATGCAGTGCAGCAGCACAAGCTCTCAAAAGTCAGTCCTTGGCATGATCTGATGGCATGGAAATGAGGTGCATCAGCACAACTGAGACTTCCAGCAGGGCAGCTCCTTGGAGTGCCTGTACAATGTCCATGAAGCTTTGTACTGGGATCAGGGTGACTTTCCCACAGAGAAATGGGAGGCAGGGGGATTTTGGAGGATGGCATTTTTGTCTCTAAAAACTGGACCTCTTCATCAGTTATTTTATCTCTTGAGTCATTTCACACAATGTGTGTTTGGGAGGAATGGGTTTGCACCTGAAAATTTAATTTGGGCACGGCTGACTGCCATTTTTAGCAAGAACCAGATGGCAAAAAGCCTACATGGAGCTTCTTCCGTCACCTCCCACTGGAGGGAAGAACCTGAAACCTGGATTATGATATCCACGCAGGGCCCACAGTCGAATGGAAGGGCTGCTTTGATGGATCACCAGCTTTACTTCTAGCCATATCTTAGTAGTGACCACCGTCCTCCTGTCTCCAGCCTGTGGGAGCCAATTTTGGAACTGAAAGGTCAAGTATCACACTGTTAAACAATGCACTAAGCACAGCACTTATAATCCAGGAAATAATGCATATATTTGCATGTGAAGAGATGTGTGTGTTTTACAATGGAATTCTCAATATGCCTAATCAGAAGCAAGCACCACTGAGGTTAATGTTTAGTCCCAGTTATTTGGGCATAGGGCAGAGGCCAAGAAAGCAAGCAAGCAATACATTAGGCTGTGATTTACAAAATGTTGGCCTCCATCCTGATCAGCTATTGCATATCAGCTCTTCTGCTTAAGAACCTAGTAAAGTATTGTCAGTCAGACTTGAGGCAAGATGGATTATTGACCTAGCTCATTATAAGGTAACATCTTGCACGGAATAACTGTAGCAGATAAACGGGGGATCTTCCAAAATTGGCTGTGGAGATGCCATAAGACTTTTGCATTAGGCGAAAACCATTATGGCTCAGCTCCATGGAGAGACTTTGGACAGACTCTCATTAAGAAATGTGAAACTGAAAATCACTGTAAATAATGTGCTCCATTTGATTGAAAACATGATTTCAATCTAGGAAAGCTGGCGATGGGGAAGCCGGGGCAGCCATAAAGCCTGGGAATTCATTTCAAACAACCATGCACGACTCAGTAGCTTGGAGCAGAAGAGAAAAAGTTTTGCTTGTTATTGCAGTGTGTCTGATACGTGGCAAATGGTAAAGATGGCCAGCAGCCATTCAATTTGCAGCTCCAAAATGATCAGTGTTCCCAGAAGCCAACTGGAAGGAGCTGTCAAGCATGAATATGCGGCAATCCAAGCCGATGGAGCAGATTCACCCACACGTAACCAGGTTTAGTTCAAGAGTCCCCTGGTGCACACCTTCTGCAAAAACAGCACTGAAAGAGAATGGTGGAAGGGAAGTCCTGTGTCCTTGCCTAGACTGTGTGTCCATGTTTCCCAGTCCCATCTGCTCTGACTTGCACCTGGTTTCCCCATCACTTGCCACCTGACCCCTCAAACTGAAGGCGCTGAGGCACACAGAAACTGATGCTCTTCCCCTGAGCCCCAGCCCTTCCCTAAATGGCTGCTCCTTGGTCATGCTGCTTGCAGTCGTACCTTCACCCCAACTAAGCATTTCAGCCGAGCACCATGCTTGCATAGGGTTTTGGAGTTGCATCCAGACTTAGCCGTGGTTAAAGCTGAAGTGCAGGGCATGCAGGTCATCACAAACACAAGTCCTGTTCATTTCCGTTGGTCTACTCTAAGTCGGGATCCAACCCTGGTCCTTGCAAACTAGCCGAGGATGAATGTTCCAGTCACATGCGAGAGAACGAACACCATCCGTGCTGCAAGTAAAGGCAGTGTTTATTCCTGTTTCCCAGACCAGAATTATCCTTCTCAACTGGTGTGCCTGGTTCCTCAGGATGAAAAGGCCGGGGGAGGATAAAGTCCGCCCAGCCTGCCAACACAAGCAGCGCCGATGCAGCATGTCAAGTGTTGAGATTAACACTGTTAGTGGGCAACAGTCCAGCAATGGAAATATGCTCTACATTGGATTCAGAGGACTGGAAGGTGTTCACTGCACGCCCACCACTGATTCGGGTGTGATCTGTGGCAGGATGACTTGCTCCCCGACAGACGACGACAACCTTCTTCACAGTGGACACCCTTCTGAAACAGACCAAGATCTGGCCAAAATCCTGGAGGAGGTCCGGTACATTGCCAATCGGTTCAGAGACCAAGATGAGGCGGACGCCATTTGCAATGAATGGAAGTTCGCGGCGTCTGTGGTGGACCGTCTCTGCTTGATGGCTTTTTCAGTCTTCACAATAATTTGTACAATTGGCATTTTAATGTCAGCACCCAATTTTGTGGAGGCCGTTTCTAAAGATTTTGCTTGACTTGCAAAACATTGGCTGCCAAAATAGGTTATGTAGCAATAGCATATACAGTGCACTTTGCTTTTACAGGATGTGTGGATGCAAACTTTTTGGGGGTAGTGGGGTGATACAGGATAAGAAGAGGACAGAACAGTTAGCGGTAGTCTTGGCCATTGCCAGGGTGTGTATATACTATACCACTTCCCTTCAGACCCACCAAATTTGGTGTCTGGAATAAATTATTTAAATTAAGTTTATTTGCAGCTGCTATGTCTTATTTACTCACCTTCCAGCACTTAGGTGATAAGATTTTTGAACACGGATTGAACTGGTAAGGAATACAGGGAGAAAGACAAGAAAACTGGACAGAGTGTGTAACCCTTGGCCCTTTATCAGAGAAAGCCATGCCCATCCTCACACCTGTGCTTAGGTTCTGTTCACAGCTCACTCTTGCTTTGGTTTAATCCCAGGTGTCTCCAGGTCAGGCTGGTAGGAGACTCTGGTTCACAGTCCCAGAGAGCTGCTGCCAGTCAGTGCAGATGATACTGGGCTAGATGGTCTGATTTGGCATGCAGTAACTTCCCACGTCCTGTAGGCTACCAATTTTCCCATTTCCTACATCTAACAAAAATGGACACTGGGGATGCTTGGGCCAGCAAATTCAGTACCTTGTCTTAATTTCCACATGTGAAGCAAACAAAATATTCACCATTGAGGTCATTGGTTGCTTATGGCAAATGGTTATTAGATTTCAGTTCAGTTACTGGGATACAAGAAGTTCAGTAGCCTTGAGGTCTGTCCTGAGAGTACATGGGCATTATATTTGGACCACATCCTGTCTCGTCAACATGCTAGATGTTTCACTTTTGAAGCTTAAATTCAAATGGAGCAGCTCGGTTGCAGCCCCATGGTCCTTGGGAGGCCATCTCCAAGGTCATAGGATACTGAAGCCCTTTGTGGGAGGGAAAACAGCCCAACCTGAAGGTCTCTCAGAGGTTCCATCACCATGGAGGTTTCACCACTGCTGCTGCACTTCCAGTGGTGCCCTGCTGGTGGTCAAGGTGAAGCCCCCCGTTGGAGAGCTTCAGAAGCCTCAATGCACCCTGGAATTTAAAAAAAGCAATGATGCCAGCCCTACAACCAGCATTATTTCCCACCCATTGAAGCCACAGGGAAGAAAAGTGAAGAAAAGAGAGGGAGATGCCAACAAAAGCCGGCCTGGAAGGAAATAAAACCTCCCAGCCCACCTTCCTGTTTGGCTAGTGCAAATCCAGCATGGCTTAGGATATGCAGGGCTTTACTCTGCCTGAAATGCTGTCATGGAGGATTTTGGCATGAGAACAAGGGCTGGTGTCCTATAGGCCACCTTGCTCCAACTTGGCACCTGCGGGAGTGACCACTGATGCAAGTGGAGGTGGTGTCCTGGTTTATGAACAACCCTGGAAAGGAGCAGGATATGCATGCAGCAGCGTACACTCATCTCCTGGCTGAGGAGGATGGGTTTTAATTGGCCTCTTCAATAGAAGCAAAAAAAGTACATCAGAGAATGACATTCTAACAAACGTAGGAAATGTGCACCAGAATTATCTCAGCCAAGATTGGTCATACTTGGGCCTTTTGGTGTTGCAATATTTTGTTGCATTTCAATTGACTTTCTGTTGAAAGGATTTCCTGATCCCGAAAATGTTTGATCTCTGAAATAGATGTGGTGTATCCTGCCGCATAAGCTCACTTTGTGACATCCCCCGTGCTCTCATTAAAGAGTTAAAGGTCACCCTTGAGAAAAAGGGCGAATCAAACGTAACCACATGGCCCTAGCGATATCTCGGATTTCTGCTTCTCAGTCCAGAAATTAAAACTAACATAAATAAACTGAGAAGTCTTGGTTGTTGAGTAGTCAAAACACACTGAGGCGTCTACTCCGTTTCTCTTTGGGGCGAGAACTAATTCCTCCCCAGTCAAATCAGTCTTCTGCTTAGTGAGAGAATGGGGCAGAAGGTTCCCAGAGCTGGTTTTGGTGAGGGATGCATAACATTCAGGTTGTAAAAATGAGATCTGTCAACAAAAACACAACAGAATGAAAGATGCCTGGAACATGGAACGGAATTAACAGAATTAGGCTTCCCTAGCTGAGGCCAATTGGAACAACTGTTACTTGACACAAGGGAGACGCAATGAATTTAACAGCCTATCCTGTCCTGGTGCCTTTCAGATGTGCTGGACTACAACTTCCATAAACTTATGGGCATTGGAGTCTAATGCATGCAGGTTGGTGAAGGCTGCAGTGGAGTATAACTTTGGACAGGGGAGGTCTCTGTCTGCTTTTGGGTGTGGAGTTTATCTTCAGCCTGACTGACCACAGAAAGATGCTTCATGCAAAGGAAACGGTCAGGTGGGATACAGTGCAGCAAAGAGCACTCCTCAACATTCTCTTAGCAAAACCCTGCCACGCACAAGCAAAATGCTCTCTGCGGGACACTTCCAGATATTTTGCCCACGGAAACAGTGCCAAATTTGGATGAGCTCTGGAGATGAGGAATGACAGGTCCTTTGGCAGCTCTTGACCTTCAGCATCCTTCTCCTAAGGAGCCTGGGACAGCGGGGATGTAATCATAATGTCCCCAGCTGAGCCACACACAATTAGCAGCACCGGGTAACCAGCCATCTCATTATCTCCCAGGCACCTGGCAGCCGTTGGGGTTGGAACGGTTTTTCTCTGAGGACTTTGGAGTGCAAATTTGTTGGTCAGCAGAACTGCTCCTCAGGATTGCTAATGGGAAATGACTGGGCTCGCTCTTCCAGGCAGCCAAGTGCATTCAGGAGTGCGGCTCGGTTTGTAAGTGGGGTGGGTGGCAGGATTGGTGATGGACAACGTCTCCAGAAAATGTGCCCCCCTCCACATCTTCCCTTTGTCTTTCTTTACTTTCTATATGCCCGGCAGCCGAAACTTCTCTGCCAGATTGCAAAGCCCAAAGGGAGCCCTTTGGAAGGAGGATGGGCTTCCCCGTATTGTGATTCCGAGCCAACCACTGCAAAAGAAACCCCACTAAGGCACCCCAGGGAATCCAGGGATTTGGACATGCGCTCCCGCCACACGCCTGGGCTTGCCTGGTGCCACATCCTCCCCACACACACGCAGGAACCCCATGGAATCCAAGAGAAGCACAAAGTTAGAAACTGCAGATCTCACCACCAGGGCGCAGCACAAGGCTTCCGTCCTGTAAACCTGGTGTGTTGAGGGCTACCTGAGGTGCCATACCTTGGCCCTGAGCTCTGAGGAGGAGAGACAATGCAAGGGGCTCCACCAGATTCTCACCAATGTGTCCGATCACGTCTCTGTGATGTGCAAACCAGGTCATTCTGCCCATGTTTTGGGGCAAATTTTGTCCAGGTGTACCTACTTGTACCTCTGTTGCATAGCATGGGGGTTGCAACAGCTTCCAGCACGCTGCTGCTTCCGCTTCCTTGCTGCATGGTCCAAATGTTTGCCCCGCCTCCTGCCAGGAGCTTGGCTCACAAGCCATCAGAATCTCTTATTGCAGAATCACAAACTGCATAATTGATTTGCAAAATGATGCACGCCAAGAACTGTCACAAGGCTACAGATAATCTATCGCCCCTTTCTGCAGACCGTAGCAACATTGATTTCCCATCCTCTGTGGGGGGGATGGGGTGGAGAGGAACCAGCACACCATAAAAACCATTTTAAAATGTTTCCCTTCTCCTTAAATAAGAAATCTGTCAAACCTATTCATCTGACTAAAACTGAAGTGTGTAAGCGAATGCAATCGATCCTGGCCTGTGCCAGCGATGGAATTGGATTCTTGGGCTCAAGGCTAGGGCCAGTTTGGAAAATTCCAGAATTCCAGTCTTGTCAGAGCAAGGTAATAATGACCGGGAGCTCCTCTCAGTGGGGGCAGTGTCAAGAATTTCCTGGTCGGGCCTCCTCTAGGGGGGTCACGCCCCAGGAGGGACTCACAGCCAGGAGTGCCCTTGACGTGCCCTTCCTCGTCCCCACTGCAACTGCCGTCTTCAGCTGCTTCTTGCTGTGGCCCGTACGAGGGTGGTGGGAGAAGGGGGCATGGGGAAGTCTCCTGGCTCCCTGGCTCCCGACAGTCCTGAAGCAAGTGGCTGGCATGAAGACAAGGAGGACCGAGAGCAGTTGGTGACAAGGGAGGGGCCCAGGGAGGTGGTTTTCTCAGGGGCCCTCCAAACCAGGGGCCAGCAGTGCCATCTAGAGTCCTGCCTGCATGCATGGACGAAAAGGTTGGGGGACAGAGCGGACGCAAGGGTCTGTTCTTGATCTCTGATCTCATCTTGGGGCCCTGGGATTTGTTGTTGTTGATGTTGTTAGTCGCGAAGTCGTGTCTGACCCCTCGCGACCCCATGGACCACATTCCTCCAGGCCTTCCTGTCCTCCACCATCCCCCGGAGTCCACCCAAGCTCACACCAACTGCTTCAGTGACTCCATCCAGCCCCCTCATCCTCTGCCGTCCCCTTCTTCTTTTGCCCTCTATTGTTCCCAGCATTAGGCTCTTCTCCAGTGAGTCCTTCCTTCTCATGAGGTGGTCAAAGTATTTGAGCTTCATCTTCAGTATCTGGCCTTCTAAAGAGCAGCCAGGGTTGATCTCCTCTAGGACTGACCGGTTTGACCACCGTGCGGTCCAAGGGACTCGCAGGAGTCTCCACCGGCACCACAATTCAAAGGCCTCAATTCTTCGAAAGGCCTCAATTCTTCGGTGCTCAGCCTTCCTTATGGTCCAGCTTTCACAGCCATACATTGCAACTGGGAAAACCATAGCCTTGACTATACGCAATTTTGTTGGCAGGGTGGGATCTCTGCTTTTTAGTATGCTGTCTAGATTTGCCATAGCTTTCCTCCCCAGGAGCAAGCGTCTTTTAATTTCTTGTCTGCAGGGGCCCTGGGATAGGGCAGACCGTGTGATCGGAAATCTTTTGCAAATGTCTGGTTGCAATCATACACACAGCATTCTTGCTCCTTTTAGGGCTCCTGGCAGTTATGTTATGTACGGGCAAGACTCCCCTAAGATGGTCATATTTTGAGATCACCCACAATATTTTCTTAAAATTCAAAAGTTCCAATGCAAAAAGATCAGCGATCCCCTAATGCAATGTGTGTGTGATTTGGGAAGGTGTGTGCATGATTCATGTATTCTTTGCATGCTTCTTGAATACGAATAAAAGAATCTTGTGAGCTTGTGAGAAATGATGACTCTTTTCTCCTGAGGTACAGAAACTACTCTGGGAGCTAAAGATCAGAGTAAAAATATGGATGATGATGATGATGATTATGCCTGTATCTCTTTCTCTGTTTGCCTCTCCCTAATTAAGAGCCACCTTGGCTAATGGGCAGGTTAGAAATCTAATAAATACATACATAACAAACAATAATCAATACAAAAGAAAAACTCTGCTATAATTCTGATTTCTGTTATGTCAAATACTGTCTGAGAAAATTCCTGTGACATTCCCGAAGCCAGCTGTACTTTTCATCAGAAGAATATTCAGGCAAAGCAGATGAAGAAGAAGCAGCAATGCAGGCAGCCGATTATTTTCCAGCGGACTGTGGAGTGAGCCCCTGCTGAGTTAGCAAAGGCTTGGAAAGAAGTGACGACAGAAATGACAGCCAGCCACCAGAATCCATTATTTATAGAGCTTCATTGGCAAAATATGTCTGGCAGTGGGAAAAAAACATTAATTTAAGCAGATCGGAGTCAAGGACTTCATGTCCACTAGCTTTTTATCCCCGCACTGCCACTGAAGGCTGCAGGACTCTTCCAGGAGAGCATTTCTACAAGAAGTTCTTTTCAAAGAGGAATTATCCCTGTCCCACCCAGGCTCTGATGTGATCCTGAAAACAATGCTTCCATCCCCATGTTATTGGCACCCTTGCCAGAGGATCTGGGTCCTTCAGGGACACCGCTATGGGTCCATTCTGAAGAGGAGGGGATCTGAGGCAGAAGTTGCCTGCTCATTGGTGGCATCTCAAGAGGAGGTCTAGACTAACCCATGCAAGAAGGCGTGTCTGCTTGCAGAAGAGGGCTCCTAATGAGTAAATAGCTTCTCATGAGCAGGACCTCATGAGAAGAGAACTTCCAGGAGCATCTGGTGTGCCACAACTGCATTCTGGGTGGGGCCCTGGGAATTCCAGGCTACAAACTTGGATTCCAGGCAGGACGGGCAGATGGAATTGCACCTCCCAGCAGCTTGAAGCTTTCTTCCTTTCATTTGGCTTCTCCTTCAACTGATCTCTCAAGCTTCTCACCCCACGGTTCTTAATAAGATCTCTTGGTTGTAAGAAACTTCGGGCTTTTGAGCTCTACTTTCCTTTTGACCTTTTAGATTTGCCCCATAGACAGTCTTAGGACCAAGCTGAATCTATCCCAAAACAGGACAGCTGAAGGTTGCAGGTGGCCCTGAGTTCAAGGGAGCATCATATCCAAGCTGGGGGGTGCACCCAGTTGTCCCTCTTGCTAAACTGCTTTAACCACTACCCAGTGCTTCCTCTCTGCACTATTGCCCCTGTTTGGCAGGACTGTTCTAGGTAAGGATGTCTATACAGGCAAAACCTTAGCAAGCTGAAGTTCCCAAGATTCCACCTTGAAGCTGGTTCCTTCTCACATCCACGCCAGATTAAGAGCTTTGGGTGTTTTCCCACATGAAACTTCAGGCACATTTCTGTGTGCATCTTCTATTATTGACTAAAGTATGTATGTACACCTTTTTTAAATGTATGCAT
Source organism: Varanus komodoensis (assembly GCF_004798865.1). Taxonomy (NCBI): domain Eukaryota; kingdom Metazoa; phylum Chordata; class Lepidosauria; order Squamata; family Varanidae; genus Varanus; species Varanus komodoensis. Next base: position 543,506 of record NW_025335817.1, read on the forward strand.
GCTGTAGAATGAACTGGGTAAATTCTGATAAAAGCAAACTCAGATGAATTACTCACAGTTCCCTTTTCCTAGCCCTTGTCTGAATGTTGCCCTAATCTGTCTTCTCCTGAGGTGGGCACCACTGGTGTATCACACGGACAAGAGCAGCTGACATCTGTGAATCATAAAAGAAGCGGAAGGCAGTCAGAATGGTCTGAAGGCAGAATTTTAAGCAGCCTAGTAAAAGAACAGTTAGAGCTCTTTAATGCACATGTACACAATAAATTCAACCAAGAGTAAAAGAATTGATGTACCAACAGAAACCAATTATTCATTCAGGAGATGCTTTTGGATTTCATGGGATTTCTAAATTTTTACGTTTACATTTGAAGGCACTCGGGTATTTATAGAGAACCTGGGAGGTCAGATTAATGGTTGTGGGAAGTGGCTTTGCATCCCATAGTCTGGTGACCAACTGATCATGCAGAAGCCAGGTCTGTGCTCTCCAACAGTGACTTGTGGTGCTAATATTAAGAGGGAATGCCAAGGCAAAGCAGTCCTATACAGGTTGTGAGGGCAGCCCAGGATAGCAGAGCTATCAGTATCTAAACTAGCAGTGAAAAGCCTAAAGCCAAATCCAGATCACAGAAGGCCCCAACCCATCCCTCCCAATGGCCATGCCCACTTTCTTTGGCCCCACCCCATTTATTTATTTATTTATTTATTTATTTATTTATTTATTTATTATTTTTCGATTTATACCCTGCTTTTTTCCTACAAAGGGCTCAAGGCAGCTTACATCCTCCTCCTCCATCTTATCCCCACAACAACCCTGTGAGGTAGGTTGGGCTGGGAATCTGTGACTGGCCCAAAGTCACCCAGTTGGCTCCATGGCTGAGCTGGGACTAGAACCGAGGTCGTCCGAGTCCCAGTCCCTTGCTCTTAACCACTACGCCACACTGACTTTCTCCCAGCTTCCTTCTAATTACAGTCTCCGTTGTGTTAGGGTGGGACCAAGCTGGACTGGTCTTGGGATATAAGAAGTCTTGTTGGAGCCGTTAACAAATGATACCAGTGAAGTTCGGATATGGGGTATTAGGGAAATAAGGCTTATGCTAAGGAGTTGGTTCTGAATTGGATACTCTCCTCTTTCCCAACCAAAAGGGATTAGCTTCTCTCTTAGGATACTGCCTCCTGCTGCTTGTCGTCCTGACAATGGGAAGGTCAGACTGTACTCACTTGGCCTGGTCTTTTGATCTGGTGCTGGACCGTGGGGCTGAACATGTGACATGGGCTTTTATCTAACTCTACCTGTATTTTTGGCTTATCTTGGAGCCCACTTGCTTTGGCATTTCAGGACAAATTCCACCCTCTACTCCCAGTTCTGATTCAGATTCTGAGGTAGCAACCTTGGAATGCTGCAATTTGGCAGGAGTGGGACCAGTCCCAGCCATGGCTGGTAGTAAGAGATTTAAGCTAAAATATGCCGGCGTGTTTGCCGTTTCAAAGCTCGCTCTCTCTCTCTCACCTTCAGCTCACCACCTTTTTCTTTCAACCTCACCAACCCACTGCAATGCGGCCTCCAAGGCCTTCTCTAGAGGCGGAATAGCCCACGCTGGGAAAAGCCCGGCGGATCCAACCTTGTGTGCAAAATGAGCAATTTGCAGTGAGGAAATCAATGGGGAAGTTTTGATATAAATGTAGCTTTGGAAAGGTCACACAGATTGCTCAGCCATATTGATATTTCCAATTTCCTAGGAGGAAATAAAAATAAATCCTGGAATACATTGTGTGGGGAAGGGTGGATTAAACAAGCCAGCTCATTGGAACAGTGCAATCTTTACAAAAAGCTGTTGTATAATCTTCATGGTCACATTCTATTCAAAATAATTACCTTTAAAACAAAACCCCAAACATGAGCTGGGAATAGCATATTGCAATACTATCTGAACAAAAACAAAACTTTTTGTTTTCCCCTTTGACAATTTAGGTCTGAGTGTTATTTTTTAAAATTCACAATCTTTCTAAAGCTTTTATTGGTAACCCCATTGTGTCTGCCAAAGAAGATATTTCTCCTTAACCCTGCTTTATCTCAAGTGATGATGAAATGAAAATAACGAAGACGGAGGGGGTGGGAAAGCAGGATCATAGTGAGGGATTTGCTTTTAAGACTGTCCTGATTTGTTTTGCTTTTTGTTTTGTTCTTTAGTCAAGCTGCTTAAGCCGAAGAGAACAGAGTCTTTTAACATGGAGTTTCAAGAATATGAACTTCTTGTTTCTTTTGCAAATTACAACAAAGAGCAACTCCCGTTTTCTTGAGCTCCTGCTCAACTGCAGCACAAGGAAACTGCTGCAACAAATGGGTCAAAGGTTTAGGGAGGACTTATTCACCACATCTCTCTGCCTCCCTTGGTTTTGCCTCACTCCCAGCCCTCCCCGAATGAGCCTTGGAGTCAGGATCTATTGCAAGCTTTCCATCTTCCACTGCCTGAACACTTGTCACGTCCCCATCATCCACCCATCAGAATCTAGAACTCTTCCAGAGAAGGTGGTAGAGAAAAGGAAAGAGAAATTAGAACAGGAAGGAGGCAGGCAAAGAAGGTTATATAGGAAGGAAATGGTTCCACACGTCAGCTGAACTCAAGTCCGAACTCTGCTTTCTATCTTGAAGTTCATTCTGATTCAAATCTGTATTAGATTGCAACTTTTTCTCCCTTTCTGCCTAGCTATCCGAGTGTCTTTTCTTGTGTATCACCTTAATGCATGAATCAGTCATGTGCATCTTTGAAAGCTGTGCATCCTTCTCCCATTGATTCACATGCAGTGTGTGCATGAATTTCCTATGCATGTATCGTCTAGTACGTTTTTCAAATGTACGCATGCAGGAAAACGTTTCTTTGGATCTGCATGCTCAGAAACAAACAGACCTTGATTGCAGATCGCTTCTAAATCTGTGTTTGGTCTCAAAAGTAGAAATCCTGATCAGAAATGAACTGATGTGAATATCTTATAGATCCATAGAAAAAAGAAGGGAAATTGAATGGAAGTGTCTTGGAGAAATGGGGAATACAGGAAGGAAGGCAGGCACTCACAGATTTCTGGTATCTGGTTATAAGCACAGAAAGGGAACAGGGGATGAGCCAGAACTCAGTCCTAGGGATCATTTGTGCTGAAAAGCTCCCCATCTGATCTGCGGAGTATAAGAGATCATTATAATACACTAGTTTTTCCCCTGCTCCTCTCCCTGTACTTATAATTCTAATGTTAGCTTGTATCTTAATGTTTTTAGCCACTCAGAGAGCCTTGTCATCTATTCAGCTGCATATAAATTTGAAAAACAAACAAATCATTGGTCTTGTGAGCTTTGATGGATTTTGGGCACCCTCTGCTGGTATTCAAACCCAGCGTGGGGAAATTTCATTTGAGGTGTGCTGTGTTGTGGACATTACATTAAATCCTGCAATGATGCTTCTTTCTTGCCTCTCTCTCTCTCTCTCTCTCTCTCTCTCTCTCTCTCTCTCTCTCTCTCAATTTACTTTATAAGGCAGTGGGAAAATGACCCTCCAACATTGCTGATCCCTCATATAAAAACAGAGCTTAGATATGCACACAGATGTCTTGAAAGCATCTCTGAGGAGTGAGGATGTAAGTACCTTCTCATAGACATGTCTGCTGGTTTCTTCTCTCCAGACGGAATGCTCAGTTGCTTGATATTCCACAAACAGACAGCGAAACCCTTCTGAAACACATCTACATTTCAGATGAAGTGTAAAACTCTTTATGCACCGTACTCTTTCATATTTCTCACCTAGGCTTGTCAATTTGAGGCACCTACAACAGAGTAAATAGAGAAATAAATTGCAAGCACAAATAGCTTATTTTAAAACCAATGTACCAAAGCAAACCTCTCCCTTTCTCTTGGCAAGCTTTTCATTTTGTCTGCCTAGATTGGTTTCTGTCAACACTTTAGTTCCTGGCCTCCTTGAAGAAGAAAGGGAGCTTAGTTTGCAGCAGGCGACATTTTGTGGCAGTGAAAGCAGGAGACCACGCTGTTCAGAAAACGGGTTCAAGAGACCCCAAAACAGTGGATGTCATTCAGCTACAAGGAATGCATATCAGCCTGGACCAATGGCTCTGCTTGAAGACATCCAGCAACAGACATCCAGCCTTCTTACCCAGCTAGGAAATGTCAAATGGACAAGACATTGTCAGCTATTGCTCTGCCAGAAATTTCTCCTGAAGCCGCACGGACTAAGGAGATACACTGTGGCTTCAGGATGAATCACAAATGGGACAGAGAAAATGTCCCAAGTTCATTCCCCTGCTAGGTCAGGTAGCAGGTGATGTCAAAGGTCTCCTCTTCAAACCCTGGGGAGAAGCTGCTATTAGATTAGCCGTCCCCCCCATGGTGCTCTCCAGATGTTTTGGACCAGCTCCCTTCTGCCTCCCAGATGGCCCCTCGTGAGGAATATTGGAACGAAATCCAAACAGCTGGAAGAGGCAAGTTTGGGGAAAGCTGGAGCAGAAGGAACTGTGCCAGATAAATGAATGGTCTTCAGATACAGTCCTAGCCCTGGAAGCCACCCCTTTCTCTTTACTGGTTGTGGAAATATAAGGATGGGCCTCCAGCTGGAAAAGGAACTTTCAAGAATGGCCACGCACATATTCTGTAGACCTTCTGGAAAAACTGAAGCAGGCAAGCCTCTATGTTTTAAGAAAGCGAGATAAGGTTACCCAGACCTTTCTCATTAGCTGGGGACAGCCAGCATAAATATTTTCATGAACACTTCTCCCATCTCCCGTGTCTCTGTCATTCAGTGTGAGGATTTTGACAATGATAGGAGGACAAGTTTGGCTTCCATGCCCTTCAGTGGTCTCATTCTTATTCCCCTGGCTTTAATTACTCCTGTCAATTCTTCATGTTCCATTAACTTCACTTTAGATTTCGTCTGTACAAACTGTTGGGGAATATTTCCAACCTGATTCTCCCACTCCGTGCAGTCAGGAAATGGCGTCCAGCCATCTGCTCTTTGGATATGTAACCTTCTCATTGTAGAAGAGCTGACATAATGCATTCCACAGTCGTGTCTACATTTTTGGTTTTCTGCTTTTCCAGCAGAAAAGAGACTCTTCCCATTCAAAGTAATAGTTATGGGATGAACCTCAAAATGCCTCGCTGGGAACACAATCTCTCATTAATAACAAATTATTTTTATTGTCTTCTGAGATGGATCGACAGCTTCTAAAATATTTTTTAAAGGGCAAGAAGAAGGCCTCGCATAATGTCCAATCTCACAGCACCTGTGCTCCTACACAAAATCGGCAGCCACTCTTACTATCGAGATAGACAGATTTGGGTGGAGGTCTTGTGCAACTAAAACAAAATGTGGGGAAATCCCTTTGAGAAATGATAATGGGCCTCTTTGATCTTTGATCCTCATAAAGAAGGGAGTGGAAGAATCTGATACAGGGGGAAGAAGCAGCAAATGAACGACAAAAGAGGTCCATAATTGCAGTGGACCCTCCGAACTTTTCCCAGTGGTCCATATTCAACAGGGACAGTTGGCCCTATATTCTCTGCTAGATCAGCTCTGAGCACTGAGCTCTGGTGATTACGCAGAGGAAGCTGGAAAGTCTATGGTATGAATGAGACGTGCCAAACCATTAAAGCACACCTGCTTCAGAAACTATCTCGGATTGCTGATATAGCATTGTCAATGTGTTTCCACTAAAGATACATAAAAGTTTAAGTACACATGGAGATCACATCCCTCATTAAAAGATCTGGTTCTCCTGTTCCCCGAGGAACTATAATCCACACAATGAATTTATTATCAAATTTAATAGAAGATATCCACATGCACCGACTGGAAAATCACGACAGCTATTTTAAAGACAAATCCTTGCCTCTCTTCTCCATGACTATTATGTGCTAAAGGGCTGCTAGCTGTTACAGGAATGTGATAAAGAATTTACTACCATTAGCATCTGAAATGGACAGAAGTAATTTAAAGAGAGAATGATTCATCGACAGGCGCATAGAAAGACGGAGTAGCTCCACGGGGTCTTTTAATTCTTGCTTGTTTGATTTCTTCAATCAGCGTTCGAGTTCACGCTTACATGCTCGTTGCTCATGTGACTGTCACATCAAATGGGGATGTGTAGGTGTGAATAAATGATCAGAGGAAAGTCACTCAAGTGCGGAACTGTTGCTGCTTGAAAGCTCTGCTGTTCTTCCTCTCTCAGCCAGGCCAGCCTTCTTTAAGGTCCGAAGAAAGAGAACCTCCGTATCATCCGGGAAGCAAACGTGTGCAAGCAAAAACAGACTGGTCAGCTGATGACGTAAAAATATAACAGTGTAGATGCCAAACAGGAGCTTTGCTGGAGGGGGTGTTTATGGAACAACTGAGGAGCAACAACCGAGAAGACCCTGTATGTTGTAGGCACATACAGAAGAAGAAGATTGGAGAAGATTAGGCACAATCAGGAGACACGATCTAATTTATCAACTCTGGTTTCAAACTGTTTATCCTCTTACTCCGAGTTTCAACTGCCATTACCTCCTATATCTCACTGGAATGGAAGATGGACTTTGGAGTTGCAAATGGACTTGGCATCACTGGACACTGAAGAGCCTCCAGCCAATGTGAGCCTTCACAGCCCTAAACCAGCTCTTCAGAGCAGAACCCAGACACTCATTAGCATGGAGTGCATTATTCCTTTCCATTTTAATTCTTTTCAGATGTTCTGGCATTCATAAAACTTTAAAATTACAGAAAGAATCACTGGGTGAGGGAAGAGACGGAAGGCTAGTGGTCGACACTGCATTTTATTAGCTTAGTAACAAAGACGTGTCATAACCGGGGGGAAATCATTTGCATTGTGCTTTTATCTCTGCAATGAAGAATTCATTATTTACCTCCTGGTTGAATACATTTGGGGGCTGAGTTCAAGACTGGTGATCTCTTCCTTTGCAAGATATTCTTTGAATTCTTTCTTAATGTCCAGCATGGCACAGAAAGAGAAACTTGCCTTCAAATAACAGGTGCTGTTTGTCAGCCACCTGATGAATAATGCAACTCCTCTGCCAAAAACCAGCAAAAAACCACAGGGAATTATTTGTGCAATTAACGTTGCAGAAAACATGAATGAATATATTACCTCAATTATACTGCCTCCTAATTATGTTTGCCTGATATCAGTCAAAGAACAGTTGGCATTAACTGATATTTATGTAGATCAGAAGGCAATGTTATGACTCTTCTGGACAGAACAAAAAAGTATCAGATATAGTAACTTCGTGTAAGAATACTAGGCCACAAAAACAACATCAGCAGCAGTGCTTCCATTAGAGAATCAGACAATAAAATAGGAAATTTGGGGGATCAACAGAATCAGGATTATACTGAAATTTGATGGGCACCCCCAACTCACTATTAAAGTACTGTTAGCTGAAGTCTCCTCTTTCTTGACCGAGATCCCCCGAATTGAGTGCAGTCATTTTTCATGGATATCCACATGGCTGACCCTTTTCCTGCCACCTGCTACTCAGGTTCCCCAGGCCCCCGATGCAAAGCTGAAACTAAATGGAATGCCACAATGGCACAATAAGCTACTTGAAGCCCAGGAAGGGGATTTTAATGTGAAGTAATGCCTCCAATATTAAATCTGCTTGTGACCAATATTGCTAAAAGCTATGCAGTGGTCTTTCACAGAGCCAATTTACGTTCCATTAAAGTAGGTCTACACATCACATCCAAGCCCTTCAGGGACTTGTTGGACCACCCTCACTTAAACAAAAACTCTCCTTTAAATAATGGGGGGAAATCTAAGCATAATATGCTCCATTTATTTCTGGCACTAAGACATTCGAGTTCTTTCGCTTCTTTGCTTGTACAGCACCATAATCTAGGATAATCACAGCTGGTGACTTTGTGGATTTATTTAAATTTCTGCATAATGATATTGGCACTCATTCGCAGTTCTTAATTCCTCTCTTCCATATTTACCTTCCCATATCATCCTTATTTCATATCGCTGGAATGTACGCTTGGAGGAGAAAGTGGTTTTGAAACACAGTCGGTGGTGCCCAGGCAGCGTTCTTGCTAATGGACCAAAATCTTTTGTGATGAGGGCAACTTGAAGACACAGCCGTACCCTCTGTGTCTGAAAGGAAGGGCAGGAGGTCCTATGTCGCAAGGCAGCTGAGCTTCCCTCTCTGAATCCAGGGATTCAAAGCTCCCAACGGTGCCCCTGCTCTACTCCCCTTTTTGAGGAAAGGTGTTTTCCTTTTGCTTGCAATGGAAAAGCAACAAATTTTTGAGCAAAGTTTTTCAAAATATACATACAAAGATGCACCCTCTCCCCATAGAAAAAAATATGTAGTTCTCGGTGGTGGTGCAGTATTTAAAAATGTGCTTTTAAAAAAGGTGTACAGGTTTGAATGCAAGAATGCATGTTTGGGAACTTCCATCCCCTATAAAACTCCCCTCATCTTTGTGTTCATATTCATATATTTATTAGCTTCATTTCCCACCTTTTATTTTTTAAAGAACTCAAAGTGGATTATGTCATTCTCCCCCTTCTGCTCTTATCCCCTCAACAACAACCCTGTGAGGTAGGCAGGGCTGAGAGTCTGTGACTGGCCCAAAGTTGGCTTCATGGCTGAGTAATATGAGAAAGACAGAAGAATCCACTTTCTCTGCACCATGCCTAGCTTTGCACACCCCAAACTCACCTTCCTTTAAAGTAACACTTTCCTGGAGATTGTAACCTTTCTTTACTTGTCTTTCTCCGCACTTTTTTGAACTTTCCGGTATCCTATTTTGGTGAAGCTCCCGGAACGGTGCACAATATTCTAAGCATGGTTGCACTGCAGAGCATCATCAAGGGACTATGTTCTTCATTGGTAAATCAGAAATGTATTTGATTTTACTTGTAATGATTGTGGTGAGGAGTCTATTTGCTTAATACTGGAGGAGTGAAGGATTACCCATTGACGAATTGATTAAAGGATCCTGGACTGTGCAGAAACGGTCAGACTGAATTGACCATTGAAGGAGTGGGAGGATGCTGACTTCTCTCAAACCTGGAGAATTTTTCCTTTATTATTGGCTAGAGAAATGGGACTTTGCATAGATTTAAACATGTTTTTTTTGGACTTGGCTTAGATTTAAATATGTTTTTAAGTTATTATAAATGGATTTGAATATGACTAAGGAATGTTAAAAAGAAAAAAAAGAATGAGTAGGGGGCTGACCCAGTATGTCTGATGTAATTGATGGTTGATGTTTTTAGTGTTGGTTTAAAAAATTTTAATAAAAAAGGGACTATGTTCTTGCCGGTTGATTTTCCGTTCCTTTTCTAACCACGCCTAATTTGGAGTTTGCCTTTTTCTCAGAAGCTCTGCAGAGAGTCGAGTTTTTCACTGAACTGTCCACTGCATACCCAAGATCCTTTTTTCGTGTATGGTCAGAAGCTGCCAGCTGATACTTGAAGCTGAGTGTCTTTCTGTGCCACAGGGCCAAGGAGACCCAAAGAGGGACTGTCCCTGGAATCTTTGCTGGTCTCCCTCTGTAATGGCTGATGTGGTTTTGTGATGGCGTGGCAAACTTTCAAAGTGTTGGGAAATGTACTTGTTGTTGGCGCTGGTCTTAGGTTGAGGGAAATTTTCCCTGTTTCCCAGCTTTCCTTGTATCTGGCAGTCCGCCTCTGCAGCCAGCCACCCCGTTAGAGAAGGGAAGGGGAGAGGGCATTCCACCAAGCTAATGGAGGGAGGCAGAGAGAGCGAAAACGGGACATGTAAATTCAGAGCAGGGAGCCTCCTGGATTTGGAAGAACCAAGAGTTCGGCCTGGAGAGAAAGAGGGCTGTCTGACGGAGGTGCATGCCTCTTGACTTACTATTTATAGGACTCAAAGGTTATGGGGATGCACTGTTTGTTATCCATAGCATTTTAAATGTTCTAGAGAAATATTTCTTGTGTAGGATTCAGGTCACGGAAAGTATTTGAAAGAGAAGGTTATGGCAAAACAGGGATCACACTCAGCTGGAATGGCTTCTCCTTCCTCTTTGCTGTTCCCCATTTATCAGTGTCCGAAAGGGTTTATTTCCACTTAAATTATTTGTGTTTTTTTAATGCAGAAACCATAAGCATATTTGGGAAGCAGAAACACCAATGTTAATAGTGTGATTTGTCTTGTCAGAGATAATTCAATATAGGATGGGACTTGTGTTTAATAACCTGAACCTCCACAGCCAAGGTAGTAGTTTTGTAACTTCTTGAAAAAGTCACATGTGTATTTTTAGAGGAAATGTGGGAAATAAGCAAAGGTGAAACAGGTAAGTTATTTTATGCAGAAGCCCTTCGGGTATTATTTTAGAGAAATTGAAACTCTCGCCTTCAATCCTAGAGGAGTAAACTGTTGCAGGATTTTGCCAATGGCGTGGAGGGTTAAATCCAGTGGTGAGTGAGCCAACTCTCTCTATATTCTTTTGACTTTCTGGTAGTTTGCCAGGGAAGGGATAAATCACCCTGCCAGAGATATAAACTGTTCTTTCGAGAGTTTTAGAAATTAGCTCAGTGGGTCCAGGATTCCCATCTTATTTTTATTCCACATTTGCATTTGCATGCCACCCCATAGCCAAAGGCTCTCTGGGTGGCATTATAACATACAAATAAAAATCAAAACAATAGGGAACCAAAACCATAAACAAATAGGATTAAAATACAGTATAAATGCAACAAATACATAGAAACAAATACAGTAACTCAATAACAACACCCAGTAAAACAGCAGCAAGCCACGTCCAAACTAAAAACAGATAATAAATGAAGTCTTGACTTAACTGGGCTTTAAGCGACATATTCACTGGTCCCACAGAGACGTATTTCTGTCCCACACTCTTTAAACAGCATTGCGGATGAGAACCAAGTGCCCCCCCTGTGGTTAGATAGGTCTATCCTTGATGGACCGTTTGAACTTGGAAACATTAGCCTCAAAATACACACAGCCCAGCAACCCAGAAAACACGTTTAACACAAAAGCTAAGCATGGCCTTCACAGTCCTTCCAAGCTGAGATCTAGAGTTTGCGATTTGCCTAAGGTAAAAAGGTAAAGGTTTCCCCTTGACGTGAAGTCCAGTCATGCCTGACTCTCGGGGGCCATGCTCATCTCCGTTTCCTGGCCGAGGGAGCCAGTGCTTGTCCACAGACGGTCTCCATGGCCACATGGCCGGCATGACTAAACACCGAGGTGCACGGAACACTGTTACCTGCCCACCAAAGTGGTACCTTTTTCTCTACTTGCCTTTGCATGCTTTCGAACTGCAAGGCTGGCAGGAGCTGGGATGGAGCAACGGGAGCTCACCCCATTGTGCAGGTTCGAACCTGCGACCTTTTAATCAACCAGCCCAGCAGCACAGCGGTTTAAACCGCTGTGCCACCTGCGGTCCCTTGCCTAAGGTAGCTCCTCACAAAACATCACAAAAGAGGCCCCCCATCATCAAAACGAGGACAATGATTTCCATAAAATCTGCATCAGCTCATGCATATGCATAGATGCAAAAGCGAGAAAGAAGTATGCTAATTTAAGCAGTCCTCCTGTGCATCTTATCATCGTGTGGTGGAACAGCAGGCCTGCTTGTCCACGGTCCTGCCCCAGTGCTAATGCTTCAGGGGCAATGGACCTTGGTGGTCAGATGAGGGCCAGAAAACATCTCAAATAGAAGATGCTTTCAGAGGACTGTTCTTAGTAAATGGGGGCCACCCTACAGGTTAAGCCCGTAAGCAGTGCTGCGACCCCCAGCTTTCTCCAGGTCCCAGAGGAATGAATGAAAGTTTATTGCAAGGCCAGCTCCATCACTACAACCAGTATATTCAACGACAGCAGAACTTTGAATATGGAAATGCAAACTTCCTGATTAGCTTCCCACAGACAAAGGGTCCCTCTTCCCTGAATCAGCTCACAGCCTCCTGCAGCCTCAGGGTTTTTGTTAGAATAACCTTGAGTTATCGTCTCTGAAATATTATGAAACTTTAATTAAGGTTTATGAAGAATTTTGGCACCCTGAGGGGAAAGGTGTGATTGACAGAAAATGAAGCAACGGTTATAGTTAAGAGAGCAAGGATGTCAGGGAAAAAGAAAAGGAAATTAACAGTTAATGGGATGGGGGTCCGGTAGGGTGAGGCTGCCAGCATTTTTACCATTTTTAGGGCAGGGTGAAAAAGGCCCTCCAACCTTGGCGGGCTCAGTCAATGGGAGGGCATTTTTCAGCAACCAGAGAAATTTATGATACTGGGGAGAGAACGCAGATTTAGTAGTGGCAGCATCTTCTCTTCCTCCTCCCCACATGCCTTGGTTAGAAGCAAAGTGTTCTTCCAGCTCATAGCCAGAAGTGTGGCTTCTAGATCGGGAGAGGTATTACTACCACTTTGTGTGACTCTGGTGCACCTACAGCTGGAGTATTATGCTCAGTTCTGGGCTCCACTTTGCAGGAAGGATATAGCCAAGTTGGAGTCAGTGCAGCGAAGGGCCACAAGGATGGTGGCCGGATTGCAGGGAGAGCCGTATGAGGCGAGACTGAGGGAACTGGGTCTCTTCAGCCTGGAGGAGAGGAGACCCCGAGGAGATCTGCTGGAGACATGCAGGTATGTGAGTGGGTGTCACATGGAGGTGGGTAGAGACCTGTTCTCCCCTGCAGAGGAAGGCAGGATGTGCTCCAACAGAGCCAAGCTCAAGGAACCAAGGTGCTAGGAAGCATTTCCTGACAGTCAGGACCCCGAGGGTGTGGAATGGGCTTCCCCGGGAGGTGGTTGAAGCCCCATTCGTGAAGGTGTTCAAGGATAGACTGGACAAGCACATGGTAGTCATGTCATGAGCAGAGCTGGCTGGGGTCAGACTAGATGGCCTGGGAGACCCCTTCTGGCTCACTCTGTTTCTATGTTTTTATGTTTTAAATGGTGCAGAGCAGCTGCAAAGTGTGGAGCGGGCAAACCATTGTGTTCCCCGCACAATTTTTCGGTGTGCCAAAGCTCCTCAAGTATTGTGCGGGAATATGGGGGCACATCTGGAAAGCGATGCTTGAAAGCAGTTTGACAATTTATTTTTTAAACAAGAAAGAGATCTGTATGTGTGGGCAGGTGCTTCTGAACCACCACTTCTTATCAGTGAATCTCCCTAAAAACTGCATTTTTAATGAGATTTTTATTTTTATTTTTCCGCTTTGCATATTGATCAGGAACAATGCCCACTTTTGTTACCTGACTCTGGTAAGGTAAGCCAGCTGCTCCAATTTTGTAATTATTTTTATCTGTTAGGGCTGTCTTGTTAAAATGATGATTGCATTAGCTGATAAGCTGGTCTTTATTAGTGCATATTAGGCATTGATAGACTAATTTACATTTATGTGACAGTCTCTCTAGTACCCATCAAATGCATTTAGTTCCATTTTCAAGAGTCAAAACAGCTGCCATTGTTCAATGAATACTTTCATTTAAAACACGTCACATGCCAAAGGGCCTTGAGATGATACATGTGCGCTTAAGAAAAATGCAACACACATTTCAGGAAGTAGTGGGCAAAGAGATTAAGAAAGGGGGCAGATTTGGCTTGATCCCACTTTTCTTGAGATGATGAATCAAGAACCTATACATACCACCTTGTTAGTATTGTTCCATTTTCCACTCATTGATGGGATGAGATTTTTTGTATGAGAATTTTGCTCATTTGCATTTGTACAATGATGCACAATTATGTTAAAGTAAAGGTAAAAGGTAAAGGTTTCCCCTTGACCTGAAGTCCAGTCATGCCTGACTCTAGGGGACGGTGCTCATCTCCGTTTCCTGGCCGAGGGAGCCAGTGCTTGTCCCCAGACAGTCTCCGTGGCCACGTGGCCGGCATGGCTAGACACCGAGGTGCACGGGACGCTGTGACCTGCCCACCGAAGTGGCACCTTTTCATCTGCCTGCATTTGCATGCTTTCGAACTGCAAGGTTGGCAGGAGCTGGGACGGAGCAACGGGAGCTCACCCCACTGTGCAGATTCGAACCGGCGACCTTTCGATCAACCAGCCCAGCAGCACAGCGGTTTAGACCACTGCGCCACCTGCATCCCTCATGTTAAAGTGCACTTCTGCAAAAGCACCTATATGCCTTAATATAATGTATAGTAATGGATCAGTGCAACCCCCCCCCCAATATTTTTTAACGTCCGCAAGGGGGGGAAAGGTAAGTTGCAAAATTTGCGGGATGGAGTCACAGAAACCTGATCTTATTTGAAGCTGTTGTGGATCACTCCACCATCCCCAGTACATGTTCTGGAGGGATGGCATGGGTTGTCAGGATGCAATCCCAGTCCAGGCTCGGGAGGCAGGGATGAATGAATTCTTTGTTTTGATTTATTTTCATCCTCCTGGAATGTCTTGCACATAATCCGTCAAACAAGACCACCTCTGCTATTCTGCAATCTGGAAAGGCACAACACGCAAGGAAAGCGGGTAGGGAGGGTGGAGGTGGATTAAAACTTCCAGGAGGGCCAGTGGAATGGATTATTTCCCACCTCATCTCCCCCATCCAGCTTTCTGGAATGGCTTCTGGAAAACCCCTCTCAGCTCACCCAAAGGAAGGTACATGGAGGAGGTGGAGATCTGCCTTCAACAGCCTCTTCGCTGCATCCATTCCTTATATGGATCCTCTGACTTCAAAACTCTGTCGGCAAAGAAAACAAAGAGTGGGAATTTCCCGGAGCATCTTGAAGGTTGTTTGGAGACATGTCCTATTTCCTTAACTTGCCCCTTGGATGGGGAAGAAACTGGATCCACCCATTGCTCCCAGTGGCAAGAAAAAGTAAATAAAGAGCAAGAGGGATGAAAAATGGCCTTCCCGAAGAGCAGAAAGACTCCTGCCACCTCGCCTTCCAGCTTTTAGCGAGGCAGGGAAGGGGTGGGATCTTTGCCATGGGTTTTCCTTCTACTTCTCCCATTGGATCAATTGCTCTCGCGAGCTGCCCGGCCTTGCCGATTTGCTTCTGACCCTGAGACCTTAACTAGTGGCATAAAAGCGTCCACATGGCTCTCTGTGCCAGTGAGGGAATTCCCAGGAGCCGAAGTCTGTAGGGGATTCTGCAAGCAAAAGAACTGAGTCGTGCTTTTCCTCTTGCAGCATGGACGCATGTTTTTCTAATCCACGGAGATGGGGACAGAGGGCTTGGGCAGGTGTGTAGGCATCATAAAGCAAGACACGCGTGTGAATTTAAATCAGCCATTTAGTCTGTCATCTGCAATAAATATTTCCAAAGACATGAACTGATTTATGGCATCATGAGCTTTTTGCTTGTTCCCTGAGGGAATATTTATTGTCCAAACCAGGAAAGTACATAATCAATGGCTTGAATGACAAATCACACACAACCTGTGAAATTCAAAATGAATTAGTTTCCTTTTCTGGGCACGAAGAGTAACTGGCAGTGACAAACACAGATGATCTCTAAGTGACCAGCACAACTACTGTTCCTTTGTGAGGCCCCTGATGCACTTCACAGGTAACTGCAGTGCCCAAAAAGGCCAGGTGAGGTTAAGGCTGTGGTATTTCATGCACACGTACAAGGGAATAAATCTCACGGATCACAGTGGGATTACTTCCAAGTACACAAGCATAAGGTTGAACTGTTTTCTTATTCGTCTGCAAACTTGCTCCTATTTCAGTCCTGCTGGGCTTGGCTTATTTCTTTAAGCAACCTGATGAGTGCCATTAGTCTGGTTCCTTTAAACCAGAGATGGAAAACTAGGTTTGATCCAGGAGTCAGTCTATACCCATGTCAGGCAGGTGGGGCTCCGTCCCCTCCCATGAGATCTTCATCTGCCTTCTCTTATCCTAATACCTGCCTGCCCCCTAAGAGCTGGGTCAGAGGTCCTTCTTTGAAGGCGATCAGGAGAGTGGCTACCCAGAGAAGGGCCTTCTCAGTGGTGGCACCCTGACTGTGGAACGTATTTCCCAGAGAGATACGCCTGTTGCCAACACTTTATTCATTTCAGTGCCAGGCCAAAACCTTTCAATTTTCCCCATATTTCAAGCCTCGATGTTGTTTAAAGATGGGCTTTATTGTTGCTGATCGATGCTTCATGCTGCGCTTTTACTACTTTACTATGCTACCATCCTGAGACGGTGATGGACAGGTTATAAAAGCTGTTAAACTAATCAATCAATCAATCAATCAATCAATCAATGCTCTCCCCTCACCCACCATTTCACTTATTTATTCCCACTTTCGCATTATCCAGTCCATCTGTTTGCTCTCGGGTTCTAAGGTGAGACCTGGAGCAAAAGTGATTGAAGGAGGCAGGTTCTTGTGATGCTTAACGTCCCGCTTAGGGTGTGAGCAGCAGAGAAAGGGACTTGGGCAGTCTTTCAGGAGTGGGCTTTTGCTAGGGGAACAGAGGACGGGGGTAAGGTCTCTGCCAAGTGAATCCGGCCCGGCAGCAGACTGGATGAGGCCCAAAGGCAACGATCCCAAGACTGACGTTTGCGCTGTTCGGTGTTTCTCAGTCACTGAGAAAAAGGAAGCAACATTATGGAGCTTGGATCCAGCACCTCTCTTCTGCGCTCACCTTAAGAAGAATACAAGAGCAGTGGCAGCAACGAAATGACGTTACATCTGCTTATTTACAACCACACACACGTTAATGGAGCTGCTTGATCTCCCAGCTCAAGAACTCAAAGGCAAAACATGTCCCCCTTTGAAGGAACCTGCAACACCGGCAGGATTAGATGCTCCTGCTTTTGAAGGAGGTACACAGAACATTTAGGGCCTCCAAGGTCCCTTAGCGCTTGTCTTATGATTCCTGATTTGACATGGGAGTGTGTGCGTTGGTAGTAACCATACGGATTCATCCTTTGTAATTGAAGCAATATCTTCAAAGGATTTTTCCCTGGAAAAATACATGCCTCCTTTCCGTTCTCTTGGGAGAAGTGGCTATTCATGCTGAAGACATTTGATTGTGTTACTGAATAAAGAAACATCCTGAAATAGGAACTAAGCCCAATATGCATTTGAATGCCAAATGGAGGCATCAAAGAATTGTTAAAATGGTTGTAGCGCTTGTTTCTATGCAGAATGTATTATCTGAGTGGTACCGAGTGGCATTCTTAAGAGTCACGTGAAGCCTCTTTAGGGCTTTTAAACAAAATCCATATTCAAAGCAGGGGAAAAGGTAATTGAACGGGGTTAATGTAGAAATTGGGAGAGGCCACAGGTCCCCAGAACAGTGTTTGTTGTACATGCAGAAGGCTCAGCCTCTGGCATTTCCAGTTAATGAGAGAGCAACTGATGGGAAAGGGCTTTCTTTTCCAGATGCCCTGCAAAATTACTGCCAGTCAGAGTTGCCATTCCTGGGTGTATTAAGCATAGACAACACACGCACTGCAGGAAGCATGCAGACCATACCACCAAAATTAGTAGCGGCAGTAAGAAAAATTGGTTTTCTGCCTAACTCTAGTGGCACACTGTGACAAAAGTTCTGACAGTTAAATTTAGCTTGTTTCCAAGCTAAATTTGGCCGTTTTAGCCTTCCACGGCGGTTTGTCATTAAAAATAGGCGTGGGGTTGCTTTCTCTCTTCTCTCTTCTCTCTTCTGCTTCCAGCACCAAGTTCAGCAGCTGCAGGAGTGAGGCAAGAAGGGACTCAGTTTGTGTGTGTAAAAATGTTCACTTTTATTTAATTGTACCAAATATAGAACATGCTTAGAGAGCAACCCTGTGCATCTTTAGGCAGCGAAGAGCCCTACAAACTCTTTAAACATATTAAAAGGATGGGCTGAAAAACAGCCGGACTTTTCAGCTGGCAGTGGCCATCCCTGCTGGGTTTTGCCATTTTCCTCTATGGATTTCACAATGCTTACTTGTTTATTTTAGGTATCAGTTCTCCTTGCTCCCTTTGTTCAGGAGGAATTCAAACGGAGGATCTGAGTTACACAATCATTTAGGGCACAATCCAACAGGGATACCCATAAGCCCCCAAACTTGGAAGGGTGGGAACACGGGGACCATCTTCAGCTCCCACCCTGCGAGATATCCCAGTGGTCCCTTTCGTGGAGCTCCAGCTGGGGAAGGAAGGAGGTTGGAGGGCTGCATTCTGGCGAACCCACTCTTCTCTGCTTCTTGCCCCAAATGCCTGTTTGCCCATCCTCTGAGGACACCTGGGTGGTGGGGGGACCATCCAAAACAAGCCTCCCAGCTCCGAGTCCAGAGTTCCTTTCTGGTCTTGGTTCTGGGAATCAAATCCGGAGCATCCTGCAGACCTCTAGCTGCAGTCTTGGGGCTGCCAGACCACTCTGTTAGGAATTAAGCCATTAATTACTTAAAAGGCAGATTAGTTATTAATCCAAAATATTGAATAGACAAGGATCCCAACGTGTATAAGACTCCCACTTTCCATCTCTCAGAGATTAATCATTCTCAGAATGTTGTTATTTTTAATACAGCTTGATAATGTAAAGACTTTGATTTAACACACCAGTGGGATCTTCGGAGGAAACCTACATTTTGATGCAGAGTACCATCTGGTATTTGTAACATCTCAATCCAGTCGTGCCTTTGCCTTTATTCTGATCTGTCAAGTTGAAAATAATTTATAGTGCTATTACTCAAAGAGCCAATTTGTTTTTTGAAGGGTCATTTACAGATTTTGGTTAGAAAAGGGGTTGGTGTAATTTATTCATGTAATCCAAATTTGGATTATTTATGTAATCCAAAGCGTTTTTAATCCCCTGGTTCCATCCAAAGGCTTCCAGAGTGCCTCACAAGAAGGAATGATTCAACAGGTCTGTCTTTCAGGATTACATTAAAAGCAGTCATGGCAGAAAAGGAAAAGAAATGGGAAGGATTAGGAAAAAGGCATTTCGATTGTGATGATGCTTGGTTCATTGGGTCAGTTGGATGATGATATCATTGTTCCTGAAACTGGCCGCACTCTGGTTTGTTCAGTATCTGTTGCTTGTCTGTGCTTTCATACGTTTGTTTCCTTCCAAAACTCTCCCAAATGTCTCTTATCAACACCCCTTGGGAATTCTGCAAATGTTTTGCTTCTGTGGGAATCTCAGAGGCACCTTGCATTTAACATTAGGCAAAATGCATGTTCCAGCCATTGCCATTTTAGACTCGCTACTGGAAAAAGGAAGAAATATGAGCCAAAATTCAGAAGAGTAGCACGGAAAGTAGAACGCAGGAAGGCATATGCATCCCACAGCTTTCAGGGCGTTCTCATAACTGTGGACTCAGTTTTGGTTTAAGTATGTCTCTCAGAACACACTGAGGGGCAAGCTACGTGTCCTCTAGTGACTTTTTTAAAGCTGGAGCTCTCAATCTCCTCCGTGAGCAAAGGCAGGGGTGTGTGCACTGACCGAGGGCTGTATTGCTGGGTAAAAGGACACCATGCCTTGACCTCGCTATTTCATTTCTTCAGCATTAATAAGATTCGTTATTTTTCTCATTTATTATAAGAATTGAGATCCTTCAAATAAATATTCATCAAATGGCAGAGCCCAACTAATCAGGGATCACACAATGAACAAGATGGATGCCACAGTAGAACATGGCAAATTAGAGCTTGTGAAACATAGAAACAGAGCGAGTCAGAAGGGGTCTCCCAGGCCATCTAGTCTGACCCCTGGCTCCAGCCGGCTCCACTTCCGACATGCCCACCATGTGCACATCCAGTCTGTCCCTGAACACCCACACTGATGGGGCCTCAACGACCTCTCATGGAAGCCCATTCCACACCCTCGGGGTCCTAACCGTCAGGAAGTGCTTCCTGGCACCTAAATGGAACCTGGGTTCCCTGAGCTTTGCTCCATCGGAGCGCGTCCTGCCTTCCTCCAAACAGGTCTCCCCTGATGACATCTCTGGATGGAAATGAAAGGAACATAAAGGAATAAGCATATTTTCTCAAAGGATGCAACAACAACAATGACAACACAATAAGGTGTTTTTCAAACGCAGAAATCAAAAGACTGTGAGTGGTTCCAGCTCAGCTCTTAGTGAGATTCAATCAACGTATTTTACATCTGCTTTTTAAAATTCGTAGTGCATTAATAGATCTTTTACCAGTGTATCCCTAGCAACATATATATAGCATTGCCTCTATACACTTAATATAACTTATACTTGCAGGTATGTTTTACATTTGCTTATGTTTAATACTCAGCAAAGCAGAATGTTTTCTCTCTGGTTGACTGTGGCTGCAAATCAATTCCATATGGGCTTTTTCTCTTGTTATAAAATTAATCCCATGACGTTTTAATTTTAGTTTCTTATGGAGGCGAGAAAAAGAGAACCAAGAGATCAAGCACTGAGAAAAGCAAAGGAATCAAAGTGATGCAACTTTACTTTCCAGAAGTTGAATTATATCTCAAATTAAAATTCTGTTTGTAAACTCTCATGAAAAATGACAGAAAATGGAGAAACAAGGCAGAATACAATACCCATTATTACAAAGCTGAAGCTGCAGAAGTGAAATATTCCAAGAACGAATAACTCCAAGACTATATACTTCCTGCTCCCAGACTCCAGGATACGCCTTGGGAACTGATATTTTCTGGTTGTTACTGTATAGGATACTTGCTAATTCTGCTTCATTAGAGATGCTTCCCCTTTGCTCATAATTTCATGGTTTCAAAATCAAATTTCCAGAGATTTCATCTATAAAAGTTGCTTATACACTAAAACCTTGTCTAAAAGCCAGTCAACAATAAATCAAAAATAAGATGCTCTTGGAAGCATCAAAGTGAATATGTGACTTGACTGATGTTCTGATGTAATTATAGCCATCTTGATTCTCCATAAGAATAATGAACAGTTAAGGCAAACTTAAATTTTAATTTCTCTGCATATACGAATCATTGCACTGATCATTAGTTTAGATCAGAATACATTACTTAGGGCCTCTGCAACATTTCAGATTGGTAGACAGCCTAGTGATTTGAGGAACTTTATTCTTTTCTTCATTCTGAGAAAAGTTCAGGTTTAGGATTAAAAAAGAGAGAAAGAAATCCAAGACCCACCCGATCAGGGTGAATGAATGGGAGAATCAGTGATGTTCCAGATGATTGAGATTCTCTGGACTTTGCCTTGAAGCTTGGATGTTCTCACTTCCACTTCTAACTGTGGCCTGCTTTTCTTTCCATTTGAACACGGAAGCTATACATTCAGCATCCATTTTTCAAAAGGCACATAAATTCAAAAGGACACATGAAAATATTTATTTTTCCTTCATAGAATAAAGCAGGAAAATCCATTAAAAAATAATCTTGAAAAGTGCAGATTTGGACAGAGTGCATTTTTCTAATGCAAACACAAGTCTGGGATCTGGCCAGATTTTCTCCAAGAAAAGGTGTTTCCATTTGTGTGTGGAAATGTGAACGGGACAAATTCAAATGGGAAGAAAATATATGTGTATCCCTACCAGAGCCTGCAGCAGAAATCATGTACATACAATGAAAGAATCTTGAGCTTGGGGATTTGTTTCGCGAGCAAAAATTCACTCCTGTTTACTCCAGATCAAGCAGTATAATTCAGGGCACGCATTCATGTGTGCTTATGATTAGGGGTAATTTTATTGCTGCTCTTGCGAAAGAGTTGAGAATCGTGCATTTTCACTGATCTGCTGCAAGGCAGCCAGAGATCTGAGTAGAGCTGCAGATTTATTCTGTGTGTCCAGTGCTGCTTTATATTACATCAAAATGCATCAAGACTTAGAAGACGGTTCCATGCCCTCCAAGGCTATGTTTTGGGTGGTGGGGGGGGGGCATAGGATTCTTTGTATTCCCAGCTCCAGAGCCTAGCCTTGAAGCTAGGGGTTAGCACGCAAATCCCCTTCCCCTCTGAGGTCGTAAGGCCAACCTTAAATAAGGGTGAAGGGGGATTGATCCAGGAGATATGGGGACTGGGACCACCAAGCTAAAATGTATTCATAGCATCATAGAATAGTAGAGTTGGAAGGGGCCACGAAGGCCATTGGGTCCAACCCGCTGCTGTTGCAGGACACCAAGTCACACCATCCCACTCAGATGGCTGCCCAGTTTCCTCTTGAATGTCTCTACTGTGGGGGAGCCCACCACCTCTCCAGGCAGCTGGTTCCACTGCCATATTGCTCTGACCATGAGGAAGCTTTTCCTGATGTCCAGCCTGAATCTGGCTTGTTGCAATTGATTGTTCCATGTCCTACACTCAGGGATGAGTGAGAAGAATCATACGATCATGGAATAGCAGAATTGGAAGGGGCCATTAAGGCCCTCAAGTCCACCCCCTGCTGTTTTAGGCACCATGTTACACTAACCCACTCAGAAGGCTGCCCAGTTTCTTTCTGAATCTCCCCAGTGTGGGAGAGCCCCCCACTCTCCAGGCAGCTGGTCCCACTGTTGTATTGCTCTGACTGTGAGGAAGCTTTTCCTGATGTCCAGCCTGAATCTGGGTTGTTGCAACTTGAACTGATTATTCCGTGTCCGCCACTCTGGTATCAGTGAGAAGAGATCTTGACCTTCCTCTTTGTGGCAGCCTTTGGGGTACTTATAGAGGGATACCATGTCCCCCCTCAGTCTTCTCTTCTCCAGGCTGAACATGCCCAGTTCTCTTGGTCTCTCCTCATAGGGCTTTGTTTCCAGACACTGTATTCTGAGAACAGCCCAGTCTCCTTTCCTCCCTATTGGCAGTGGGTAGCCAAAATCAGACACTCATCTGACTTCCAGGATAGGAGGGATGGGGAAGTCCAAAGTGACTTTGCTGCTTCCTCACCTTGCATAGAATGCCAAGGATTTCTACCAACACACCTGGAAAGATCTCTCCTCCACCACTTCGATTCTCTATCAGCTGCCAGCACTTCAAAACATGAAACAGCCTGGCCTTCTGGATAGGCAGTGGAATCTGCTGGAAGTTCTGAGTTCTGCAAAGGCCATTCTGAGCCTGAGAAAAATACAATTCTGCAGATACTTCATAATTTTATTTTTTAAAACAATGGAAAACCACAGAGAAAAACAATTATTAGTCACTTCACTATCTATGTGTGAACCACTTTGCTACCTGAGTCTATTACATCATTGATACAAACAATTCCATAGAAAAATTATGTAGATACCTTCCTGGATACAGTCCCACCTAGACAGAAGTCCTACATTGCAATCAGATCGATGGTCATGCGATCCCTGCCAGGAGCTTTCGAAATAACCTTTATCAATATTTGCACCACAAAGCTTTGTTGATAAATGAGTCCTATTTACTCAGTTAAATGCTGAGGCCGGATCTACAAATGCTGTAAACAATTTCTTAGAGGATCCTTGGAGGTTTTCTTTTTTAAAAAATTAGGCAGAGAAGGACAAAGCACTGGTATACAGGGCTGCATCTTTTCTGAAAACCTGCCTGTTCCTCAACAAAGGTGTTATAAAATTTCTAGTTTATGTGAGATACTGTGAGCAATTCCTGTTTAAAGCCATCCAAAGTTGTGGCTAGTACCGTATTCAATGGCAGCGAAATTCATAAGTTAATTTTCCTTCAAATTTTTCCAAAGCTTCAGTTTGTTCATTCTTCAAGAATGGTGTTAAGAATATGAATTATTCTCCTTGTAACAGCAAAATAACAAAGAAGTAGAATCAATCAATCCATCAATGCCTACTATTTATCCTCAGTAGATAAGGGTGACTAAATAAATAGACAAACCACACTTCCATAAATAGTACAACATCATTCTAGAGAAAATTCATATTGATCTCTCTTTTAATAAACCAACTGTTTCCTATCAGCAGAAAATATTTCATTTTCCAGAAATATGGTGATGGGGAAAAATAGTAAGAGAAAGCAATCTTGGATAAATTAACTCTTACCCTTCAGGAGAATGATAATTCCAAAACAAAAGCCTATAAAAGCTTTTCAATTATGTGGGAACATCTGAGGCCTCTGATAATTCTAACTTGAGGTAAACAATTTATGCTTTATTAAAACAAAGCATGTACTCCTGGGTGATGCCTTTGATGACACGTGCCTTGTTTGAACACTTTCCATTATCCTCTAGAGCTTTCTCTCACATCTGAATGGCAGCCGAGGTCTTGCAGGAGCTGTGACGTTTCCTGTGGAGGACAGATGGGTTGGGGCTTATTCCAGGGAGGGAGCTGCAGTAAAGCAGCCAATGTGTGTGTGAACATCCTTTCCGCAATTTGATTCTGGTTTGCCAGCATTGTGATCATGCAGCTTGCTTTTGCACAAGATGGTGGACTCAGGTTGCAGAATTTTTAAAAAAGCACATTTTAAATTAAAAAAAGAACACTAAGAAAATGCATGTGAAATTGGCTGATCCATGCAAATTAGCATGCAAACATCATGTGGTTCTCATGTGGTTTGCCCACCATAGAGAGGGGGGGTCCACAGAAAAAACTGTGGACCCCGTCCGATCATTGCATTAAAAGTGGGCAGGAGATCTGCAGAGTTCAACCAACCAAACTTCCCATCGTCAGCACACCCAGACTCTTGTGGTGCCTTAAAGATGAACACATGCATGAACCTGGGATTAGTGTTCACAGACACTGTCCACTTTGCCAGATGCGTACTGTGTCATGGCGATGGTGGGAAATCGTAGCTAGTGGAGTCAGAAGCAAATCCAGTGCAGAAAGTATTGATGGTGACCATCCTATCCTGCACATGGCCATTCAGAGAGCAACAGTGGCGACAAAAGCAACCTGGAGCTAGGTCAGTCGGTTGACCTATATATGTTGGGTTTTCATGACACAGTGACCTGCTGTGGGTCAAGACCATGGTGGCTTATTGGGTTGTGAGAACTTGGACCTTTTCTTCTAAGCTGGCTTGTTTCTCACCAACAGGCCACCCTGACTACCCATGGCTTGTTTTAGGGGTTGTTCAACTCATAAAGGCTTGTTGCACTGCTTGAACTGCTGAGGATGATGTGGGGTCCAGGCAGGCATATGTGGGGAGAGTAAGCTGCACCAGGGTGGTGGACAGCAGATGGAACTGCTGCCCGGGGACCCATTCCCACTGCCCTCCTGGCATATCCCCAATCCGATGCAAGGCAGTGATCTTTCTCTCCTAAATGCTGCTGCTGATTGTCAGGTAAAGCACCTCCTTGGCCTCCGCAGCCTCCCGGATAACAAGAAGAAAGCTCGATCTGCTCTCAAAACCCCCATCCAAAGCCCCCAGACCTTCTTTGAAAGGAAGTTGCCCAGCCAGTATTCTCAAATAAAATCAGCACTGAACTGCACGCCTTTCACACCTCGTTCTTGATTAACCTGACACTGAGATCTGCAAAGCATCCTGCCAGAAGAGAAGTCAGCTCTTCAACTGCATGCCCTTGAAAGTATTTAAGTGAGAAAGGCAAGGGAATTGTCCTTTCCCCTCTCCTTTGATGGAGGAAGACGCACACGAAGCCTTCCTCTAGTCCCAGACTGCCCTGCTGAAGTGCAAAACATAAAAACTGTGCATAAGAGAAGCCAGCCAGGGAATTGGGATTTGCTTCAGTTTTTCTTGAATTAAGTGCCCGGGGCAAATGACTTCCTTCCTCCTCTCCTTACATCAGTTATTACCAGGAAAGAGTTATCTGAGGTTGAAGCAGATTGAGATCTCCCTCTGGCCTTCATCACCATGGAAAAAGAGGCCAAGCCATCCGTGACAGAGAAATCACAGGATCCACTGTGATCACTGAAACTGCCCAGAAACGACGAGGCAGGACAGGTGCTATTGGGGCATGCAGGGCCACAACAGTATCTCAGCGGAAGGATCTGCAGTTGTTACAGAATGACTGTGCAGGGGGCTACAAGGAGCGAGCTGCCAAGCCTTGTGAACCTGCCCCCAAGACACAGCCCTTCCCCGATCCAAGGAAACACAGGGATGTAAGGAGCTGCCTTGCCATGAATCAGAAGGTGGGCCCACCTAACCCAGTGTTGTCCACTCTGACTGGCAGCAGCAGCTCTCCAGGTTTCAGGCAGGTGTTTGTCCAGTCCTACCTGCCCCTGAAAGTATTTAAATGGGAAAGGCAAGGGAATCATCATTTCCCCCATCCTTTGATGGAGGAAGACATACACAAAGCCTTCCTCTTAGAGGAGGGGTTATGTACGTACGTACGTATGTACGTACGTTACTCAAGGCTTTTATAAAGTGTTCCATTAGGAACAGCTAAGCAGGTACCCTTCCTGAGTCCCTCCACCCAACCCCTCAATGACGGAGACGCATTGCCTTGACCCACGTCCGACAATCCTGCGCAGCTTGTCTTGGGCGTCTTCTGTCACCTTGAGGGTCCTGCAGAATGCTCACCCGCCCGCGAAGTCTCTCATATGGCTTTTCTTCCCATGCTGTGGGGGCTGCAATCCAGAGTGTCCCAAGCCAAGCCACTCGCTCTTCCTCCTGGTGGGCTGCGTGGGAACCGCCCCCTTCGTGCCTGAGTGTGAACCACGTCGTGAAGACGGAGTGCCTTTTGGTTCTAAGCCTGTGCTCCGGTCATGAGGAACACGGCAGAGGGAAGGGTCTTGCACTCACGCCCTGCTCTGGGTTTCTGGCAGGCTGCTGCTTGGCTGTTGCAGGAACTGTGTGTTGAACTAGCTGGTCTTTGCTCTGATTCAGCAGGGAAAGTTGCAAGGGCTGGAAGAATCTGACTTGGCTTTTCCCAGGGTGCTTTGAACGATGGCGGCCAAGATCCCCGAGCATTCACCACGCTTTCTGGGCCTGAGAAGAGCTGCAGCCCAAAACATCCAGAGGCCACCGAACTGGGGAAGGCTGGTCTGCCCTAAGAGAGAGAAAAGGACCCTGCTGAGCAAGGAGGTATCTTGGAACGGCCTGAAATCCTGCAACTCTGGGCTGGATGGGGCACCACCAGCTTTGGCTCACGGTCAGGAACATCCGGTCTCCAACCTCCCAGATCCGAGAGTCTCAGGGAATGGTCTGGCACTGCATTCTCATAAGAGTAGGACTTCCATCTCTCTGGGTCTTGAACCCAAACGCCCCCCACCCTCCACAGCACTACCTAGCTTATCTGGGACTTCTTTTCCCTTGCTGCCCAACCCCTGGGCATTTCATGCCTCTCAGAGACATTGCCTTTCAGCACATCTTCACTCTTTATGCTACAGGCCAACACAGTTACGGAGAATACTCACTTCTGACAGAGAAGATAGTAATAGTAATACAATTTCCTTGCCGAGCTGAGAAACTGCGAGGCATCGTGACCATATGGAAACTATTTCTGACAAAGGGTGTCATCCACCACCGTTTTTGTCTTTCTGAATGTCAACTTTGCTTATTTCTAGCCACCAATTTTAGGTGCTCAGTTTTTCAGGTTATTTGAAGGAAACAGAGAACTTTCAGCAAAGCGGATTAACTGTACAATGAGGATTGGAAGAAAAACGTTTGCAGAAAGACACTAGACTAAATAGGACCCCGTATTTGATGCTGTTAAGGCCAAAATTTATTAGAAGAATTCTCAATATTTATTTAAACTCAAGGATTTCATTCCCAGTTGACCCTCTGGATAACAACACTTGGTGATTCTAACCTTGTTTACCTTAGAGTAAGCACCATGAATACAGTGGAATCAATTTAAAACATTTTGATTTATGCATGCTTATTTAATGCTTCCATCATTAAAACACTCTAAAGCACTTTACAACACAGAATAACACATCATTATAAAAGTATACAAGATTTAGACAAGCTAAATTCTGAGTTATAAAAATTCATATTCCTGAAAATGTTCAGCCCTCCATATGTGAATGCTTCAAAATGCATGTTTTCCTACTTCATGGGGAAAATGTACATTTTGGTTTATTTTATGTGTTTCTGTGACTAAATTTGCATAAGATCACATTTTTAATGGATTGCAAATCCATTGATTCAACTCAGGAAAAGCCACTCCAGGGAAAAATCTGTGGGACAGATTCTTAGAAATCCAAATTCATGCAAATCCTAATGGATTTCTGCAACATGTCTAATTCTGAGTCTATCACCAATCAATAGTGCTGGGTGATCCCCAAGTCCTAGTATGATTGGAGAGGGGGAAAAATCTTGTCTCTTTCCACATTCTCCACTTCTGTGAATAATTTTGTAAATTATTACCACTCATCTCTCCTCCCTGATCATCTTTCCCTCCTTTCCGAAAATATCAGACTCTCAAACTATGTAAATTTTCATTCTTGTGTTCATAAAGAAGGTCTGAAATTCCTTTTCTGGCAGGTTTTCCATTTCTATACTATTGCTTGTAAGATTTTGTACTGATTTCAAAAGACCTCATTTTCTGGAGTTTATTCAGCCCAGCTCCTTGTATTTCACCATTCCGAATGCATTCCAGCCCTCCGAAAACGCAGGAGCACCTCAGTTTTCTGAACCCAGACAAGATACAATGATCTGAGCTGAAAAAATCTGGATTTTAGGAATTGGTACAAGGCATGGGTTAAGGTAAAGGTAAAGGTTTCCCCTTGACGTGAAGTCCAGTCATGCCTGACTCTTGGGGGTGGTGCTCATCTCTGTTTCCTGGCCGAGGGAGCCAGCACTTGTCCGCAGACAGTCTCCATGGCCACGTGGCCGCCATGGCTAAACACCGAGGTGTACGGAACGCTGTTACCTGCCCACCGAAGTGGTACCTTTTCATCTACTTGCATTTGCATGCTTTGAACTGCAAGGTTGGCAGGAGCTGGGACGGAGCAACAGGAACTCACCCCGTTGTGCAGATACGAACCGGCGATCTTTTGATCATCCAGCCCAGCAGCACAGCAGTTTAAACCACTGGGCCACCTGCAGTCCCTGGGTTAGTGCATGGGTTCGTGGGCCCTATTTTAGGGATAAGGTGGAAATCCAGGGTTAGGGTTAGGATTAAAAAAACTAAGATGCTCCTGATGTTTCTGAGGGCTGGAATGCGATTGAAATGGCAAGATACAATGAGTTGGGCTGAAATACCTCTTGAATATGAGTATTTTATAAATCGCTATGATGCATGGGTGATTGTGCCCTATTTTAGGGTTAGGGAGGAAATCCAGGGTAGGGTTAGGGTTCGGAAAACGAAGGTGCTCTTGAGTTTTCTGAGAGCTGGAACACATTTGGAATGGCAAGATACAATGAGCTGGGCTGAAAAAACTGTTGCTTGTAAGATGGAGTGACCAGAACAGAGCATAGTATTTTAGTTGAGGGCACAATATTTTTTATATAAAGCTGCATTTCAGTCTTATTTTAACATCCCTAGCATGTTTACTTCTAGATTTATTCAGCACTGAATTTGCCCACGATCTCGTTTCAAATGCTGTACGCATTAAACACGGTAAGCATTACTCCTAAATAATGTTTGTAGGATTGCAGGGCTGGGATACTTTGTTTTATTAGAGTTGGCTCATAGCAAGTCGGGAAATGCCAGTTGCTGCAAGCACAGCTTGTGTTTTAACACTGAGCTACAGCTGCCCACAAAGAGACCAGTTGTTCCCCAGTGGCCAAACTGGTCCTTTCTCAGCCCTACCTGGAAATACCCAAAATAGCCATTGGGATCTTTTGCATGCAAAGCACATTCACTTCCCTGAGTGCTGAATCTTCCCTTCCAATCCATCTTTTTAATCAATCTTTCCTTGTTTTCTCAGGGCAACGATCCAGCTGTCATTTGCTCACTGTTAGAATGGTACAACATCCTTACTATACAGCATAGTATATTTAAAGGGCTTGGTGTTTTTAATTTATTTTGCCCTTTGCGTTCTATAATTGACTCCATCTTTATCTACAGCTCAGAGCCAGAAGAAGTTGTTTTTCTTGGCACTCAAACAAGCTTTGTTTTTGTCTCACACTGAAAATTAGCTTTATGAAAGAGATGCATCATTGAATTAGTGATAAAAGACAAAGGTTAAAAAAGAGAGAAGCGAGAAACAAATAGCTCACTGGGTTTATGAATCGTACCTGCAAAGTTTAAACCATTGAACCATTGAAGTCTGGGCCCAATTCAAGGTGTTGGTGATGACCTATAAGGCCCTAAATGGCTTGGGTCCTGGTTACCTGAAGGAGCGCTTACCTCCATATACGCCCGCCTGCCCCTTGAGATCTGCGGGAGAGGCCCTTCTCCGGGAACCCTCCATGAAGGATATTAGGAGGGTGAGTACCCGGAGGAGGGCTTTCTCTGTGGTGGCGCCCGATCAATGGAATGCGCTCCCCAGAGAGGTCTGCCTGGCGCCGTCGTTATTTGTTTTTCGGCGCCAGGCCAAGACCTTTTTATTTAAGCGTCATTTTAATTGTTAATATTATTTGCTTATTTTATCTGGCCAGGGTGACTTATTTTATATTGTTATTTCTTGTATTTTAATTTATGTTGTGAGCCGCCCCGAGGCTTCAGCGAATGGGGCGGCATAGAAATGTTTTACTAAATAATAAATAAATAAACCAAAGTTGGCAAAACTTGTGAAAGCATTTCTCCCACACAAGTGACATATCTTCTGTCTTTTTCTGATCCAATAACTTCATTTAGCAGATAGAAAGATAGGGCATAGACTTGAGTCCAGTTCCAAACTCTCAGCCAGTCTCTGCAGTGCCCAAGCTATTGCAGTGTCTTGCTTTATGGGGTGTGGAAAATATAGACAGTTTTGTAATGAGTGAGGTGCCCTCTTGTTACACTGGACTCCATAAGCCGAGAAACATGCAAAGATTATGTTATGACCAAATACATCATTGTTAACTTGAGTTTCTCATATTCCAGCTATTGATTTCTAGCCAGCATTGAGAGTTTCCAGAGTGTTGGTACCAATGATATATAATCACGGGAAGGTTTCACAAAAGTCAGCAATTCTGAATCGAGTCCTTTTGTGCTCTTGTTTGTTTTCAGCGCACGTGTACAGCAAAACTAGTGACGTGCCAGCAAATTCTTCTCCTTTTATTTGATCGGAAAACTTTGCTTTCGAAAAGAAATTCGAAGGAGAAGGAATTTCAGATAAATTTTCATAGGTTGGGTTGTGGGATTTTGGGCTGTCCTTACTTAAGAGGTAACCAAGAAATCCTTCCAGGTGTGTGTCTTTCATTTTACAACCAACCTTGTGGGAAATATCAGACAAGTTTTCTTTCATCACCGTTTCTTTCTTTGACCAAAGGCTGAGGAAGCACCCTTGTATTCCTCCACCCGATCTCCAGTGAATGAAGCTTCATAAATGATTGGCTTTGCTCCTGGAATCAGGCATGGATTATTTCAGTAAGATCTTGGAATTTATTTATTTATTATTTATTTATTAATTAAAACATTCCTATGCCGCCCCATTCGCCGAAGCCTCGGGGCGGCTCACAACATAAAATTAAAATACAAGAAATAACAATATAAAATAAGTCGCCCTGGCCAGATAAAATAAGCAAATAATATTAACAATTAAAATGATGCTTAAATAAAAAGGTCTTCGCCTGGTGCCGAAAAACAAATAACGACAACATCCAGGAATGACAACATCCAGGCAAAAGAGAGCCCTGGGTTTTGGGCAGTATTAAAAAAACCTGAATGAATGAATGAATGAAAGAGTGACCCTCATTTGCAACTGTGTTACTTAGGAAGACAGATTTCATATGTATGGACCCAAACTATCAGCAATTCATAAACTAGCTAATTATGGATAAGGGAGATTATTTGCAGGGGAACCCATAAGTTAGAACAAGCCAGCTCCGATTCTTTATCTGATCTGCCAAATGGCATCAATGAATTATATCAAGAAGCATTTGTGATGTGTGCTTTTTTCCTGCAGATTAAATATATCCATGTAGCACCACTGCAGGCATTGACAGGTTAAAGAATTGTGGGAATTGTTAGAGAAACGGCGGAGGATGGACCACAGACTGGTTCTCTTCAAGGATGTGGGCAATGGCAGCGGCCAAGAGGAAATCTACAAGGTTTTGTCAGGTGGGATTGCCAAACGGGGTCATTGCTACTGGCCAAATAACTGGGCAAGGTGGGACTACCTTCCATCAGATATTCTGGGATTCAGGAGACTTGGGTTCGAGTCCCCGCTCAGTCATGGAGCCAACTGGGTGGCTTGGGCCAGGCAGAGACTCTCAGCCCAGCCTACCTCAGAGGGCTGTTGTTGTGAGGATAAGACTGAGAGGAGGAGGAGACTGATATAAGCTGTCCTGAAAGGAAAAAAGGTGGATATAAATAGAGTAAATGGAGATATAAAATGTAAATTCAGAGAGAGTTTGAAAGGAATACTTGGAATACAATATTCCAATACTTGGAATACAATACAGCTGTTTCCACCATCTCCCCTTCCTGTGCCAAGAGGCAAGGACTCACCTGGAGAAGAGAATGGCTGCCTCAGAGATGGGCACGGCTTGCTTGCCCTCCTCTTCCTGCTTGACAGGAAGGTCCAAGCTCAGCTGAAACACTGCAAGCGTCTTTTTCCATCGGTGTTCACAGGGCTGAGCAGCATCACCCGTCCCCAACCTGGTGTTCGCTAGATGTTCTGGAATACAGCTTCCAGAAGTTCAGCGACCCTTGCTCATGCTGGCTGGGGATGACGGGGAATGTAGTCCAAAACAGAAGGCTCCGGGTTGGGGTAGACTGAACTGCATTCATAATGACAGTAATCTGATTCATAGCGATACTCTTCCATTGGTGCTTGTTTCACAACGAATGTGCATTGGGCTGGTGCGCCCCCTCTGGTGCCATTTTTCGTTGATTCAAGGTGAATGCACTTTGCTAGTTCATGCCAGTGCTGTTGCAACTCACATTTTACGTAACACGCTGAGATCGTTTGGAGGGGAGCGGGCATCTCACATGCTGTACATGTTTACATCCATATATGCCCAGTCGCCCCCTGAGATCGGCGGGAGAGGCCCTTCTCCGGGAGCCCTCCGGGAGAGAAATTAGGAGGGTGGCTACTCAGAGGAGGGCTTTCTCAGCGGTGACGCCTAAGTTATGGAATGCGCTCCCCAGAGAGGTCTGCCTGGCGCCGTCGTTATTTGTTTTTCGGCGGCAGGCGAAGACCTTTTTATTTAAGCAGCATTTTAAATGTTAATGTTATTGAATTTTATCTGGCCAGGGTGGCTTATTTTATAATGTGTGTTTTAAATTATTATGATTATTTTATATGTATATTTTAACTTATTGGTTTTATTTATTTTTGTAAGCCGCCCCGAGGCTTTGGCGAATGGGGCGGCATAAAAATGTTTTAATAAATAAATAAATAAATAAATAAATAAATAAATAAAGAGAACACTCACCACCCATCAATATGCCAAGTGCAACCTTTGAACAAGGACCCAAGTGCCAAAGCTGCGTTTATGCCGGAAAGGAAAGGATAATGAGGGTCTGTGAAAGTTATTGTGACGCATCCATTAAGTCTGATGCAATGGGAAATATCGGCCTGTGATTCCCAAGGTATTAGTAAACTGAGTGACTTGTATTACGGGAAAATTAATTTACCAGAAACCCGTTTGGAGGGGGAAAAATATGCAGAGCTGGAGTCGTTTCCCTCTGCAAGGGCAGACACATGCATCCACCTGGCTGATGGTGGAGGAGGTCGGGGAGAGCACTTCTGCAAGCAGGACGTTTGGGCTTCATGCCTGCTCCGGGGTTCAAATACATGCTGGGATTTAGAGTTGGAAAGGGCTGTGGAGATCACCTAGCCCAGCTCCGTGATTTATGCAGCCAAAGCATCCCTGGCCGGTGGCTGACCAGACTTGGCTTAAGTCCCTCCCATGGGACACTTTCGTGCTGCCTGGAAGATAATGGACATTGCAGTCCTGTACAACTGCAGGCCAGCGAGTCGAGGAAGCTGTCTTAAGGGGATGGATTAGTTCGTGCACTATGCACTAGGTCAGCGTTCTTCCACCTGCCCTCCTCCAGGTGTGTTGGTTAGGAGTTACCGAAATTCCCATGCTGGCTAGGAATTAGGGGCATTGCAGTCCCACAGCTCTGGAAGGCATCAGGTTAGGGAAGGCGGGGTTATGTAGTCCCCAGTTCAAATCTAGAACATCCTCCAGTTCAGATTTCATCTCTGTTGCTAATTCAATTAGAATCTGTTAGTTCAATTAGATAGACTCTCTCTCAGGCTCAGAGGCAGACTCTCAGTGGCTAGAAAGAGGGGAAAAAAACACCCAGTTCCACTTAACATGTAGCTTGCTTGAACCTTGGGCTATCCCAGATCTGATCAATGGGAAGAATTATTGCCTAACAGCTGTTGTGAAGGTGACCAGAATCATCCAAAGAATGCATCTGAAATACCCTGAGCCTGGATGAGAGCTCCAGAGAGACAAAGGGTATTATGTTCCCTTGGAGGGCATGGAGGGATGAAGGTCACCATTCCTGCTGAGCCATTCTGCCCAGCTGGCTCAGGGGCGTACTCATGCTCCCGAGTCCAATCAGCTGCTTCAAGGAAGTCCAAGGGAGGTGTATGATTTGCTCTGTCAGCTTCACTCCGTGGCACTGTTCTGGTCATGGCTATCCTGCTGACGGTACGCAGGTTTATTTTTTTCCATTTCAGCTAACTCCAGGAAGCAATTTCTGGAATGGTTTCCTATCTCCATGCTATTTTGTAATGACTGTCCAGAAACTTTCCCCACATTGAATGGAGGCTGTTTTCGTTAGAAGAATGCTGGATGTTGTTTCTGCCTTCCTAGCTTACCTTGGGCAAGAGCTGGTGAAGAATGGGTGGAGATCTTCAAGCACAGGGACTGGATCTTACCCTTTGTGGTTCTGCAGAAGTCCAAGGCCGGTTCTCATTCCACCGCTTTCTACTAGTTCATTGTGTGTTTTCATGCCTTTTGTGGTTGAAATGCCTCTTGTAAGGCATTTCAACCACAAACACAACCTAACACTCTTCCTGCTAGTAAGAGTGTTAGGCTAAACTAGGCTAGTAAATTTGGTATTTTGGGCTCCACATCTTTTGCCTGCATCTTTGTCTGTCACTGGGATGCAACTTCCAAGAACTGCTTTGAGATGGAATTTGGCTCTTGGGCTGGCAGTGGCTTTATAAGATCTTGTGTACATCTACACTCAGAAATCTTTATACAACCACAAAGATCCAACGACATCTGTGTGCACATGTGCAGGGGGTTTATTGTGGTCTACAAATGAGTTTTGCTGCTTGAGTGACCAAAGAACACCAGCTGTTGCTAAATGTAGATGGATAGACACACAAAACTCTGTGCAATAAATCTAAGAATGAAGAGGGATTGGAAGGAACCTGCAGAAAGAAAATCTCATCTCTATACCATCCAACAGTCAAAACTCTCTGGGCAGTTCACAAAAAATGCCAGTTACAAATACAATAAAGTAACAGCATATTATAAAATCTGAAATGTGCAGAATTTAAAAGCAATTTCAAATAGGTGCCAGCCATTACAGAATTATGCTAGACCTGATAAAAATAAATGTCCCATTACATCAAACACCTGGATAGTCTTAACCTGCAGCTGGGATAATAATATTGTTGGTGCCAGGTAGATCCCAGTAAGGAGACCATTCCAGAATTGGGGCCATCGCTGAAAAGGCTTTGTTTCTGCCTTTAGAGTCTCATTCTGCTCTGAAGTTACATTTACATCGTACCTTTCTTCTGATCCTGGGGACACAGAAGAGCTGCTTTACATCAGGTTCAGGATGTTACCTAGTTTAGTTTCCTTTTTAAAATTCAATTTCTCCCACCTGAACATACAAAAATGGACATGCTTGTCCCATCATGACTCCTCTCAGGTTCTGTTTTCTCTTGCTCCCAACAGAGCCTCCAGTGAGTTTAAACTACCAGAAGATGTGGGCAAAACATTAGGAGCAAATTCCTGATGGCATGATCTGTTTCACAGAGGAAAAGACCACCTTAGAAGGCACTGGGCTCAGTTAAAGTTGTAAACAAAAGATGGACCAGATGACCTTTTAGATGCCTTCCAGAGGTGTGATTCGATGACGCTACTGATGATGCTGGATAGATGATATTGGACTTATTATTAGAACTTATTATATGAACAGATTGCCTGTGTTCCTACAAGAACCAAGCTACCTCTCCCGCCTTACCTTGCTGAAACATTTCCGTTTGAGATCTCGCTTGTGTTTTCTCTGTTTCATTTTCGGAGGACTCCTTATTTTCTATTCAGCAATGAGCAGGAAGCTCCTGGCTTGACCTCCATTCATTCATTCAGTTTATGTGTTGCCCTATAGCCAAACCTTGCAGGGCAACCCATATAATACAAGCGAAAAAAACACTAAAACCAATAAGAAAACACATTAAAAAGTTTTCTTCTAAAAGCAGCAATAAAAGCCCAGCATTTCGGCAGATAAATAATGGAGCAGCTGAAAACATGGAGACGTTTCCAATGCGGCATGGAACATATTAATATATTTTTTTTAAAAAATTTGTTTTTATTTTGGCTGAAGAGAGCACCTCCTCTATTGTGCTTGGGCTTTGATGGCATCAGAGAATCCTTCCCCTCCAACCTGGGAATACCAAAAGCATCACTTGGCAAATAATGCATCAAGGGTCGGGACTATTTAATGGATGATGCCCAGGCTTCCCGCTGGGTGCAAGGCACTGCTATTCACTGGTTAGACAGGAAATACAATAACCTTTTCCTTTAATGGGATTACAAGAAGCCCTTGCCTTCAGCTCATTATTCAGTTCCCCTGCCTCAAAGGCCACTCCTGTAGAACATCATAGACAGCAATCTCTCACACACAGAAACAATGCCGAAGTGAGCTCTCATTAAAGGGATATGTTCTCCTCTTTTCTTAACACATCTGCTGACCTGCTAGCTGTGAAGGAGACGGTAAGAGAGAAAAGGGAATAGCTAAGGGCCATATCCAAGAGTACACGCATGCCGAATGGATCCACACGTCCGTGCAGTGGGACCCGGGTGGATCCTGCTGTACTCACACACAAGCGAAATGCTGCTTCTCGGGGCAGGTGGAACTCGAAGGATGGAAGGTCCTCTGGCTTGTCCCAATCTGGAAATGAAGGATGACTGTTGCGACGGCTGGCTAACCAAGTGATGGGTCACATCACCAACCAGAATGGCAGCTACACAGCATCCCTGCAGTAGAAGGGAGATTACTACTACCCGGTGAGAATGTAGAAACACGGAAACAGAGCGAGTCAGAAGGGGCTTCCCGGGCCATCTAGTCCGACCCCCGGCTCTATGGGAGTCATAAACACAGCTGCAGTGGAGTTGGCCAGCCAACGCCAGATTTCATTTCCCCTCTTATGTGGAGTTTCCACATTTGCTTCCAACCTTGGACCTTCCCTCTTTCCACCCTTCTCCCGACCACCAAGTTTTTGAAACAGTATTCATTTGCTCCAAGCACTATTTGAACGTAAGCCCAAATCCTTCACCAATCGCTCATCCTAAAAAGCAGCTGCTTTGCTGCTTTTGAAGGCAAGGGGCATGATCAGAAATGAGATACACCCCCCTTTTCAGTTGGAAGCAAAACTCCATAACATGCTACTGTGCTTTCAGAAGGAATCAGCTTTCCTACTGTTTTTGCAGAGGGAGAGAAAAAAAGAGTACTGCAAGCAGATCTTTCTGTCTCTACCAATAACTAAGAAAGAGAAGAAAAAGGAAGAAAAGAATTCCTAACTTTATTATGGACATAATTTTGTACTAATTAGCACAGCAGAGGGTTAGTTTGATAAGATGAGGCAACTTCTGCCAACAGCCCAGTTTCTGTTTATTGTAAGCTGTGACACAAAAAAACTCTAACTGTACTTCCTGGCAACAGAAAGAGACATTGTCAACTGACTACAAAGCAACAGCCAGAGTGGTTGCTATGTTTTTAACACTACTAGAGGTGCTAAAATGACCAAGTGAAGGTGGGCAAGTCAATAGGCTATGAGAGGCATAGGCCCTAGTTTGGGTAAGCCAGGAGCTGGAGACTAGCTATGGGTGAGGTATGTTGCTGTTGTTAGTCACGAAGTCATGTCTGACCCATCGCAACCCCATGGACAACATTCCTCCAGGCCTTCCTGTCCTCCACCGTCCCCCGGAGTCCACTTAAGCTCATACCAACTGCTCCACTGGCCCCATCCAGCCACCTCATCCTCTGCCGCCCCCTTCTTCTTTCACCTTCAATCCTTCATGGCGTCAGGCTCTTCTCCAGGGAGTCCTTCCTTCTCAATAGGTGGCCAAAGTATTTTGAGTTTCATCTTCAGGATCTGGCCTTGTAAAGAGCAGTCAGGGTTGATCTCCTCTAGGACTGACCGGTTTGATTGCCTTGCGGTCCAAGGGACTCACAGGAGTCTCCACCAGCACCAACATTCAAAGGCCTCAATCCTTCGGCATTCAGCCTTCCTTATGGTCCAGCTTTCACAGCCATACATTGCAACTGGGAAAACCATAGTAAGAGGTTTAATTCCATCTGTGCCATGAGGGCTGTTCCAGGGAA